>NC_058416.1:14896301-15157382 GCF_002201575.2 Neomonachus schauinslandi | reverse complement strand
GAAAGAAAGAAAGAAAGAAAGAAAGAAAGAAAGAAAGAAAGAAAGAAAGAAAAGAAAGAAAGAAAAAGAAAGAAAGAAAATCTGTCTCAGTCTTTGCAAGTTGGCTCTGTGTTGGGGCATTTCTTCAAGGCTTAGCCATGTCATTTATACTCTGCTGTAACCTTCACTTTCAGCTTGTGTGCAGCATAGAACTCAGCCAGAGGTGAAAGCTTATGGTCTTCTCATGTCTTTTCTGTGCTTGCATCCCGTCCTGAGCATGTATGTGGCTTTCTAAATTTTAGGTATATGTAAATGCCTTTCAGTGCCCTCCCTGATTTCCCAAAGAAACTCTCTCCTACTTTTTCTTCCAGGCTCCTGGCAGGTCTATGGCTCCTTTCAACTGTAATCTTTTGCTCCAGGCACTAGCAGGTTGTTCATTTGCCTTACAATGTTTATAAAGACTATCCTTTATATAGCTGCTTTTCTGCTCTGAGAGGTTTCCAAGTCCAATAAAACAAAAACAAGTCCCTTGTTTCAGTTCTTTAGATAGCCCCCAGACAAGTCAAAACAGACAAACACAATTCTTTGAGAAAAGGTACGTCTGATCCCTTTGGAACCAGAAACCATGATCCCACACTGGGAATGCAGGCTGCCATATTCAACACAAGTTTTGGGGTGGTGGGGGCAGGGCAAGTAAAATTGCTACAGATTTTTCCTACTGTTTTAAAATTGCCTTTTCCTTGATTTGTCATTTGCTTGGTTGCTGTAAACCTTTGACTATTTCCCGCAATTCTGACAAAGTTGATTCTGATGGTTTTTCCTCAATTTGTTTGTTTGTTTCTAGAGAGATGCACCCCTGGGTTACCTATTCTGCCATTTTCACATCCCAGAAGCATCATTTTGAAAGCAATATTTTCATGGAAACATTTAAATTGCTTTACAGTGATAGGGTTGTTTTTTTGTTTTGTTTGTTTTGTATAATCAGAATTAAATATCATAATATTCTCCAATTACAAGTATTTGTATATAAAAACCTTTATTGAGTGTCTGTATTATTATAAAAATATTTGCCAAATTATTCAAAAAGAAGAGTGGAATAAGAAGGCAATTAGCTGTTTTGTTACCAAAACTGAGGTGGTCTAGTATATTGGAAATAACACAGACCTGAAAAAACAAGAACCCTGGTTTCTAGCTGTAGCTCATAGCTTAATTAGCTCTGTGGTTCTAATTTAGCCTCTCTTTTTCTCAGATTCTTCACCTATTAAATAAAATTATTGTATTTGATGATCTGAGAAGTCCTTATCAGCCCTAAATTTCCATTAAGTGTTAGAACAGAAGATGTCATTCAAATGTTTCAAACATATGTTTGAAGAGAATATTGAACAAACTTACATATAAATACAATGCAGCATTTGGGGGCAAGAAATTCACTGTGTGTCTTCCTAAGTCTGCTTCAGAAACGGGCTGAATACTTAATGGTACCTTGAATCCATTTAACATATTTTTTAATAGTTTGCAATGAATATTTAATTTGATAAGTGTCAATATTAATTAAAACAGGCCAAATTTTGAATTTGCAAATATAGGAAAATATATAAATAGCAAATTTTGAAAGATATAAAGAGGTCTGGGATTTTTTTAATAAAGAGAACACAGAAACATGTATAAAGTGGTCTAATGCAAATTTGATATGCAATTGAAAAACAAGCAAATGCCTAATCACTTTTAAACTTGTTCTTACTTGAAACTGAACATTTTATTTAGTTTCACAAAGACCAAAAGGATGCTTCTCAGATTTCTACAGATCTGTAAAACTACATGTTTTTCTTTGAAATTTATAATTTATCAAATAAATGTGTGTAGACTTGGAAACAGAAATCTGATTCCACAATGTTCTCTAAAGACACAAGAGCTGCAAGCTTAACAGCAATCTGCCATGTAAAGCAATATTTAAGTTACAGAATTTGGTGAGGAAAACGTTTATTTTTCAGAAGATTTTCTGAAAATACCTGGCTCTTACATAAGATTACATCTAAAGATACTTTCTTAAGGTAAATAAATAAAGAACCTGCATTCCACATAATTTTTGGTCACAGTTGATGTTAAACATAAAGTAGCATCAAAAAGTCTCTGTTACTAACCCACTATGAAGTGAATACTTGATTGGTCCCTGCAAAATTTAGCCAAATGCAAGGCTTCTTTAAAACACTAAATGGCTTATAAGTTTAAATAATATTTCTATAAACAAAAGGTAATGATAGAGCTGGCTAAAATAAGAGCAACCAATGTTTTTGAATTCTTACTATTGATAGGCTTTGTGGTAAATTCTATAGATACATTTTTATTTAACCCTCACAAAAACCATGTGCAGTGGATCATATTATTACCATTTTACAAAGGAAGAAACTAAGGCTCAATGAAGCAAACTGTATTGTACAAGCATTAGTACACAGTTTGACCGGAGTCAGAATGATAAAATGCAGAGGACCAGTTTGTAATTCAGAACACACTGGCTACCTGACTTCTACAAAGTGATTTTTTTTTTTTTTGAGGCTCAGTTCAGTCCTCCCATCTATAAAAGGAGAGCAGCAGCATTTATATTGCAGAATTGTTCTAAAAATTAACTAAAATGTCCACGAATTGTCTGTCATAGAAGAGGAACTTAGTAAATGAAAGTAATTCTTATCCGAGCAGTAGAGAAACCGTTCAATCCCAGGTCCGTTTGCCCCAAAAGCTCTTTTCAGTATACCATGTTGCTTTTTCACTTATTAACAAAGCAAAATAAGGCAAACAAAATGCCCAGTTTTGCGGCATCACTACCAGATCAAACAGGTGGTAGGGAGATACCTAGGCTTGCCACTGGCAATGTGTACTCCTTTCTTAGCTGGGTCCTAAAGGACTAAAATAATTGTGTACGTCTGGACACTCACAACTTCTCCAAGATACCAATCCTTGTCTAAAAAAGGAGGCTATCATAGAATTTTTCTCAGGGACTTAACAAGGTTATTGTAGCTGTGAAATAAGTTTAAGAAATATTAAAATATAATTTTAATAACATAATTTTATAATACAGTATAATCTATAGAATACAAATATATACCTTGTATTATAAAATTATGGTCGATAGTACATAAAAGAAATTATAATTATATTACAAAATCATAATTACATTTTCAGTGTATGAAAATTTCACATTTTCACCTAAAATTTGACTAAAGGTGAACAAACCAAATAAGAGAACCAAACAAAAAGCATTTACTTTATTAAATGACCATTTTTAAGTGTACTTAACTAATGGCAACAGCCATATTTATTGAGTACTTACATGTGTAGACAAAAATCTAAATGTTTTATATGTATTTGTTCATTTAATCCTATTCATATATCCTAAAAACCTGAGCGTTCAGTTTTCTCTTATAAAATATCAGTGAAACGTAGTAAGAATGGTATATTGCGGCACACATTTCCTTGTTACGTTTAGGTTGGTAATTAAGGAACGAAAGGGTTGGGCCAGATTTATTAGTCATATTGAGGTTACTTTATAATTTGACTTCCAAGGGGCACCTTTCTTTGTATGAGCCAAGATCCCTTTCACTCTCATTCTAGAATCTGTCAAGATAGATGCTGATAGGTCACAGAGAGGTTTTCCAAACAGATGAAGCTTCCATTTGAGAACTCAGCCAACGTTCCCATTGTCAATTTATTTTAATGACAACCTTCTGGCTGAGTGACAATGAATGTCCAATCACAACTGTATTTGTCTTCAGGATAGCAACTGCAGGCTAAAAATTTTGTCACTTTAAAAACATTAGGTTCTACAGTTTGACCACAACTTATTATCAGAGTTAAGGTATCAACATTGAATATTAAAGATGATTTTTATAAGTTATGAGACAGTTTGAAAATTTCTTTTCTAAATGTAATACCACTACAGTAGAGGATAGACCTACTTATGCATATTTATATATTTCATTTATATATATTCACATGCAAATTCTTGAAGGTCATAGAAATCATTTTGCCAACTCTGAGAATATGGCATCTTTTAACTCAGCTGCCTGGGAAATCGAGGCCAGGATTTAATCTGCTGTCGTCCAAGGACAGGGTATGACTGAGTACATTTTTAATGGGGCAAAGACAGGGGAAATCTCATTATGCCAACTGAGTCTACACCATCTTCATTCTTGCCTTATCAATTTTGTCTTATTCCCATTTGTTCCTTCATTCATGTTTTGATTTCTATCATGTGCAAGATACATACAAAGATTTAAATGCTGAGAGGTTCAAACAAGAAACAATTCAATGCTCTGCCTCCTCATCTGGTGAGGCATGGGAACAACGGACTGTGTAATGCTCTCTGTGCTTTCTTCATGAGCTTGCAGTCTTTCAATATGAGTTCATTATGCAGAATTCTAATCACCCAGGAACCGTGGTATATACCTATCGAATTGTTTTGCCTCATTAATAGTGTAACACATCGCTACTTCCTTTAAGGCTCTTAACATTTTTTCATGTCTTTAATACATATTTATATATGTTGGTTCATCTATTAGATGGCAAGCACAAGCTGATTCATTTTTGTACCTCCTACAACAATTATCTCAATGTGCTTTGGAGATAGTAAAAAATGATTTACTCGATGAAAGAAGGAACAAAGGAAGTGACTGAATTTCAGGTTATTTGTTGCTAGTAATGGAATGGTTTTGATTGGCATATTCCCAATTTGTGATGTTGAGCATCTTCTTTGTACTTGTTGGCCACTTGTATGTCTTCTTTGGAAATATGTCTGTTCAGTTCCCCCACCCATTTTAATCAGATTATTTGTGCTTTTGTTATTGAGTTGTAGGAGTTCCTTATATATATTGGGTCATAAACCCTTATCAGATATGATTTGCAAAGATTTTCTCCCATTCTGTAGGCTGCCTTTCGTTTTGTTGTTTCTTTTGCTGTGCAGATTTCTGAGTTTGAAGTCTTGAAGTTTTCTGTTGCTGTCTTCAAATGTGAAGTACCAGTCACCTCCCCCAACCTTTACTGACTAACCTCTGGAGAGACACACCTTTCTTTATCTCTGCTAGGGATTCTGAGGCTTTCTCAAACCTTCTGTGAATAAGCCTGCTCCACGCTCCTGGCTCCCTCTTGTGGCAGTATTTTAAGTTTGGATACCCTCTCTCCATCTTGCGGCACACCAGACCACGCGCCCACAACCTCCCCTTTGCTTTCCCAAGGGCAGAGGCAAAGCTCAAGTTTGTGGGCTCTCCCTGGCCCACAGATTCAGCTGGCTTTCTGAGATGCTTGCTAGCCCTGGGCCAAAGCTTGCTCTCACGGCCATTAGAAGTGTGCTCAGGGAGCTGGCCACAGGGTGGGGGGAGTAGAGGTATGAGTGAGATGCACAGAGCCCTGGGGTTGCCTGTGTGTCATCTGGCGGGATCTGTGAGTGAGGCATCCCCAGCGGCTCTAGGTGGGTTTTTTGATGTAATCTGTGAGGCAGTTAGTAGGGTCTCTGTCCCTTTAATGCCCTCTATGAGTCCTACCTGCTGCCCTACCAGCCTCTACCTGCTCCCCGGTCGTGCAGCTCAAGAGTCAGTACTCTAGATGGGGCCAGAGAGAAATGGGCCTCTGGTAGCTTCCCATACAGTTGGGGGAAAATATTACAGGCTGAGAAGGTATCTCTTGGCACTGAGCTGTGCCACTTTGGAGGAAGGGTGATGCAGAAAAAGTGCATCTGTTCCTCTCACCCTCTCCAGTGTGTCCAAACGTATCTATTTTTGCTCCAGTGGTGCGCTAAAACTTCTCCTCTGGAAACCTGGACGTCCACAAAGGCTCTCTCACCATGGCTGACTGTCTGAGACAGCATTCTCCAGGGGCTTCCAGACTGCTGCCAAGAGGGCTGGGGCTGGTTTACAGCTATTGCAGGGTCCACAGCTGTGCCTGAGGTCTGTATGCCTAGTACCCAACACAAGGGTGAGTGAGAGTCCTTCTGTTCCCTTGGTGTATGGTGCTGAATCCCAGAGCTCCCAGAAAGGCACCTCTGTCTGCGGATGAATGCCAAATTGTTGTTGAGGGAGGATACAAGCGAGAGACATCTTATTTGGCCATGTCGCTGATGTCACAGTATGAAAGCTCATTTACTTTTCAAAAGATGTGTTTAGCTCATACAGATATGGACAAAAGAATGATTTCTATGCAAGTGGAGATGTATGTCATGGAGAGTGTAGCAGGTGCTCAGGCAGGGTCTCATGAAGGGGTGATTCCCATGACCTTCAGCTTTACAAGTCCAGGAACGAAAGAATCCAATGAATGAGGCATTCTTGTAGGTGACTTGGTAATTTATTTCATTTATTCCCTCATGGCATATCTGTGTGTGGCGGGGTGTTATCTCAATTTGTGCAGATTAAGAACCTGAGATTCCTAGAGTCTGCTCATCGCCCAAGGTTATGTAGTTAAGGAAGTGGAAGATTGGGGATGCAAACTGGAGCTTATCTGACACTAAGGCCACTGTTGTGTTGTTGCTGTGTTGTTTTATTTTATTTTATTTTTTTTAATAGCTACATGTATGTGATTTGTTTGGGGTAGAATGGGCTCGAGGGGATTGATGTCTTTTGCCTATCAAGAGGGAAAAGAAAAGAAAAAAAGAAAGAAAGAAAATCAAGCCAGCAAGCACCATACTGAGTAGCTGTGGATTCCTCTTCAATCTGAGTTTTGTACCTAATAGTCACTCAGTTTATCTGTATAGTGAGGTGTTTTCCCATGCCCTTCCCTGGGCAACTGACACTGGGATTTCCTACCAGACTCTTCAGGCTCTAAGCAGCATCGTGTATCTGGGGTTCCTAATTCTACACACATGCATCAGCTGTCTGTTCTAACTGGAGTTTTAAACTGCACCAAAACAAGATTCACTTTCTCCTTATTAGTATTTAGACTCTGAGGGGGTTTATTCAACCTTTCCCTCTACTTTCACTTACAGGACTTCACAAATGACATCAGAGAAGCTTCCATGGAGGCAACCAAGATCAGAATTATTTCTGCAAAGTGGGCAAAAACTTAATTTGCAGTAATTTCTTAGCAATTTCAAGGAGATTTTCAAATGTAAATGATAAGAATAATTGGGCTGCAGAGAATTAGTCTACAATATCTCGCCAACTTTGGACAAGCATTTTTTCCCACATAGGACAGACCTTTAGCCTCTGAAGTATAGAAATAAAGTTTTTGGACAGCATTGTGATGTCCAACACAGATAGAACTAACAGGAAACTTAGTTGAAAGGTTTTGTGCAATTTCATACCGTATCTCAACCCCAAAGGACAAAAAAAAAAAAAAAAAGAAAGATATGGCCATCAAATTATGCACCTGGCCAAACCCTAAACTCAGCAGTGGGAATAGAAAACTAACAGTTGAAGCAGGCTAAGGAAATGACAAAGATGCACGTTGAACTTAATGGTCACTATGTGGTGCCTTGAAATTAGTGGACCCTATGTTTTGCCTTTTTTCTACTAAGTCCAACCTCTGTTGCTTAAAGCAATGCGTGTTGTTGGTTTCTCACTTCTTTAAATAGCACTCACAGTGAGTGATATTATAACAACACAGGGCACAGTGTGAACAGCCAACAGGAGAATCATTTAAACAAATGGATTTGTAAAACATGATTGTTTTAAGCCTGTCCATGTCAGGACTGCAATTTGAATTAAACATAAGGTGACTTCTTTCACTAAATCAGTAAGTGCAAATAACATTGCTTGCATCCATGTTTTATTTCACAGACAAAAATGGTTCTTAACAGCTTTCTGTGCTTCAGCCACCTGCTGTTAAAGTTGTTTGCTTTTTTTTTTTGCAAAATTTGTTTTTTTGCAGCATTAAAACAGGCAGACTTGCAGTCAGCTCACTTGGGGCTAGAGTCCAGGGATGTCTGAAAGGCACTTTTCTTAATGAACACCATAATTTCCTGCACCCTTCCTACTGGCAAGTCAGAATAAGAGGAAGCACAGAGGGGTTTGCCCGAAGCTAGTTTGCCTACAATTCTTACTAGGATCAGCTGACTTGCAGTTAGAGGCAATTTCTACCACTTTCACGAAGAGAGTCTTCTAGTGGTCCATGTGAGTTTACGATTTCTAAAAAGTTGGTTTTATTGGCATCTGATAGATTCCATGGTAATCCTGGTTAGCATGAAATCACACCGGTGAGGACATCTACTCTGTCCTTGTTTATGGCTTCCATTTTGTAAAATAAAATAGAGACCATTATAACATTTGTATTCGTGTAGTTATTGGGTATCTGGAAAAAAAGTAGTGGCATTGGGTGCAAAAATGCCCACAGCTATCTTCAGCTTGAAATGTTGAATGATTCTGGAAGCACAATCTGGAGAAGGGAAGACTACTTTAAAAAGTGCTTAATCACCTTTCTTTTGCTTGGTCAAATTCATAGAAGTAAGTGTTATTGATTTTCATAGCTTATTCTAATCCTTGGTTTTTCTAAAATTTCCATACTGAATACCTGAAAAAAATGAAGTCACTGATCTGTGGAATCACTGGGAGAAGAAAGAAAGAAACAAAACACAACAGAAGGACTATTTCTTAGACATTCATGCATATTTGAGATGGGTCATTCTCTTAGTGCTTTGTTTTCATGATTTGGAAAGTAATGTGTATTTTGTATGGAGAGGAAGCAGGGCATTTGAAATTTAGGCTGAAAAAAAATAAGTGGTATGATGAAACTGTCAGAATATTAAAGAAATAAAATGAATACTTGGTTCATAAACATTTCATGGCTGTTGATGAGTATATTTTTAACAACCTGCATTCTTTTAGAAAGTTGAATAAGATCTTGAAAATTTTGTATAATAGTAATGTTTCCCCCCAAATAAACTTACCTCTTCCCCTAAAATAAATTTCATCATTTAAATTAAAAATTAAATTTTAGACACATGAAGTTAAATATATACAGATATATATTCAGGGAAAATGGTGACTTGGTGTGGTAGGAAGTATTCTAAGAGGGGTCTGCTATGATTCCTGCCTCCTGGTACTTATATCTTAAATAATCCCTTTCTCTTGGTTGTGACTGGGGTCTGTGAATACCTTCTGGCCAATAGAAAATGACAAAGGTGAACGGATGTTGAAGAAGAAGAAAGTTCCCAAATCAGTTGAGTTTGAATTCATCAAAAGGAATATATTTCTGGGAGGGCCTGACTAAATCAAGAGTTCTTAAGGGAGGATTTGGCTCTCCTTGAGATGCAAGACTCATCTTGCAGGCTTAGCGAAGTAAGCAGCCACACTGGAAAAGAGCACCTGTGAAGGAACTGTGGGCAGCTTCTAGGACCCTAGTGTGGCACACGGGCAAGAGCCAGCCAGCAGCTGGTGTCCTCATGCAGCTGCAAGGAAATGAGTTCTGCCAACAACCTGAATGATTTTTGAAGTGTAGTCTTTCCCAGTCAAGCCACTAGATGAAAATGCAGCCCAGCTAACAACTTGATTGCTGCTTTGTGAGACAATAAGCAGTTAGAGGACCCAGCTAAGCTGTGCCCAGACTCTTGACCCATGGAAACTGTGAAATAATAAATATGTGTTGTTCTAAGCAACTAAGATTGTGGTCATTTATTATGTAGAAATAAAAAAGGAATGTACTTTTATATAGGTGCCTAACTATCATTTTATTGTCTGTTGCCACAACATCTCTCCACTCCCCCTTCACATGATAGAACTCAATTCAAAGGCCCACATGGTATTTCTTAAAGGAATTATTTTAATTAAATTAATGCTACCGTTGTGAGGTACCACCCATAAAATGTAAAATTTAAGAAAAAACACTACATGAGTTTTAAGTCTCACCTAGGGGCGCCTGGGTGGCTCAGTCAGTTAAGCATCTGTCTTCGGCTCAGGTCATGATCCCAGAGCCCTGGGATCGAGCCCCATGTTGGGCTCCCTGTTCAGAGGGGAGTCTGCTTCTCCCCCTCCTTCCCACTCGTGCTCTCTCTCACTATATCTGTCTCTCTCAAATAAATAAAATATTAAAAAAAAGAAGTCTCACATATTCAGAGAAAATAGTAAAAGATAAATTTTAGCTCTTTTCCCTTTGAAGAAAGTGCATTGACACTGGATATGACGAAAAAAGATTTAAACATAGCTCTTAGTTTAAACGACTAATTGCTGAAATGAAGAAGGAATACGGGGGCGGGATGGGATATTATTCTGTCACAATAGCAGTCAGTGGTCACACCAAACTTGGGAATGGCAGGGCTGCCTCGTGACATAGCCTATCCCACATGCTACAGAGATATTTCCCAACATGCAGGACAACAAGACTTGGAATGATATAAAACTCACCACGTACTTTAATTTCAGGCTAGACCAAAATGGAAACTTGACCCTTGGTATAGAACTTTCATAGAAGCAATGAGGAAACTACCATGCAGATCTGAGTTTCCACCCTTGGGATGATCCATGGTCCCAGTTCCTCCCAAATTCTTTCAAATCTGATGATATAACTATGCTCCAGTTTAAGATTTGAAAGAAAATTACAGTAGCATCTAGATGATCTTCAAAAGGACCCAAGGAGAATCCATGCCCACTATTTTAGGATGAATACCACAGTAGAAGAAATACAAATTGTAAATTAATATTTGAAAAACATTTATACCAGTAGCATTCAAAGTGATGCAAAATCAGACAGCTTCTTCATATTGATAAAATTTATAAAAATCCATTCTTCCACCAACCTATCACAAATTGCAGATATTAATATTTGCTTTTGACTAAAAGTTTAATATATTTAGTAGGGATATTTGCACATGGCTTTTTGAAAATCTAAAAATTACATTACTGCACCTTCTTTTATTAATGCATTTTTCCCCTGTCAAAAACAGTATCATCAGGAACAATTACTTATAAAAAGATTAAATAAAACAGAGAACAATGTAACAGAATTTAACACTAGAATGTAATTTTGTGTATTTTTTCTGATAATTTTGTGAGAGCTAGTAAATATCTATCTTGAGTACATACTCTCAAATGTGCTTTAAAATGTGTTCTTTTATATTTTCTTGCAATTATCATATATATCAAAAGAAAGTGCTAATTTTAACTTAATCAGGGCCACATGATCACGAATTGACATGATCACATATGATAAACAGAGAAATATTTTTGTTGTTACTGTTATTTTTGAAAAAGCTCTACTAAATACCAGTTAAACATTTCCAATACTAAACCTTTAATTTTCTGTCATAAACATGTTTACATGTGAATTTGATTTCATGTGTCAATTTAAGAAATTAAGTCAGTGTTTGTCTCCATCGAACACAGGAGAATAGAAAATATTGTCTAAACAGAACTACTATTTCCTGGTTTCAGACGAACCAGAAGCTGATTCTACTTATTACAGATTGGTGCTCAGCATTTCTTCTGAACCCCTCAGGCTCTTATGCTTGCCTGAGACTATCAGCCTACCTAGCAGATTTTCTGTACTAAGTCATTAGGAAATAGGCTGATTCAAGAATACAGGGTTTTCCATGTTCACCAATCTAAAGCAGCTCAACAGGAATTCTGTCACAGACTTAGTTTGGCTTTATTCATAACTTTGTTGACTGTCAAATATTTTTTTAAAGATTTTATTTATTTATTTGACAGACAGAGAGAGAGCACAAGCAGGGGGAGCGGCAGGCAGAGGGAGAGGGAGAGAGAAGCAGGCTCCCCGCTGAGCAGGGACCCCGACGTGGGGCTCGATCCCAAGACCCTGGGATCATGACCTGAGCTAAAGGCAGACGCTTAACTGATAATTGTCTTACTTTACTTGTTCCACAACACAACTTCCCATTAGGGATATTCAATTCATATTTAACATCTTAAAGGTCGTGAGAAACCCAGAATAAGGCAGTTTTTAATTTTTGTTAACCAAAATTAATTAGGTAAAATTATTTGAACATTAAACCTCTTCCTTTTCTTTGTAAACCTGTTGAACTCTCCACAGCGCTGGTCAATACTTTTTGGTAGCCTGGACTAAGCAGTTTTTGATTCCTTCAAAGAACTTTCACATACAATATGATAAAGATATACCACAGGCAGGTCAGAAGCATTTGCAAATTTTGACAAAATGAAGTAGTTCATTTATACTAATAAAATGTATACAACTAAATAGTATGTTTAATAAAGAAGATATATACCTTTGTACCAATGTCACTGAAATAGTTTCTAAGTATGAAAATATATTATTCCATAAGGAAAACTTTCAATAAGTTCCATAAGGGTAAGTAAAGCAGTCCAAAATTTATGCTTAATATGAAACAAGACTATAAATTTGTGGAAAAAAAAACCTCCCTGACCTGAAATTTGGGTGAAAATTTCTCTAAAAACTCTTGAATAAAAAAAAGAAACCAAAATAAAAATTACATACTATGGGAAATGGCTAAAATTTGGCACACAAAGAAACCCAGAGCTTTAAGTAAGAAGATCTATGGAAAAAAAAAAAAGGAATTAAGTATTCCACACAAAAATATTTGAAAAAGAAGAAGCAAAATAAACAAAAAAAAAAGTGGCAGGAGAGAAGTAATAAATATACAAGCAGAAGTTAATAAATAAAAACAATAACTTTAGTAAATGAATTCAGAATACTGTTCTTTGGAAAAAATCAATCACTAGGTAAACTTAACTTTAAAATCTAGGAAAAAGCACAAAATCACAAAATTAGGATTGGTATTGAGAATGAACCATAATAAAGAGGAAATTTAGATAATCATTGTTTCAACTTTATGGAAATATATTTTAAAACTTGAATAAAGTGCATGATTGTCTAGGAAAATATAAGATACTAGAAAAAGGGAAAGACTGAGGAGATTAAAACAATGTCTTTCGTTAAATATTCTAGGTTCATAGGCATATTATAGATTTCCTGATCTCATCTAGGGTAATTTTCAAATTTTTTAGAGCTTAGAAAATAACAGAAAATAAGCCATGAGCCCAGTAATGCTTGTTCGGTTGGTAAACTAGTACACAGAATGAAGTCCTATCAAAATGCATTTTAAAGACTTTATTTATTTATTTTTTAGAGAGCGAGCGAGAGATAAACAGCATGAGAGGGGAGAGGGTCAGAGGGAGAAGCAGGCTCCCCGCTGAGCCGGGAGCCCGATGTGGGACTCGATCCCAGGACCCTGGGATCATGACCTGAGCCGAAGGCAGACGCTTAACCATCTGAGCCACCCAGCCGCCCTCAAAATGCATTTTAAAGCCATGATTTCACTACTCTTAGCCGCTTGTGTTGAGCCTGCAAAAGCAAGCAAGGGACATTTGAAAGAAATAACATGAAAATAATATTGAGGAATTAGTGATGCCTTAGTTAAAAGATTAAAGGCTACTGCCAAGACTCCTATTTTCCGTTTCCTGATTTCTCCAGGCTGTTAGCTCTATCTCTCTCTCTTTGGTGGTGCTACAGTTGGCAATTATTTTAGCATCTATCACTCTGGACTGTAATTATGTATTTATATGTGTGTCTCAGTCCCTGTCCCTTGAAGTCAGTGACTGTCTGATTTTATTCTGCATTCCAGGGATCTGCTATGAAGTTCGGCTTACTACAAGGAATCCATGACTATTGAATTCATTCATTCATGCAACAAACACAAATTTTTGAGTTTTGGCTTTGGTTAATAAAAGAACTGTTAAAAAAATCCTCAAGCCTTGAAGCTCTCCTGCATCCAAAGCCTTGTGATGAGCCAATACTTTGTTGTAGTTCTTCCTGTGTGAGTGAGGAAACCTTAGGAAAGCATGTTCACTTGGCAATCTCTAGGTAAATACAGCTCAGTCATTGGGGAAAGATGTTTATCAGAATTCCAAAACAAGCAGAAGAATATCACATCTAGAGTGGAGTGTTGGCCACATTAAAGAAAAAGGTTAATGACAAGAGTTGAACACAAGACAAATGCTAGGGCGAGGAGCCTGGTCTAATCCATTGACAAAATCTCTAAGAAATGACCAATACATCTGGAGGTAATAGTATTTCACCAAAAGAAATCACAAGATTAGAGATGCTTGTCTGCCCAGCATAAGTTTTGTCTTTTTGCATAATAACTAGTACCTCTTTTAAAAAATAAAACTTCATCATCAGTATGGCTCACTCAGGCCATTAGGAAGAATGGCGTTCCTAAAAGTGTAAGCAGCTTTCTTAAGAGAGGCGTCTCCAATAGGGTGTCCAGTGCAGTGGCAACATAATTCCCTTGGCCCTTCAGATGCCACTTTCCACAGCCCAAATATTGTGGACAATTTGAGGAAATGTATTACCTAGATTGTGCACAGACTGAGTATTTTTTCTCCAAGTCTGCAGCCTCGATTATGAAGAATGTCACCGATACATCAAACTCCTTTACTCAATTGGTTCAATGTCCTTCTTAATTGGGGACCCTCAAACTATAAGAGAGCTTCATGTGATTCACTAGGAAAAGACAAAAAGGTATAAAAAATGCTCTTTCCAAAGTTCTGCTTTGAGCTGGAACTGTGCCCAGTGACTCACTATTATTCTAAGTGAAGGGAGCACAGGGAAGCCATCAACCTTCAGAGGGCAGAACTATTTGAGCTACCCAGGAGGCTGATGCCCACTTCCGAACACAATGGCATTTCCACAAAGATCTAGTCAATGCTCCCATACTGTTCCTTTCATCCTCCTTTTATTCTTCAATTTCTGTCATCTTGAGTTTATCAGAAAGTCCCTCATGCAAAAAAAAAAAAAGAAAGAAAGAAATTTAAATATTGTACTTTTATTATTTTATTCAACTCACCCTAAAGTAATTACCAAAATATGAAATTAATTTTTAAAAAAGAAAAAAATTAATGTGAATATAGAAAATATAGAAATACATTATGTCTGAACAGTCACAGTTCTGGCATGAAAAAAGTACTCACTAGATGTTTGTTGAATGAATGAATATTAATTTCTTGTAAAATCAGCTGAGCCCTTCATACAGCCTTTAAAAAGTAAACAAAAAGGGCGCCTGGGTGGCTCAGTTGGTTAGGCGACTGCCTTCGGCTCAGGTCATGATCCTGGAGTCCCGGGATCGCGTCCCGCATCGGGCTCCCTGCTTGGCAGGGAGTCTGCTTCTCCCTCTGGCCCTCCTCCCTCTCATGCTCTCTGTCTCTCATTCTCTCTCTCTCAAATAAATAAAATCTTAAAAAAAAAAAAAAAAAAAAGAAAAAAAAAAGTAAACAAAAATAAATTTCTCTAAATGTGCCTGATATTTAAACGCTATATCTGTTTGTTTGCATGAGAAAAAAGAACATAATGAGTGTGACATTTGTTATCCACAAATAAGCTAGATTTGTAGGGCATGTTGCCCAGAGACGATTTTATTTTGGAACCTAACCCCAAGGTAGCTGCCACCAGGAGGCGCCACTGAGGATGGTATAAAAAGCAACTTTCCAAGCCTCTCTGTCTCCCACCCTCCCTCCCTCCCTTCCTTCCTTTTCTCTTTTCTTTACAAGGTTAACTGAAAGAAACATGAAAATATATTATCCAGTCATGGGGTTTGATTTTTTTTTTCCCTAGAAACAAACCCTCTAATTGCCAAAATGTCAAAATAAAAGTATCTAAAACTTCGATATATCTACATTCACACCTTATAGTAAGAAAATACCATCTGAAGCAAAATGATTAAGACCAGCATGCAAGTTGGAAGAGCAGTCACGTTATTAGAGCTGTCAAGAGTGCGTTATAAACCAGCATCGTGCAGGCTCCTGGGGGCTCCATTTCAGTTCCTCCTGTCTAAATTCTTCTTTCCCCGCATCCCTGGTCAGACCTACACTGCACACTGCTGGTTCCTGGCTCTATTTTTAGGACTGCTCCCAGGGTATCTGGAGTGTAGGGACGTTTATCAGTTCAGCCTACTCCAAATTTCTGTGAGGTCCAGGATTCTGGTCACCCACCCAGACACCAGTGAGGCTCTTGCTTGGCAGCTCATCTCATTACCACGCAGGCTTTATCGACAACGGGGCTCCAATCAGTCCCTATGCTGGTGAAGATGCATGGGAGTCACTCCGACACACTGCGAGTCAAATCTCCTCTCTATGTTGACTTTCACCTGGCAAAAATGAAGAACTAGCAAGGGATCTGTAAGACCTCACCACCAAATGTCTTTCCTTTTCCTAGGGCTTCCTCTTTCTTAGTCAGGGCTGCATAGACTGGTGATACAGCCAGCATCCCTCTCACTTGCAATGAATTATTAACCTCGCTCCTCTCGATTAACCTCTCCTGTCTGATCAGTGCTATAACTTGGCTATTCAACAGTCAGGACATGTCAAAGGGTCGTTGCCTTTTACTCTAGAACTTTTCAACATTTGAATGTTTGTAAATCTCTAACTTGAACATTTTAACATGAAAACACAGTTTTATGTGATGGTTTTCTCACTGTGTGGGCGGGTTTCATCTGAGGGACAAGTGCAAGAGCTCATACCCACAGAGCACGCGGTGTTCCAGAACTTGAAGCTTAGCGACACTCAACTTGCATTGCAGCTCAAATCTAAGTGTTTTACCCCAAATCGTGCAGCAAGTTAAGTCTGCTCCCCTATTATTTTAGTTGGGTCTTTCCCATTACACAAGGCTTAAGCTCTCCATAGTTTCTTTATTAGTTTTTGCTTAAGGAAAAATAAGTGCTTAAACTATCTAATAGAAAATGAGCCTGTCTTGTAGTGGTGTTTGTTTAATAGGCTAGCAAAGTACAAAGGAAAGTGCAAGAAGGAAGAACATATGCTGGCTAAGTTCTAAGAGATGGGGGTTCTCGTCCTGGTTTTCCTGTGCTCTACCATTTGGTGTTTGACCTTTTATTTGATAAACTCGGCTTCATTTTTCTGATGGGTGTCAGATTAGGTCACCTCTAAGGAGATTCTTAATCATAACATCCTATGAAACTCTACTATTTGGCATTTACCTTTATAGTGAAAACAAACTTTTTTTTTTTAATATCCTCATGGACAATTTGTTTATTTTTTGTTTTTTTAAAGATTTTTTTTATTCATTCGACAGAGAGAGACAGCGAGAGAGGGAACACAGCAGGGGGAGTGGGAGAGGGAGAAGCAGGCTTCCCGCAGAGCAGCGGGCCTGATGTGGCACTCCATCCCTGACCCTGGGACCATGACCTGAGCCAAAGGCAGACGTTTAATGACTGAGCCACCTAGGCGCCCCGAAAACAAACTCTTTGTGAACTCTTTTATACTACTATTTAATCTAGAGTGAGTGGGGAGAGAGCTTATTCTGTGCCCTTCCACCTAAAAAAAATTGACTTCTCCTTGGCCCACTAAGGAAAGACATGGAATATGCATTAAATAAATATACATGACAAAAGGGATGAAGGAGGGAAGAAAGAGACAGAGAGAGAAGAATGGTAAAAAGTAAAAAGAGGTAAAACCCCTCAAAGCAGGTTTCTCTTCAAAACTGAGAACACTCCCATTCACCTAAATTGTAAGGGACAGACTAAATTACGATCTTTTCCTAGAAACTAACAACATTTACAATTGGTTTTCATCGGCACAGAAAAGCCCCCGCCCCCACTCTTCATCCTAGTATTTCTTTTCTCTCTTTAAATTATGGGAGTAATGTTTTCCTTCCAATACCCGTTCTCCTCTGTGCTCTTAAGCCCTGCAGTTCTTCAGTATAATTGACTGTGTGACAACTTGAGACAGAAGTAATGTTAGGTCAGCAATCTAAGTCACATATCAAACTAAGAAGGTATTATGGGACAAATCACATTTTAATCAGCTGGAGCTTAGATAAATGCAGGAATATTGATAGCATTTATGGTTTGTATAACAGCCTGTGGTGTGACAGAGCAATAGCACTTTGAAATATAGTCAGTGGATGTTAATTAACAGTAAGTCATAATGAAACTCCTGTGGTATTACACGATGTCCATGTGAATTCTCTAATCATTGATAATGCTTGATGTGATCCCACAGCGTGTGACAAGAAGTGTGATTATTTGTAGCTCTGCTTGATCTGCAGCATAAAATCTACTTTGCAGGCAATGGGATACGTCGCTAATACACACCCATTTTCAGGAGTAGTCCAACTACCCCCGGGGCGTTTGAAATCTTCCAGAATGAAGATATGGCGTCAGGTGCTCAACTGACCGTGATTGTACAGTGACTAAACATGATCTCACAGGAAACACAGAAATACATTTTTTTCCGGGAAGTAATAAGTAGAAAGTAGTTTCTTAATTACTAGTTCATAGCTGCCTGGTCTCAGATGCCATGATTTTGAGTCCCTAATGCTCTAATCTTAGACTAATTGCATCCTTGACATCTAATTGTTCTGTTCCAATCCTGACAGCCACACTGTTCTTTCAAATGCTTCCTGGGGAGGTGTGAGAGCGAAGGGGAAGAAGAGATTTATAATAGCAGACTAAAAAATTTAAGGATACTTAGCCCCACTCCCCAAATTTCCCAAAGCTTTTAAATTTCAAGAGTAGAAGAAGCATGCCCCACGTTAATGATACGTTTCCTCTACATTATTAAAGTGCTCCCACCAGTATTATATTAGGTGAGTGACAAATGAGTCAAAAAATGCTAAAAAATGCTAATCAGATTCAACTGGCCTTTTTTTTTTTTTCTAATTTGTACCCATAAATTAGCTCTTGTTAATCTGCTTGTAAATATCGGTTGCAAAAATATGAGAAGCAAATGAACAGTCTTTAAGCAAATGATGCACACTTTTTCCAGGACCATCTTTCCATTTCTCTGCCCACCTACCCATACATTGAAATCGGAGCTAGAGAGTGAGAGGCAGAGGATTTCAGCTGGAGCGAAGGGCTTCATTTATTTCTCTCTGTGCAAAACCAACAGACCCTTTGCCTGTAAAACCAAATACAAATTTCTTCTTTTCGAAAATATCACAGAAGCAGCTGCTCCTCAGCTATTTTGAGTGGATTTTCTGAGAACAGCTTGTAGCTGCAATATCGTATATGGCGGATGGTTGGCAAAAGCCTGGCTGTGGGAGGGGAGGAAGGAAAACCTAAAAACCAGTGCAAATTCTGGTAACTGATAAAGGGGCTGGGGGATGGAGAACAACAAAGCCATGCCCCCAAATATGGAAGGAAATGGATGGGAAGGCACAGTTACCCCCATGGCAAAAGTGTTAGCCTTTTTTTATTTACCTCAATCAAGCTTAACACTTCTAATTTGTTCACACGATTTTAAGTGAGAAAAGACAGAGATTAGGGGTAAAGACAACAGAAAGAATCCAAAAGAATAAAAGGAGAGAAATAAATTCAGGTGTAAGTGGAAACGCAAGGTGCAGACCCATCCGCTGGGTTCAGTGACAAGTCAGCGGAGCGGGTGCTGGTATATTTCTTCCATGCTGGGCTTGCATGTCACATCTCTGGCTAAAGGCTAAAACGTTTTAACCAGGTCCCTGCTCTGGTTCATAGTTACTAATCCCGTGTGCAACAAGGAAGCATGGTTAACCTGTGGATCCTGAGATAGTGGCCAAAGTGTCATCAAAAGAGCATCAGTATTTGAAGTCAAGCTGAGATAACGGAGCCTCTTAGAACCCATGTTCTTCATAATTAGAGAGGTTCAAAGCAGCAGTTACTTTGAGACCTCGGGCTGCTAGAAAACATGCTCGTGACATCCTGTTTGTTATTCCCCAAGTCTCACGTGCCTTTATTCCAACACTCACTCTCCAGACCTTAGGTACTTATTTTAACAGCTCAAGTCTAGTTTTACCTCCTTTCGTTTCAAAAATTTAGAAATAAACAGTTGTCCTGACTGACTCACACCACTTCTCTATTTTTGATACTTGTTTTTGATTAACCCCTCATCCCTACCCTTAATTGTAGCTTGGACCACACGTAGATACTTAATTTGAAAAACAATCACAGATTGATGAATCATCTAAGGCAATAAGAAAACTCCAGCGTTCTGAAAATTATGAAAACTGCTCCATAAAATATACCCCCCAATAAAGCATTTATTAACATTAGAAGAATTGTTCCTAGTGACCCTTCTGTGACCTCTAGTGCTTTGGAAATCTGAAAGGGTGTTGTGATTATGGCAATGGTTGGGGTCATTTCTGAAATGTAATGTAGAAGGGCCAGGGGCACTAGACGGCCAGAAGGATACTTACAGTCCTGTACAATTGAAGAATTGCCTTACATTTTGCAAGACTTTCAGCTATCCCACAGGATATTCTTAGAGATAAAATACCTGTTCATAATTTCCCAAATTTATGGCATAACTCTGTTTTAAGTATAAACATAAGATTTTTGTGTGTGGGTTTAACTCACATCGACTATTCTAGGAATGCAACCACTGTGTAACTAGAGACAAAAGACTATACCTTCTTTAGACCCTTATCAAGAGTTGAGTGCCATTTGGTAAAACCATTAGATCCATGGAAATGCCACTCATGAAATGTGAATTGCAACGTAATGCACCCACATCAGACTGCCAATCTGCAGTAGTCACACTCATGGTGATTCTACCTATAGGTGCAAACACCTGACCACTTAATGAGCTCTCCCAGTGTTGTCATGTCTAAGCATTTGCAACTTGGGAATATATATTTACTTTCCTTAAAAGAAGCCTCATTAGACCAACTATAGACTTATCTCTAATTACTGTTTATCTCATTTGCAGAAGATTTTTCTTATTATCATGTAATTGCCACAGGGCAGATGGTTTATTTCTTGGACCTCCATGAGTGGTGCCTGCTTAGGCAACTTTTGATGAGAACCCTTAGTTCATTCTACTTGATCCAATGTATAGGGTCTTCTTTGCTACTCTGACTCTTATAGTCAGATTCTGTCACTTTTCTCTTATGTTTTACTTCTCTCTCCTCAAGATTTGACCCACAGTTGTTCTGGAATTTAATAATTTAACCCCTTCTATGCCTACTAGTTAAGCTTGATACTTTCCCCCTCCTCCTGAAAAGTCCTCTTCCCAGTCAATATATAATTCTTGCTCTTAGATGATAAAATTATCCAAATCAAACCAAGATGTCCTCCTTTTTCTTCAGTAGGGTGGATATATTGACATAAGGCTCAAAATTCAGTCCTTATAGTAAATAGATTACTATGATAGAAATGCAGACATTAGATATCTCAGCTAAAACCAGCCAATTACCTTCCCTTTCCCTGACTCAATTGATTCTAAGTAGCTAGTTATATTTTGCTTTCTATATAGAATTTCTTACAGAGGTGAAACCAAATTGATCAATTGGCACAAGTTTTGTGTACTCTTTGCACTTATATTAATCATTATATATCAATACATTGACATTCTTATTTCTATGTAAGTCTTTTGTGAGTTTAGTTGCTCTATTCTGTTCCCTGGATCCAATTAAGTCTGAGTATGCTAGCAAAATAAAATTCACAGAGAAGGAAAATTGAGAAACGGACCATATATCAAGTATTCACTTTCAAATCTATGAACAAACTAACTTTCTGAGTAGTTACTAAGTCTTAGAGATCTAATGCACAGCCTAGTAAATATAAACAATACTGTATTGTAATCATCAAATTTGCTAAGAGAAAAAAACACACAATAAACAAAGGAAGAACATCAAACTACATAGAGGCAATATGCTCTGTGGAAGACACTTAAAACACAAACTTTATAGGAAAAAATACCTGGAATTTAACCCAGACATTCACTATGGTGTGACAACTGCATTATTGAAAGCAGCTATGCTCACCAACTATACCACCAATGCCGGCTTATGCATTATTGAGACAGTCCCTAGACTTATTTTAAATGCTTCACACACACACAGATGCCCCCCACACAGTAACTTGCTATTTGCTTTTTTAAATTTCTTAGTTGGCACACATACCCTGCTGTTTGCACTAATAAGAATGGATTTTGTCATAAAGAAAATGGCCCTTAATCTAGAATTAAAGGAATGTCTAAGTAAAGGATACGTAACAGGGGCTTAATCTGTGGATATTATTTCACCAGCTCCCATGTTGTCCTGGGATGCCAACTGCTAGTAGGATGGAATAAACCAATCCCAGACATTTCCTTATGTTTGAGTACAGACAGCTGCTGACTTTATCACCACTCCCTCCTTCTTATTTTACAACAATTAGAATAGTAGTTGCATGACATACTAGGACTGACCCATGTATGTAGTGTCCACAGGACATTTTTTAGTTGCAGCTACTCTACTCCTCGAGTTCAGCAGAAACTATAAAAGTGACCCTTTTGGAAACATCCATCATAACCACAGGGGTCACTAGAGTTAGGGCCTGGAGCTTTATATTTTAGCTGACTGCCAGTGCATCAGATTCTTTCTGTCCTTTAATGTGAGCACTACAGAGGCCCAATGTTGGACTCTGGATGGCCATGACAAGAAAATGCCAGGTGACAGTCAGACCTCCACCAAGCCACCACAAACCAGGATAAAGCTCTGCTTTAAACATACATTATAGGTTTAGTTTAAAAAATAAAGCTTTCTTCTTGTTTAAGCAATAGAGCATTGTAGTTGTTGCGTTTGCTTTTGGCAAATCTACAGATCTTAGGGTGGAAGGAATTGATCAAACACTGTCAACAGCTGCAATTCTTACAAGAATCCCCTAAGACCCATCAGTTAAAACAGGTATAATATTATCTAACTTACAAGGTTGTTGTGAAAGTGAGACATAAAATTTATAAAGGAATTTGTACATAATAGGGATTTAAGACATGACAACTTTTATACTCATTATTACAAATCAGAACTGGCCAGGATTTTCCACTCTAGTAAGGAGAAAAACTATGACTCATCCCAACAGCCACATACTTAGGAATAACACTCATTTTTTGTCACATTTTAATTGTTGGAAGTTTTCAAAGACTATTCATATAAAGCAAACAGTAAGTTTCTCATAAATCATAATAATTTTATAGATTCAGAAATACAGGTATCTAGCCTAACCTGCCAGATTTTAAGAAAACTTCCAAACAATTAATGATAAGCAAGTCCCTACATTCAAATGGAGTTAACATAAATGAAACTCATGTACTATTGGTATGCTATTGAATTGGTATATATTTGAGCCATCATTTATAGATTTGAGAGACTGTGAGGATATAGGAGGGAAAATATACTTTGAACTATGTGGCTTTAACAATTGTGTGGAATAGACTCACAGAAGAATCTATGTGAATGTTGCATATTTCACTCAACTAGTTTGTCATGTTTCATGACCTTCAGCACATGTAGGAAAAAAACTCAAAAGACTCGAGTGATCAAATCCTGAGCATATGTATACTGAATCCATGCAAAGAAATAGATGTTGATTACTTAGATGCAATTGTTTTAGGATATGCTGTCATTAGAAATATGGGGGGAAAATCCTACAGTGGGTAATCCCTGAGGAAACAGTACTACACTCTAACCAAAACTATAATAGAATGCCTATCAATCAATGAAACTTTTATGTTGTGCTATATTTAAAAGGTGAAAAACCTGAAAAGGGAAAAAATAATGCCCTTGAAGGAAGGATTTTAGGTATAAGACATTGTCTTTTGGTGAGAAACAAAATACAAGAGCATTTACCTCAGAGTATACACTCTGCGTATTTCTTAAAAAGAGAAGAAAACAGAAATAAACTCGACTCTTTACCTACCATAGCAATTCATAAAAGGATTCTCATTTTTAACAATGTCAAAAATTTGACAGCCTGACATGCGTAATGAAAGACAGCCCAAACTATGAAGGGACATAACAGATTAATGCTGAGAGAAGAGAAAGGAAACCACATATTTTATTATCCAGAACAAAGTGCAATCTCAGAATAAGAGTCATCCAAATGGATTAATATTATGAGATAAAATCTAATGAGATGCAGGTACAAAGAATCAAGTAAGGAAATACATTTGGAGATGCACAGTTCTTTTGAATTTTAAATGTATCAAATGATTATCAGAAGTCTTAAAAGTGAAAATTATTTGAACTGTGCCTTCAGAAGTATTATATGAAATAATAACAGACTTAACTATTTAGAGGAGTTTTAAGTTCACAGCAAAATTACAAGGAAGGTACAGGAAATATATTTCCCATATACCCCCAGACATGTATAGCCTTCCCCATTACCCATGATTTTCAAAATGTGTTTGGATGGAGAGGTTAGTGATCACGACTGAAAAGAATGTCCACAAAATGAACGTCCACGTAACTTGAAAACAAGTGAAATCCACTAACATACGAGATTAGTCATCTTTATGAAGTAAGTCAAGAGGTTTTCTGAAGACATGTCACGGGAAAAACTATAATGAAAGCATAATATGATCACAACTAAAAATCATGAAGAAAATTCCCTTTATTTTTTTAACACAGTCTCTCCTCATACTGAATATACAATTTCTGAAATCTTAAAGAAGAAGAAGAAGAAGAAGAAGCAGCAGCAGCCACATAACAATGATTGATTAGTCTGCTTCTGATACAGAGTGGGAGAGGAGGCCCCGAATGGGGGACTCCAGCATTTGATGAGTGAACACAGCTATCAGAGCCACTGTGATCCTCCAAATAACTTCTTCCTTCAGTTCCAGGTTCAACATAGACACTTCTGACTATAATTGGCTCCATTTATAGACTAGGAGAGAATAAACTGACCATTCCACACAAATTTCCAGCCCACTTATATTTACATTTTTCATTATACATTAATTAGTTGCATTCCAGTTAAAAATTGTGTATTCACTTGAAAAAAATTTAAAAGGCATAAGTTTGTTTTTAGTATCTGTATATTTACAAGTACGTGAAAAGTTAAAAAATGTTTATTTTATAAGAATTTAAAGTAGCAACAAAAATAGTGTAAGAAATGCATGATTAAATGTCAAACTAACTGTGTAAGTAGTATAAGAAATAAAGTAAGATGCATGTCTTCAGTATGAACTTGGAGAGGTTGAGAAGAGACAAAAAAATTTTTTAAGATGTATATAGGATTATGGTTTCTATTCCATTGTAAAGAGCTGGAAAGAGCATCATTATAAGCATCGTTATATACTTAGAGCAACAACAAATGACAAATTGCCAAGTTTCCAATTTCTCTTGAACTTATCATAAAGCCGAGGTTGCAAGGTAATAAACTAGCTCAAAATCTAAGAGAAGGCAGGTACATACAGGAAGAGATAGATTAGAAGCACCTGTTTAGCTGGGACAGATACAGCCAGACACTGATACAAAGAATTCAGCTAGAACTGTTCACAAATTGGTGGATGCTGAGTATGGGCTGATGAGAGTGTGGAGCCTCTGGGGAATGCAGATACAGGGAACGTTTTCACCCACTTAAAAGCTCTTCTCGCTGGACCTCACTGAGTGAGTTCTGAGAGGGCATCCTTCATGGTCCAGGCCCGGGGCCTGAGAACAGCTGCTGCTTTGGAGAAGCACAAAGTCCCACTCAAATCCTTCTCTCCTCTTTCCCCTCAGGACCAAAGCATTAAACTTTCAAGGAAAGGGTAATAAAAACCATCATTTTTAAAGCACTGCTGTGAACTCATTGATGTGATTAAAAAAAAAAAAGAGAGAGAGAGAGAGAAATACTCTCACTGGCCAAGGGACAGGAATAGGAGCTAAGCCCAGAGTTGGAGAATGGGACCAGTAAGCAACCACACCCCCCAGACAGGGACTCAGTGCCTGCTTAGGACTGAGGCTTAACAGAAGGACTCCTCCTGCTCCAATCAAGCTAATGAGCATTAAGTCACAAGTAATAGGGAAATATTGCTGGGAGACTTACAGGAGCATAGAGAGAGACACTCCTAGGATAGCACAAAGGGGAGACCTAAAGCTGAGTGTGGACGAGCGATTGAGAAAAATCTGAAATCTTCTGGAAGTCCATGACAAACCGTATTGGAGCCTGAGGCAAAAGAAAAAAATGTGTCCCTATTCACACTCATCAAAATATCCTTTCATATTGTGAACCAAGTGAAAAAAGTGGATAAATGCCCAACAATCAATACACATGACTATTTATAAAGCCCAAGTTGCCCAGTGAGTTTGCACACCAAGGTCAATGTTCATTAACTCACCCAGCAAGGAGGCCATGCCTGGAAACTACAGGCTGTTCCCACAGACAATAACATAATGTAGTACAACAACAACAACAACTTGTCTTTATTTTAAAGTTTGCTATTTGTTTGTCATGGATTTTTTTCATTAATTTAATTTTTTAAAATACTGAATTCAAATTCAAATTCAATTTCAAACCCAGCTCAACTCCTCACTATATTGACTCAAATACCCAACTTAGGGCTTAGCAGAAGTAAAGGGAGTGCCCATTACCAAGCTCTAACGGAAAAGGTGGACTACAGGCAAGATCAGATGGGTAATTTTAGCACAGATGGACATTATAAGGAAAACATCAAGTGGAACTGTTGAAAATGAAACACACAATAACACAGAGGAAAATGGGCTCATGAAAAGATTTGACACAGCTGAGGAAAAAAATTAGTAATATGGCGATAAGTCAATAGAAATTATTCAAACCAAAACACAGAGAAAAAAAAACAGTTTAAGAAATAAAATATGGGCACCTGGGTGGCTCAATCAGTTGAGTGGCCAACGCTTGGTTTCAGCTCAGGTCATGATCTCATGGGTCATGAGATCGAGCCTTGTGTTGGGCTCTTTCTTTCCCCATCTCCTCTCTTCCCCTCTGCTTCTTTCCCCTTCCTTCCCCTCTGCTCCTGCTCACATGTACATGTGTTCTCTCTCTCTCTCCCTCAAATAAATAACAAAATCTTAAAAAGAAAAAAGAAAGAAAAGAAAACAAGAGAAAAATAGAACAGAGTATTCAAAAACTATATGGCAATATCAGGTTTGCTGACATAAACACAACTGGAATTCCAGAAGAGCAAATGGGGCAAAAGAAGTATTTGAAGAAATAATGCCTAATAATTTTCCAAATTAAATAACAGATAATAATCTACAGATCCAAGAAGCTCAAAGAACACCAAACAGGATAAATACCAAAACAGACAAAAAATAAACAAATACAAATTGGTCATATTTCATTCAGTCTCCTGTAACAAAAAGACAAAGAGAATATCTTCAAAATAGTGAGAGGAAAAAAAAGACATGTTACATGTATAGGAACAAAGATAATACTTACAACAGACTTCATCAACCACGATTCCTACAAGAAGACAACAGAAAGAAATATTCAAAGACCTGAAGGGGGGGAGGAAATTCCAGCCATAACTCTATATCCATTAAAAATATATTTTATAACTGGAAGAGGAATAAAGATTTTCTGAAACAAAGAACTATCTGAGAGAGGGAGGGAAACTGGGCAAGAAAAAGGGAGAGGACCAGACCCTCACACCAGGCACCCCGGGAATGGGAAACCCACACAGGGAAGACGAATCCTCATAACATCCAACTCTGAAAAGCAGAGGGACATAATACATTAAAATCAGCAGGGCTTACTACCTGGAACTTTAAAAATCAGTGGGATCAGTTCTGGGAGAGCCAGGAGGGTGATAGGAAACTAAATCCCCACCCTTAAAGAGACAGCACACCAAATAGTCTGACAAAGATACAGCAGAGAAGCAGGAGTTTGAAAAACACCTAGGGTATACAAGAGGGAGATTTGTTTACTAATCTCAGAGCATGAGCTGGAGGGGCAGGGATCTTAAGGAAACTTCTCCAGGAACAAATGAGCTAGGGCATCATTTCCCTCCTCTGCCCCCGGCCTAGACACGCAGACACCTGTGGGAACCAGCAGAGCACCAACAAGTCTCTACCTAGCTTGCTAATGGTATGCCCCACCCCCACACTTTTCAGCATTTCCACCCTCTTCAACCGTGCAGCAGGAGTTTTTTAAAGAGGCTCCAGGTCCCCTCCCACAGCAGACCTACTCAAACTTTGCTAACACTGCACACCCTGCCCCTGAGTTCTCCTGTAGACATGCTCCCTCCAATACACCCTTAGTCAGATCCCATCCAAAGCAGTGACACAAGCGTAGCAGTGTGCAAGCAGTCCCAGCGGGGGCCAGCACCACTCCGCACTGCCTTCTGCCCCAGGCAGAGGAGAACCCACCAACCAAAGCAAGCTTCTCAGAGGACAACATAGGAAAACAGCCCTGCACTTTGGTGCTATCACATCTCTGAGCAAATGCCTGGTCTGACTGAACTCAAGTCCAAAGCTGCTACAGACTGGCCCACTAATACCATAGGGACCAAACCCTGACCACACAAGCAAAGAGAGCCATTACAGATGACTGGACTGAAGGTAAAAGCAGCTCAGCCACAAGAGTAGGGCACACACAACACACAGAGGAGAAATCCCTGAAGTTCCAGGTTCTGGGGAACAGGGGATATTGCACTGCAGGGCACTACAGGACCTCTCCTTCATAAAAGCACTACTTTCAAGAGCAGGAGACATAGCTGACTTTCCTAACACATAGAAACAGACAGAGAGAGTTAGATAAAATAAGAATACAGAGGAATATCTCCCAAATGAAACAAAAGGACAAAAGCACAGCAAGAAAGCTAAACAAAACAGAGATAAGTAATACGTCTGACAGAAAATTTAAAGTAATGGTCATAAAGATACTTAATGAACTTGAGAAAAGAGTGGAGGACGTCAGTGGGGCCCTTAACAAAATATAAAAGAACCAATCAGAGATGAAGAACTCAATAACTCAAAGAAAAATACGCTAGTGGAATAAACAGTAGACTAGAGGAAGCAGAAGAATGGATTGGTGACCTGGAGGACAGAGTAATAGAAAGCAATTAAGTTGAAAGGGAGAGAGAAAAAAATAATAAAAACTGAAAATAGACTTAGGGAACTCAGTGACATCATTAAGCATAATAACATTCACATTATAGGCATCCCAGAAGGATAAGAGAAAGGGGGCAGAAAACTTATTTGCAGAAACAATAGCTGCAAACTTCCCAAGTCTGTGGAAGGAAACAGAAATCCAGAACCAGGAGGCACAGAAAACCCCCAACAAAATCAACTCAAGAAGATCAACACCAAGATACATAGTAATTAAAATGGCAAAAGGTAGTGATAAAGAAAGAATTTAAAAGCAGCTAGAGAAAAGAGAACAGTTACACACAAGGGAAACCCCATTTAGCTATCAGCTGATTTTTCAACAGAAACTTTACAGACCAGAAGAGAATGGTATGATATATTCAAAGGGCTGAAAGAAAAAGAACCTACAGCCAAGAATACTCTATCCAGCAAGGCTATCATTCAGAATAGAAGCAGAGATAGAGTTTTCCAAACAAACAAAAGTTAAAGGAATTCACCACCACTAAACCAGCCCTACAAGAAATGTTAAAAGGGACTCTCTGAGGGGCGCCTGGGTGGCTCAGTTGGTTAAGCGACTGCCTTCGGCTCAGGTCATGATCCTGGAGTCCCGGGATCGAGTCCCACATCGGGCTCCCTGCTCAGCGGGGGGTCTGCTTCTCCCTCTGACCCTCTTCCCTCTTGTGCTGTCTCTCATTCTCTCTCTCAAATAAATAAATAAAATCTTAAAAAAAAAAAAAAAAGGGACTCTCTGAGTAGAAAGGTAAGACCATAGTAAGAGTAAGAAAAGTAGGAAGCATCAAAGCACAAAACAAACAAAACAACAACAACAACAACAAAAACCTCACCAACCCCCCCCCACATCTCCCATATATATATGGTTTATATATATAAATCAGTCAAGGGACTCACAAAATAAAAGGATATAAAGTATGACACTATATTCCTAAAATGTGTGGGGAGGAGAGAGGAGTAAAGAATGGGTTCAAACTTAAGCGACCATCAACTTAATATAGACTGCTATATGCACATTATACATAAACCTAATAGTAATAAACCTAATAGTAACCACAGAACAAAAATTGGCAATATATGGGGCGCCTGGGTGGCTCAGTCGTTAAGCGTCTGCCTTCGGCTCCGGTCATGATCCCAGGGTCCTGGGATCAAGCCCCGCATCGGGCTCCTTGCTTGGCGGGAAGCCTGCTTCTCCCTCTCCCACTCCCCCTGCTTGTGTTTCTGCTCTCACTATCTCTCTCTCTGTCAAATAAATAAATAAAATCTTTATTAAAAAAAATTGGCAATATATGCAAAAATAAAGAGAAAGGAATCCACACATATCACTAAAGAAAGCCAGCAAATCATGACAGAAGAGAGCAAGAGAATAAAGGAACAGAGAAGAACTATGAAAACAACCATAAAACAAGCAACAAAATAGCAGTAAGTATGAACTTATCAATAATTACTTTGAATCTAAATAGAATAAACGCTCCCATCAAAAGACACAGGGTGATGGAATAGACAACAAACGCTGTGAAACTAGAAATCAAAGATGAGAGAAAATCTAGAAAGAACATAAATACATGGAGGTTAAATAACCTGCTACTAAACAATGAATGGGTCAACCAAGAAATCAAAGAGGAAATCAAAAGATACATGGAGACAAATAAAAATGAAAACATAATGGTCCAAAATATTTGGGATGCAGCAAAAGCGGTTCTAAAAGGAAAGATTATAGCAATACATGCCTATCTCAAAAAGCAAGAAAAATATCAAATAAACAACCTCCCCTTACACCTAAAGGAGCTAGGAAAAGAACAAACAAAACCCAAAACTAGTAGAGGGAATAAAATAAAGATTAGAGCAAAAAAAGATGAAATAGAAACAACAACAACAACAAAAAACAATAGAACAGATCGATGAAACCAAGAGCTGCTTCTTTGAAAAGATCAACAAAATTAATAAACCTTTAGCCAGCCTCATTGAGAGGGAGGGGGAGAGGGAGAGAGAGAGAGAGAGAGAGGAGATTCAAATAAAAATTTGAAAATTTGAAGAGAAATAACAACCAACACCAGAGAAATATAAAGGATTATAAGAGAATATTATGAAAAATTATATACCAACAAATTGGACAATCTAGAAGAAATGGATGAATTCCTAGAAACATAAACTTCCCAAAACTGAATCAGGAAGAAATAGAAAATTTGAACAGACTAATTATCAGCAATGAAATTGAATCAGTGGTGATAAAACTCCCAACAAACAAGTCCACGACCAGAAGACTTCACAAGTGAATTCTACCAAACATTCAAAGAGAGTTAATACCTATTCTTCTCAAACTATTCCAAAAAAAAAGAAGAGGAAGGAAAAATTCCAAATTCATTCTAGGAGGCCAGAATTATCCCCATACCAAAGCCAGATAAAAGCACTACCAAAAAAGACAACTACAGTCCAACATCCCTGATGAATATAGATGCAAAAATCCTCAACAAAATATTAGCAAACTGAATCCAACAATACATGTAAAAAAATAATTCACCAGGATCATGTGGGATTTATTTCTTGGTTGCAAGGGTGGTTCAATATTCACAGATCAATCAATGTGATACATCACATCAACAGAGAAAGGATAAAAGCTATATGATCATTTCAAAAGATGCAGAAAAAGCATTTGACAAAGTACAACATCCGTTCATGATAAGAACCCTCAACAAAGTAGGGTTAGAGGGAATATACCTCAACATAATAAAGACCATATATGAGAAACCCACAGCTAACATCATACTCAATGGTGAAAAAATGAGAGCTCTCCCCTTAAGATGAGACATAAGACAAGGATGTCCACTCTCACCACCTTTATTCAACATAGTACTGGACATTGTTGCCACAGCAGTCACAGAAAATAAAAAAATAAAGACATCTAAATTGGTAAGGAAGAAGTAAAAGTTTCATTATTTGTAAATGACATGGTACTATTTATAGAAAACCCAAAAGACTCTACCAAAAAACTTCTAGAACTGATAAATGAATTTGGTAAGTTCTCAGGATACAAAATCAATATACAGAAATCCATTGCATTTCTATACACTGATAATGAGGTATCAGAAAGTGAAATTAGAAAACATTCCCATTACCATATGATTTTACTCATATGTGGAATTTAAGAAACAAAACAAATGAACATGGGGGGCGGAAACAGAGGCAAACTAAAAAAGAGACTCTTAAGTATAAAGAACAAACTGATGTTACTAGAGAGGAGGTGGGCTGGAGGGGGGAGGTTAGGTAGGTGATGGGTATTATGGAGGGCACTTATGATGAGCACTAGGTGTTATATGTAAGTGATGAATCACTAAATTCTCCACCTGGATTTAATATTACACTATACATTAACTAACTGGAATTTCAATAGAACCTGAAAAAAAATTTCACAAAGACATTTAGCAAATTTACCCGTACATCATGTTCACAGCAGTTTTAATATAAACATTTGTAGTCACTATTACTTTGGGAGTACTTTCCAAACAAATTACCCACATTTTATAACTTAATACTTTTGATTTCATAAAAAGATAGTAAAACATCATAGAAAGATGTGACAGTGTATGTCTCTTGAGTCCAAAAAGGGTAATGGGAAAATGAGTCAAGTAGCAAAATGGTAAGAGGTAATATTGAATATGAAAGTACTGAAAAAACATATAGACAATCAGGAAACTTGAACAGTGTTCTGATTAAAAGTATTTATGAAATAGCAATGCATACTAAAGTAAAATCTATACATATGTACATATCTTCCTCTGCATGTGTGTGTGTGTGTATGTGTGTGTGTGTGTGTGTATGTGTAAACTGTCAAGAGAAACATCAACAGAATTTCTTACTGGTTAATAAGTAGTTTTATTTTAAAATTCCCACTCTGTACTACTAACATTTAAAAAAATGAATCTATTATATTTATGTGTTACATATATTAAAACAACAAAAACAAGTAAATTAAGTCCCAGTAATACTGTTCTTTCTAAAGAGTGCCTCCTATTAGAAAAATTTCTTTGAAATACTTTAATTTTGGGGTGCCTGTGGGTGGCTCAGTCGTTAGGCATCTGCCTTCGGCTCAGGTCATGATCCCAGGGTCCTGGGATCGAGCCCTACATCGGGCTCTCTGCTTGGTGGGGAGCCTGCTTCTCCCTCTCCTGCTCCCCCTGCTTGTGCTCTCTCTCTCTTTCTCTCTCTCTGTCAAATAAATAAAATCTTTTAAAAAAATAAAATAAAATACTTCAATTTTATTTTTAAAGACTATATTTTTCCTCTTGCTGAGCTTTACAAAAAAATGAAACAGTGCTAAGTATTTATATTAATCTTATGACTTACAAAGCTCTTATGTGTATATTTTCTCATTCAATTCTCACAACAGTTCTGTGGATTAAGTCTTAGTTTCTTCATTTATAAACTGGAATAAGAAGGCCCTGAGCAGTTAAATGCCTTTCGCTTTTTCACATATTTAGTATATGGTAAAATCAGATTTAAAATAAGCAGTTTCCAATACCAAGTCCAGCATTCAATGTAGTTTTATTTTGTTTCTCCTACTCTGTTGCATATTTCAAGAATTTATTGTCAAGTCCTACGGAAGTTATCTTCTGTATAGATTAAGGTTAAGCCCTACCATTATGGTTAAGGGCTTAGAGATTTGAAACTGTCTTTATTTGCACATAAAAACATTGCCTATGTAGAAAATCCCGGTGATTCTACAAAAAGTTCTTCTAGAACGAAAAAGTGAGTTTAACAAGGTCACTGTATACAAGGTCAAAATATAATGATGATATTGCCTTCTACTACGACTTGACCATTTGGGGGTTTCTACTAACTGCACTGGTTACTTGACATGGCCTGTCAACTTTACTTTATCAGAACCCCATCATCTCCCAGGATTTTGGGACCTTCCAGAATTGTTCAGCTCGGGGTTTCCCAGTTGTTCTCCCATCCTTCTAAATGTGCAAGTCTAGAATTCACTAAATAAATTCAAGGTAACCTATGAAGTTTCGGGAAGCACTTTTCTGCATAGTTTCCTCCTCTCTGAAATTCTGCTCATTTTTCTGGCCATATCAGCCACTCTCACCTTCTAGCTCAGCCTCCACAATTCATCAGACTCTCTGCACTCTGCTTAAGATCTCTCAGTCTGAAATGTAATTTAGTAAATGCTAAAAGATCGAAAGATGGGATGATTGTGTGGCTCACTCCATTTTTTCCCCTGTTCTGTTAGGGATTACAATTATTCACTCATTTAAACACTGGAAACAGTGTTAAAAGTAGGTATTTCTTATATTGTTCAGTTTTCTAGTTGTTTGTGGCAGGAGGAAAATCCAATCCAAACTCCTTCATCATGGCCAGAAGCAAACATACAAGCTTTAATTATCATATTAAAATAAACAGATCCGTTATACTTTAGTGCAATATTTACATTAATAGCAAAACACAATGTAAGATCTCAAAGGCATTTAATGGCCACGTTACTATTGTTAGTCTCCATTCTTACTTGAGCAATTGAAATGGAAAGTTTGAGATACTGTTTATGCTGATTAGCTAGCTTATGACCTTCTAAGCAGGAAAAAGAAAAAGTGGTGCAGAGATGAGCAAGGTGTTTTAAAAATGTTTTCTACTGAAATAGTTTCAAATGAATACAAATGCCATGAGGATAAAACAAAGAGCATCTGTTTACCTGTATCCATTTTCTATGCTGGGTAACAAAGTATGACAATCCTAGCTTAAAACAGCATATATGTGTTACCCCGTAATTTACATGAGTCAGGAGTCCAGGCACAGCTGAGCTGGGTCTTCTGCTCAGACTCTCTCAATCAAGGTGTCAGTAAGGTACTGCGCCTTTCTGGCGTTGGGGATCATCTTCCACCCTCACACGGCTGCTGGCAGAATCTGGTATCTTGAGGCTAAAAGAGCGAGCTCCTGTTTTCTTGACGGCTGTCAGCTGACAGACTCTCAGCTCCAAGAAGTCACTTGCTCTTCCTTGCTAGGTGGGCTTCTCACAGACCCTCCCATAACTCAGCAGCTTGATTCCTCAAAGCCAGCAGAAGGATGTCTCTGACATCTAGACTCTTTTTTACAGGACTCAGCTGTTGAGATCAGAACCCACTCAGGGTGATCCCCCTTTTGATAACTTAAGGCAACTGATTTGGGATCTTAATTGCATCTGCAACATCTCTTCACCTTTGCCAGACAGCCTAATCTAATCACGGAGTGACCTCATAGTTCCACTCACACTCAGTGAGAGGGGTTATATAGGATGTATACAGCCGGGGTGGAAATCTTGGGAGCCATTTTAGAATCCACCTATGGCAACATCCTTCACAGTTACCCCATTTTAATATTTTGCCACATTCATATTCACTTTCATTCTCTGTGTGTATGTGTATGTATGTACATACACAGGAGTACATGTGTATAAATACACACCGCATGAAGCTATGCTGTATTGTTCTTGCCCACTTACCCCATAAAACTAAGAGTGTATATTGACTAAGAGCAATAATATTTTCTTACATATCTACAGTGAACTTTTTAAAAATAGGAAATTTAACATTGATATTATACTTTTTATAATCTATAATTCATATTCCAGTTCCATCATTTGCCTCAATAATGTCCTTCATAGTATTTTTTTGCAGTGAAAATCTAGCCCAGAACCTATGTATTGCATTTAATTCTCCTATCTTTTTAGTTTCCCATGACCTGAAACAGCTCATCAGCCTTTCTTATTCTTTCAGTCCACTGTTTTTGAAGAACATTGGAGGTTGTCTCTAGAACAGGGATTGACAAACTATATCCTACAAGCGAAATCCAGCCCTCGGCCTGTTTTTGTACAGCCCTAGAACTAATCATGGTTTCTATGGTTTTTAAAGGGTTTTAAAACAAAACCCAAAAAATATGTGATAAAAGCCGTATGTTTTTTTAAAAACATCTTTAAAAACTCCATAAAACCCTTCAAACCTAAAACAATTGGCCCATTTTGTCCAGTTTCCAGATAGCTGTCCTAGAATGTCTCTTACTTTGAGTTTCTTTGGTTTCCTTATGACATGATTATATTCAGGTGATGAATTGTTTGGAAAACTATATAATTGATATTATATTCTTTTCAGTGTATGAAGGCACATGGCATCTGTCTGCTCCTTACTGCTGCTGTTCATTTTGATCTTTTGGTTAATCTGGTTTCTTCACTCTGTAGTTAGTATTTTTTCTTGTGTAATTAATGAGTAATTTGTTGGACAATATTGTAAGGTCATGTAAATATTATCAAAACTTTCCCTTAGATGTAGTATCTATTGATGACCATGATAGTGCTTTTCAAACGCCATTGTTCTGCTTACAATTATTAGTTGGCATATTATCTACAAGGAAGCACTTTCTTTTCTCCATATTTATTTATTTACTAACTTAGTTATTTGCTTATCTATTGTCAGTATAGACTCACAATTCTTGTTTTATGGAATTGGCTATAATCTATGATGGCCCTTATTTTTTTTGGTGTTCAAATTTTCTTAGACTTTTCAAGTGAGAAACCCTTCAAGTGGGTTCCTATCTAGTTTTGGAGAAACAGAAATTATAGGAGAATGATTTTCATGTGAATAAAATAAATCCTTTATGTGAACCAAAACATATTTTACATCTGTTACCCTGAAGTTACTACCGCTGATCCGTGTCAGCTGTAAGTGGCAATGGGAAGGTTCGGAATGGTAGCGGTGGAAAGGTTATGGCTTTAAGACTCAGTCATGATTCTGAGCCCACTTTGCCGCTTATATTTGTTTGTGACTTTTGGGAAGTGATTTAGCCTTTTTGAGTCTCAATTTCATTGTGTTTAACATGGACATTTAGTATAAGAATTAAATAAGATTATGAATTTAAGGGCCCATAAGCAGAAGGCATGCAAAGAATTGAGTTACTGCAACAGCTGCTGGTATGTTAACTGGGGAAATGTGACTTTGTAGCTTTAATTTTAAAGTAATAGTAGAATGGTGTATGTCAGGGTGCCTGGGTGGCTCAGTGGGTTGAGCATCTGACTCTTGGTTTCAGCTCAGATCATGATCTCATGGGTCATGAGATGAGCCCCTGCTGGGCAAGCTGGGGGATGGGGGGAGTCTGCTTGAAGATTCCATCCCTCTGCCCCTCCCCCTACTTTGTGCGTGCATGCGCTCTCCCCTCCGCCAAAATAAATAAATAAATAAATCTTTAAAGTAATAGCAGAACAAGTAATTGGCAGGCTTTGATGCCCAAATATGAAATCTTTAAGTATGGTACTGAGACAGCCAGTTCATTATTAATTCTAATCAAGGCCTCCAATGCATAAACAAAACTGATTTGTGTATCCTAATACTAAGAAGTGTGACCAAATCTGTGAGTGCAGACACTAATACGTTAGGTACTAGAAAAATGTTTCCAACTGCTGTAGATGTTTTCAGATAAAATTTCTATGAAAAACTGTGTGAAATAGTAAAAAAATGTAGCACAGAAGAGAAGCTAATGAATTTGCATCATTATCTATGAGGGAATCAAGAACTTATGTGGAAATCTGATCATGTCAAGTTACAGAGAAAAATCTGCTTGACAATTTGTACTTAACAAATATTGGTATTAAAAAATACAATGCAGAAGTTACTACAAAGAAAGAATACTTGTGACATTAGAAGGGCTGTCACCTCATCTCTCATGCTGACGTAATCTCACTCAGATACAAAGAAACAATTTTGTAAAATGAAGAAAAGCAGAACTGGTTGTTGCAATGCTAATTAAAAGACCATAGTGTGAAGGAAATGATCATTATTTTGATTGAAATTTTGCTACTACTTCTTATCATTTTAATGGCTATAAAAATATAATCCCGGTATTATAGTAAGATAATGAAAACCTTTAATTTTCAGTCAAAATTTGCTTAAAGCTGATGCCTCAAAAAGCCCAATAAATTTGTCTTACTGAAATACAAACGTTGTTCTAAAAGATCTAACTGGGTGGCAGTCGTACTGGCCTAACCAACAGGCATATTATTTGATGACAACAGACAGGAAAATTGTATGAATTACGGCATAGGTAAAAAAAAAAAAAAAAAGGCAGTAATTTCAAAGGCAGTCCCATCATTCATGCTTTAAGAACAATATCAACATGCAACTATCCTAGGAGAGAGCTGCTAGTCTTGCTGGGAGGACTGAAAGGGACATTTGCCAGGAAAGAAGGGCTCACAAGGGCAGGTTACGTCCATTTAAAGTTGCTGTGATTTACCCACAAATATTCTGAGATATTCAAGATCTGGTTTAAAAAAAAAATCAGTAGGCACATTTAGAAGATGAATTAAGGTATTTTACAAAGGGTTTATGATGCAATGGGAGAGAGAAGAACTCTTCATTTATCTAAATGAATATTCATTTCTTGAAGATTTTTAAAGCATTGGACTAAAATGTAGCTAGTTTCTCCAAAATTCAGCTTTGGTTTGAAGTAATGACAAATGAAATCAGGCTGACTCATCTTTCAAAATGCGTCTCCATCTGTCCTTTTGCTTTAGACGTGACTGCCTCTAGCTTGGGCTCATACCTGGATGCCTGCAATCCTAAGATAAACCTGGCAGTCATTAGCACGTGGCTTTTGAAGACAACGATGCAGATGAAACATTTAAGGCAGAAATATAATGTGAGCAGAGAAGCTGACCCAGAAATGAACCTCAAAGATGGCCAACATTTCTGCTAGAGAAGATGATGTTAGCAACGAAGGCTGTGAAGGAGTAGCCAAAAAGGTAGGTAGAAAGCCAGGGAATAATGTGGAAAATGGACTGAAACATCAAGAAACTTTGAGAAATATCCATAGGATTTGATAGTATAGACATCTCTGGTTAAATCTGCAAGAATAGTTTTGGTGAAGAGCTGGAGGCAGAAACCAGATTGAAGTGTTTGAAAAGTGAAATCCTTTGTGAGAAAATTAAGAATGTATATGTGCACAGGGGATATCATGGAAGGGGAAGTCCAATCAAGTGCAAGTGGGGTATCAGAGATATAAGAACTTATTTAAATGATGAGATAAAGAGTACAGAGCGGGGATGAAGATTTAGTGTAGGAAGGAGATAACACACAGAAATATCTAAGAGGGCAGGATCACGAAAGGATTTGCCTTTTGATAGGAGGGACATGGCATCAATTACAACAGCAGGAAAAAAAGAATATAAAGATGCAGTTAAATTTGTAGATTTAAGAAAGGTTTTAAAATTGACAATCTCCTTGCTCAATCAATACCTTTTAATTATAGAGTCACTTCAAAGTCTTCAACCAGACACTCGAGAGACTCCAGTATGGATTTCTGAAATATTATAGCATGCATCTTTATATAGATATATATATTTAGCTGGAAAAAAGTTTCATATCCCCGAAAGTACTCACTGTAATTCTATCCTCCCTATTTCTTCCCAATGTCTCCTCGTATCTGAGTTTGATCTATTCTGCAAGCCTAACACAAACTCTCCCCTCAATAAAACCCCTTTACTTGTGCAGAAGCCTATTCTCTAGGGGTGATGATGAGCAGAGATGGGACACTGTTCATTTAATCAAAAAATTACATTATTCATTTTAGAGCATGGAGAGGTAGGAACCAGAAAGACTGGCTTCTTAAAGAGCTAGAGATAAGCTGGAATCTCTCACGATGTGTCAGATGGGAGGAAAAGCCTGCTTAAACTTAGGCAAGGAGGAGGGTAGAAGTGGCTGGACTTGAGAGACTTTCAGAAAGTATATTCAATTTTATTATATTTGTTAAGAATGGATTCTAGAACACATGAGAGAATGAGTTCTGTTTAAAATTTGCATAGCTAGCATTATCTACCAATATGTACCCTGTGAAGTGGAATTAGGGAAGATAATGCATTTGGTTTGGCCATGATGACTTGGGGTTCCTACTGATATATGTCCAGGAAGGACCTGATGATAGAGGACTAGAGCTGAGGAGAAATCCGGTCTGAGGGTATAGATTTGAGAATTATCATCTACCACTGACTTAATTTTCATGTATAGATGTGGATGTTCACTCAAGAACAGAATGTAAAGTAAATAGTGAGCTGAAGAAAGAATAATAACATAGAAAAAGAACAGCAAAAAAACCCCTGGAAGGAGAATATGAATCAAGACTCAAGAGATGTGGGAGAGGAATGAGGAATAATGTCATGAAATCAAGAGAAAAGGCAGTTTTGCAGGGACTATATTAATCAACATTGTCGATTGTTACACAAATAAGGACTAAATACAGTTAATAGCTGATTGCCTTGACAAGGGTAATTTCAGTGGAGAGCTGAGCACAGATTTCAAGCTGCCATGGGACGTAATGAAAGGACAGCCATGCTTTGGAAATACATACACGTCAGTTATCAATCTATTACCTCTGCTCCAAATACACCTTTCAATATCTGCTCTGTGATAAACAACAGAAATCCTTTAAATATGTCTCCGTTCAAGTGAGCATGATGCTAAGCTTTCGTGGTAGTGGACACTGGAGGGTCACTGAGAAAGGAAGGGGCTCTCTTACCGTTTCTTTTTTTTTAGGATCCATAGGTGGGCTTAGTAGGTATGAGGACAGCTAGTGAAGCCGGCCCCCGCTGGTACCCCTGTGAGACCTTGTGGCCTCAGCCTATTGATAACCTTTCTGTAGCCCACTCTACTCAGAACCCAGAGTCCTACCACTGTGAGGGCCTCCTACCATCACCAGCTCCAGAGCCCCCATTATGAGTTATACATACCTACGCCACCAGTTGCTGATCACCTGCTCCCTTCCTACACTCTGAAGAGTGAGTGTGTTAGTGTTCTGTTGCAAATACAATGAATTGCCACAAACTTAAAACCCTAATTCATTATCTTCAAGTTCTGCAGGTTAGAAGTCTAACATGTCTCCCTGGACTGAAATCAAGGGGTCAATAAGGCTGGTTCCTTCTGGAGGCTCTCACTGAGAATCTGTTTCTTTGCCTTTTCCAGCTTCTAGAAGCTGTCCACATTACTTGGCTCATGGTCCCTTTCTCCATCTTCAAAGTCAGCAATGGTGCATCTCTCTGACCATCCATTGGTAGCCGAATCTCTCTTTGAGTACAGGTGAGAACTTTTAAGGACCCAAGTGACTGTATCGGGCCCACCAGACAATCCAGGATAATCTCTCCATCTCAAGGTCCTTAATTGAATGGCATCTTCAAAGTTCCTTTTACCATGTATGATAAGATATTCACAGGTTTTCAGAATTAGGATGTGGACATCTTTGAGGGGCCATTATTCTGCTGACCACAGGGACTTACTGGTATCCCAGAAACTCCAGATCAACTCTGGCCTGGCTACACCAGCAAACTTCTCTGCTATCTGATGGCTGAACCATACCTCCTCCAATTAGGGCTGAACCCCTCCCCTCCCCTCTCCAACAGCCCTGGGTACCATTTGGAGCACATCTTATTTTATATCTTACTCTTTTATCACAGTCAGAACTTCTTTATATTAAACCGTCCTTGTTTAGCCTGTTATGTAGTTTCTATCTTCTGATTGGACCTGAACTGCTATAGTTTATCTGAATATGTTTCCCAAAGTGACCTATAAATGGGGAAAAAGTGCTTAAAATATAATAGGAGGGATGGAAGAAGAATCAAGAGTATTATTTTAGTTTGGTTTGCTTTGGCTTGGGGAAAACAGTTTAGCATTGTAGAAAGTTGAAGGAAATAATTACATAGACATAGGATGAAGGTACCAGAAAGACAAATAGTCTTGAAGATGAGAGAGACTAGAATCTATTCTAGAAACTGAAAACACTGGTTATCAATCACGGGAGACTTTTAAAATTCCCATTTCCAGGCCCTATCCTCATTCTGACCTAATTGGTCTTGATTTAATTGGATATTCTGATTTAGTTGCTCTTGGGTAAAGCCTGAGCATCGGTTTCTCTGATGGCTAGCAGTGGGGAGGCACCAAGGGGCAGCTATAGGCAACTGTGTAGATGTAGAGGGCTGAATGTTAATGAGTTCCCCTAGATTATCTCAATTGTCTCTGAGAAGCCGAAGGCATACCATATATTGACAGTGAGGCAGAAATGGTGAAAGGGGCTTTAGACCTTTGCTGACACCCACTAAGATACCCACTATGTGTAAAACTCAGTGTTTAATGATATGGATTCAAAGCATGAAACAGTTCCTCACCTCTCCAGCAACTTGCTCTTTCAGTTGAGAGACTGGATAAAATAAATATATGAATAATAATACCAAGTAGAATGCATTCAGCTCATAAGAAGTCATAAAGGCAATGAAATCAATGAGTTTAGAGGGGAGACACAGCTTTCAAGGTATGGAACTTAAGATGTGGGCCTTGAAAGGAATATAGAAAGGATGGAGGCTGAGATGGATGCGCACCCTACTTCAGAGTTTCTGAGCAGAAGAGCCTAGCTAGAGTAGAAGGTTTTAAAGAGGATAGTGAGAGAGGCTGAATATATTGGTAAGGTTAGATTTAGTTTATACAGAAGAGCTAGATACAATACATTAAGGGAGGCTGTAGATACCACACTAAGGAATTTAGCCTTTATTTTGTGGGTGATGAAACACCACCCAAAGTGGTGTCTTCTGCGCCCTTCTCTCTGTCTTCTGCAACACTCTAGCAAGTATTGACGATGTGTGAAAATTGCTCAGGCAGCCTCACTGTGGGGTCCCAGTGACCTGAGGCATGGTTTTGAGTACATAATTAAGCAAAACATGTTGCTGAATACAAAAGGTGTACTTCGGAAAACCATAGGTCAAAACACAATGTAAACACTTAAGTATAGTTAAAGGTTACAGTAACTTGGAGAATGTTTTGAAATATCACATAATTTTTCCCCTTCTTGTATAGTGTTTGTTTTCCTCCTTCAATTATTCTACATACAACAGATCCAGGAAGTTTGCTACCCTCCAAAAAGGAAAACAGATGCACCCAAAGTGGTGAAGTTAGTCTAGCCTTCACCAGGCTTTTAGAAATCCATCATGATTTTGTATACCCAGTCTTTATGAGAGAATTGATACCCATATTAAGAACAAAGCTTAGAGGACTGCCCAAAGAATCAATGCTGGATTGGGGAGGGGTGGGGGGGTGAGATCTTATTTCTGCTATTTAAGAAGTTCTAACTCACAGGAAGAGAAACACTTCTCTGGGACTGTGAGTGGGGAGAAGTCAAAATGGAGTGGACAAGAGGGACAAGAAGGTTTGAGACAGTAGAGTTATGAATAACACTAAGGATAGAAATCCCAATTGGGATGGAATAAAAAACATGTAGGTAAGTTAGAGTGAATCTCCCCATATCTGGCCTAGGAAGAGGATAAGCCTTTCAGAGGAGTTTTACATTTGAAGCATCATATACAACATGCTACCGAAATGAAAGAGGAGAAATGGCTGATTAAGGTTTGGGTACATGAGCCTGGAAGCAGCCTTACCTGTCTGGTTTTATGGAAGAGCAGTGATCTAAACATCAGGGCAAGCTTGCCCCTGAAGTACACCTATATTTCCAAGGGTCATAGCATTTGAAGGTTTAATGTAAGATTTCCAGATGTTTGACTTACAAATGTACTCCTTCCAAAATTTTACTGGTGTGAGAACTCACCAAGAACTCACCCCTTCTCTTTTTATAATAGTTCTTTCATTTTACAAAACAAGAACAAATTCTCTGGCATATTGCCCCAGTTGTAAGAACCTATGTGACACAAAATAAAGAAACAGCCTGAAAGATGGGTAATTCCTGTTGAGAAAATAAATGCCTCTAATAACTGAGTTAAAAAGATTATTTTTTAAATCAGGTGGTTATCCAGTCTTTATGTTCAAAAATTCAGGTAGAATCTATACAGCTGTCAACCATTAAATCACTAAAAAATATTCATATCCCTTTGTGAAATTTGGCATATAACTAGGGAAGACACAAAACAACTGAATGGCATTGCTGTCATAAAACCACTGTCATTCCCATAAACGTATGTATATGGGCAAGATTTTTGAACACTTACATTTGTAAATATTTTTGAAATGAATAGAATGGACTATTAGTCTTATTTCATTTGATGTTCATCCATAAATTCTTGAAATAATTGGAAAATCCTTATTTCTCTCAATACAGAATGGATTTTAAATAATAGAATTTTACCTTTTTATGTAATAAATACGCATTAAATTTTGTAGTATATTTAGGTTTGTTAGATTAGCTAGGCACTAATAATAATGGAATTGATAAACATGAAGAAACTTATTGCTTTAAATTTAGAGTTTATGGTCATAGACACACATACACAAAACCCCCCACCAATTTTAATCTTATTTTATAGACGATTATGTTAGACTGAATCAGATTTTACAAGAATTATGCTGCATAAAAAGCATCACAGAACCTCAAGATCATACATCAGTAAGCATGCACTTGTCCATTCATCTGCAGCAGCTGGAGGCTGGCTTGGTGACTCTGCTTATCTTGGCTGGTCTTGCTCACACATCTGTATTGTCTGACTGTTGACTGATCTAGGGGACACTCAGCTCTGCTTCAGGTGTCTTTCACTCTCCAGGAGACTACCCCTGGCAGAAATCGAAGAGAAGAGGCAAACCCCAGCTCTCAAAAGCTTCACAAGCCTCTAAATCACATTTCCTAGTATCACACTGACCAAAGCAAGACATACAATCAATCCCAGAGTCAAAGTGGGAAGGTAGTACAAAGTAACATGGCAAAGGATGGGTGAAGCATGAGGACCATTTTTGCAATCTACTGCAGGGTGATAATTAAAAGACTTTCAAGTATTAAAATATATAAGAAAAAATTCTGAAGGGGAAGTGAAATGTAAACCTTAACTGCAGAGGTAAAGGACCAAGTAGAATTTGTGGCTTTTAAAGAAGAGTCTGCTCAGTGTTTTTAATATGGATGATGGTGAGTATTCGATCATCATGAATTCAATTACATTGGATATATTTTTTAAAGTGATACAGTGGTTCTCTTTTAAAATGTCAATATTTATAACATACTAAACTTATATCCTTTGCAACTATTTAAATTTATGATGAAGCTAAACTAAAAATGTATGAGCAGTAAATAGATTTTCAACAATATTTGAGGGGTGTGCAAGCAAAATAAATTAAATTCCACTGATACTGAATTTCCAGAACCCAAGGAGAGTGTGGAATTTCTCAAAGATAGTGAAGTGGAAGAGGCCTGAGTCATATCAAAGCTCATGTTTGTGAATCTCACAAAAAGAGGTAACAATATGAGCAGGGCACATAGGACATTTGTGGTAGAGTATAGCTTAATCTATTTTGGTAAAGACTTGTGCATCCTATGGAGAGACCCTATATTATGTCAAAATATTCTAGGCCTCATGGCATAGCTAGAAATCCAATACCAGAAATTCTTGAATTAGATGTAGAGTGTGGGTATACAACTCATAGGATAATAACAGGATTGAGATAGGAAGGGATGACATGGCCTCACAGATTGATAGTCAGAAAAGATAAAGAGAAGGAAGTCTCATCATGGAACCATATCCTCTTTAAGATTAAGAATCATAACTTGTATCATTTGCCAAATCATATACCAAAGTTCAGGCCAGTTCACATCAGTAAAAACAGTTCAGGAAAGGCACTGAGCAAACAAGCCAGATCGCATCACCATGGATACAATGAGGATTGAGGCTAATGGCTAAAGACCAGAAGGCATAGCATCTTGACCAGAGGACAGTATAAAAACCAGATACAATAGTCACCCCTCTCTGTGCTGGGGCTTATATTAGATTCTGCATACCCAGGCAGCATCTTGGGAAGGAGAAGGGGCAAGGGAGATTCCTTAAGAAGTGGGTTACCTTCTGATACATGACCCACAAAAGACTATTAAAAGAGAAGCGACTGAGATGTTTTAATTAAAAAAGATTAAATGATTTCTGACAATCATATGAATGTATGCTTGAGAGCAAGATGTAGTCTGTTATAGAAAAACTCACGCTCTGTATCTAAGTTGTAGTGTCCTTACTTGACTTGGCCACAAATAACAATAATATTTATGAATACAGAAACCTATGTGCATTATAAAATGCCAAGCAAGATTTAAAGAGTCTATTTTAAGTAACCATTTAGATATTTTAAGGTTAATTTTATAGTACTTTCTTTCATATCTTTAAAAATATTTGAGGAGCGCCTGGGTGGCTCAGTCAGTTAAGCGTCTGCCTTCAGCTCAGGTCATGATCCCAGAGTCCCGGGATTGAGTCCTGCGTTGGGCTCCCTGCTCAGCGGGGAGTCTGCCATCTGCCTTTCCCCCTGCTCATGCTCTTGCTCCCTCTCTCTCAAATAAATAAAATCTTTAAAAAAAAAAATTTGAATCTTTGATACAAACAAAAGAGTATGTGTGTTAACTCAAGAAAATAGTATCAATATAAGGTAACTTAGAAAAAAATATATAGATTTGGGGGTAAAAATCATCCAGAGACCTAAGAAATTTCTTTTCAAGTTATTGTACTTTATAATATCTAGATTGTAAAATTCTTTCATCTACTCACTTTATGAATGTGTAGTGTCTAGTTTTGATGGAAAAACTAAATTACGCCAGTATTGAGATTTAATCCTGCCCAAAGCAAGCAAGTTAACTAAATGACTTCTCAATTTTCCTACCAAGTCCTAGGATTTAATGAGGTTGTGGAAGAGGTGACTAAACACAAAATGTGTGGACATGCTGTCAGCGTTGAGTGTTTTCCCTTAGAGATGTGGCTTCAGAGCTTTGAGAGTAAGGGAGATGTGACCTTTTGCTGAAGGACCAGGACTCATTACACGTATTCATGAGGTTTTTACCAAAACCTATTAAAGCAATTGCTTAGACCTCTTTCTTGTGAGGTCAGAAAAACAGGCCAGGAAATGGTTTGAAGGGTTCTCTAGGACTGGCTTCCAGAAGAGACCCAGGAATGGAGATGTTGGGGAGACGCCTACCCGGTCTGTGTCAGTCACAGTCTAGTCAAGAGACCGAAATCAGAACAGCTTTTTTTAAAGATTTTATTTATTTGAGAGAGAGAAATAGCATGAGAGGGGAGAAGGTCAGAGAGAGAAGCAGGCTCCCCTTGAGCCAGGAGCCCGATGTTGGGCTCGATCCCAGGACTCTGGGATCATGACCTGAGCTGAAGGCAGTCACTTAACCAACTGAGCCACCCAGGCACCCCTCAGAATAGCTTTTTTAACCGACAGAATTTAATATAGAAATTAAGCTGGCATAAAGAATTGTTAACTAGATTAACTGAAAAGGCAAAACAAAACCCAAAACACTGAGACAAGATGGAGGCAGCGCCTGCAGGAAGCAGTGGCCACACCCATGTGGGAAGGTACCTTGAGATGGGCTTTAGGGAGCTGAAAATCGGACCTTTAAGGAGGGGAAGCTGGTTGGCTGGGGCTGTTTTTGCAAGCGGTACATAAATTCCAAAACGGAGTTAACTGCTGCTTCCCCAAGGAACTGCTGTTGTTGTGGTGAAGAAGTAACACTAAGGGAACTGGGGAAATGTGGTTTAAGGATGCAAACTAGCAACTAGTTGATGAATAAGGCCTAGAGATTGAATGGGCAGCATAGTGATTACAGACAATACAAACAAATTAAGGATACAATACAGAAAATGTAAACCTCAAAGTTGCTCAGAGACTAGGTCTTACTTGCTCCCACCACAAAAAAGAAAGGATGCTTACTGAAGTGATGGGGTGTTAGCTCACACCACCATGGTAATCATACTGCAATATACACACATATGAAATCAACACGTTATACACCTTAATGTTGTATGTCAGTTACATCTCAATAAAAACACATTAAAAAGAAATGTGAAACGAAAAGGAACAAGTCACTCCTTTCTCCGTCTGGCACCCCTATGGGCAGTCTTGCAAGGAGCTAACTGCAGAGCAGGAATGTATTTTGCAGAGTCCCAGCTCCCGCACGAAGAAGCAGAGCATGGAAGGGTGAGTTTGAAGGTAAAAACCAACAGCTTCACAATTGGGATAGATTAAAAAATAAGGACAGCAGTTTGTCAAATCTACAGGAAGCAAATCTATGAAAGTGTGCATCTAAAAGACAAATACAAAACATATTGGAAAATGATTGAAATGGTAAATCACAAACATTTATATGAAATTATCTTTGTAAAGAATACATAATTCTGGCTTATAAAAATGTACAAGCTGCTGCTGAGCAAACATTGTATCTTTATATTTAATCAGAAAAAGATGGCTGATGTTGAGGGGTGAAAATGCAGATGGTTGGTTCAAAATATATTTGGGGCTCAGACTCACTCTTTCAGAGTGAGTACAAGTGACATGGATACCACACCAGCCTTGACTCTCTGAGATTGTCCAGCTCAGGAGACATTTTTTTTGGAACTAAACAGCAGTACACAGAATCATTCTGATTGTTCAGATAGGACCTACTGAGCAAAACAGACCAGAAGCTGACAAACCAGCCCAAAAACTTAATCCAAGGGTTACGTACAACTCCCACAGAGCTGTGTTATGAACACATCTATGACGGCTCTCTTCAGAAATAACCTGGTACCCATCTGGAAAACACAAGAGGGCACGTACACCGGATTTTGTGTTGTGCATGTTTTCTTTTCCCATCCTGCTGATAATTCTCTTTCTCTTTCATTTTTCTCTATTGTTCACACCACATGCCAAACAAGGTTATAATCAAAATGAAGATCCAAACAATGAATAAGAAAGTGTGCTCTACAAAGAGATGACAATATTCTTTCCAGCCTTATGAAGACACTGCAAGTTAAAAGTTAAGAATCTTCCCCAAAATCATGGACCTAAAAGTATGACAGGATTATAGGGCTGCAATCCACTGACCCTTATTCCATAATTTTCATTGCATAATGTCACCTCCCTAATATCAGGATAAACAGTTTTAGGGATACCATAAGGATGCTGGATATAAATTAGAATTATTCTGTAAGATAAGGCAAAGTCTAAACTGGATAGTGCCATGACATGAGCCATTTCCACTTCCAGTTGACCCCATACCGATTGGCCAAAGAAGGCCTGTTAAGTAGTACAGCACATCAACTGTTGCTGTCCCCAGAACCACATGCTTCACTCTGGCTGAATTAATAAACATTGACTTATAGAAGGTATATTATCAAATGCCATTTTCAGAGTACACAGGGAGTAGAACTTTTAATTCATTTAACAAAACTATCACCAGGCTCTAGAGCACTGGGTACATGGGAAGTGCTGAATTAATAAGATGAAAAGGACATAGTTCCTATCACCAAGAATTCACATTCTCATTAAGCCATCACCAAGAATTCACATTCTCATTAAGCCATCACACCAGATAAAGAAGATCTGTAAAGTATCAACTATTACATCAAGATGGACACAAAATGCCATAAAACATAGATGGAGAATGTGAGAAATCTGTCATCCTTACACAGAGACGGACTCATCTTCTCATCTTTTTCCAGTTGTAATATATACCCGAATCAGTGTTTACCCTCATAATTAGACACCAAAGAACAACTCTCCAAATTATTAGGAACATTTTTCTTTAGTTTGATAACAGCTAAGATAACTTACGAGTAGCAGACTTTCAAAATTAACTCAGGTTCACATTCAAATCTTGAAATTAGTTTGGGTGAACCACTTCCAAGAGCACTGCCCTCCATTTACAAGGCCTTTTCCAAGTGTTTAGTGGCACAAAATATACTGCAGACAAGTCAGCATTTTTTGTGTGTGTGAGAGAAAAGAATCAATGAAGGCTTCTAAAGCTCTGGCAAAATGCAGCAACATGACAGGTTACATGAGAAAAGAGGCTCAACCAAGATTAACAATAATAATGGAGAAAATGGGAACATGGGACCTGTCTGGAAAACCCCTTTCATCTTATGTACTACTGTTTTTCTTCTACATGCCAGAGACCTAGGAAACATCCCCAAAACAGACAGTGAGAAAAAATTTTTAAATCCATATAATAATCATAGAAATTAACAATAATTTGTTAGGTAAATCTCTAAGCCCCATTAAGTGGATATTGTCAGTATATAATAAAAATTATGACAGTCTTCATCGCTTCTAGGTCTCTCTTCTCTCTCTCTCTCTCTCACTCTCATAGTTCACTTAAAGTGAAGCATTTTCACTTAAGGTACACAGCAGCCTAAAGGCAGAAAATTCTGCATTTTGAAATGCCAGTGTAACATCAGGACTAAGCCTTTGCCCATTTTATGCCAGCCTATCAGACTTCAGCCTCTGTTTTCCAAAAATCAGGAACAGGAGGACTATTTCCAGCAGATTTCATCTGAGCCAGAAGGACACCAACAGATTCTAAACAGGAGAGACAACCCAGCAACAATTTAGGATCTGTGGTGAGACAACCTACACAAACCCTCTATCACATAAAATCTCCATGTCTGTCCCCAGCAAGGAGCCTTGAAACTACTGTTACTCTAGGGATATTCACAAACACATCAGTTTGAAGCCTTGACAATTGCCTTCTTGATGTCTGCTTTCAATAAGCTCTTAAATAATTTGTTTATCACTTGGGCCATTTGGTGATAAATGGAGTTTATTCAGTGTGTGCTCTAATGAATTAGTTTGCTTTCTGTGCTATTAATGGAAGCACAAGTATGTCCATTAGCCCTTTGGGAGTTCTCTTGCACACAGCCTTTGAAAAAGGAACGCTTCCCAGCCTACAAGGTGCTGACTCTTGATAATTCTGTTTGGGCTACAATAGGAACTGGAAGATTTTCCCAGGCGATCAGGTTTTCCTTTAGGCCAAAAGGGAAAATAAATATCCGCAGGATTGTGCTTCTCTTGAAGTGGCTATAGTTTCACTGCAATCTCCATCCAACGCGACATGCATTTTGTCAGGCTGAGGTTCAGCCGTTAGGTTGCTAATTAAGTTAACAAGTGCTGTGTGCTGCTTAATTTGGCAACAAGCTATCCTACAGACTGCTCAATAAGAAAAGCAGCATTTCCGTAACGATTCTGTTTTTTAGCTTGGAATTAAGCTAAAAACTATAATGATCCCTATGAAGGGACATCTGATGCATGTGTTATGTAGAAAAGGAGAATACGCTGTTTTCCATGTTGGACTCTCACACCTTTTATTTACACATTTACTGCACAGTGTAGCTGAAATAAGAGTAATTGCCTGTGTATATTTTTAATTCATCATAATTCAAATAAAATGTGTTTCTCTGCCCAACTTCCTTCTGTCATTTTGCCCAAATGCAAATTGACTTTTAGTAATGAATTCCATTGCAGTGCGCTAATTGTGGGTGTGATTTATTCTTATTATCCTCGGTTGAAGTGCCTCTCCTTCAGTTGTAGGGGTTAAAAAAGGAATTCATTGGTTCATTTATTCAATAGGTATTTACTGAGCATCTATTGTGTGCCAGATATTGCACTCTGAGGCTCTGGGGACTCAGAGGAAAAAATACACGTTGAGTGGGATCTTGACAGAGGTCCCAAAGGAATAACCATGTATTTATTCCAGCTAAGAAAACATAGTTTGGGAAGGAATATTCCTGGACTAAGATCTTGGAGACCAGCAGCCAGATGTATGCTGTATAATATACCTAAATTCAGTCACTAACCAAGGAAAGAAAATGAAATAAGCAAGTTGTCTAATCTCTCTGGGCCTCATTAGTTCATTTATAAAGTGGAAGGGAATGGCTTACTTGTTAAAGTCCCTTTCGGCAGATTTTTTGAATAATCGAAATTCTCTCATGACCTATACTCAACCAAATGCTGTTTTGTCAACCTAGAGTTCCTTTCTCCTTCCCTGTTCTATTTCTGCATATTAAAAGACTACTCAATAAAGTCGGTCTCGTCTACTTAATTGTATTGTATCGGTGTCAATTTCCTAGTTTTGATGAATGTATTAGTTCTATAACATGGTACCATTAAGAGAAGCTAGACAAGGAGTACATGGATCTCTCCATGCTATTTTTGCAACTTCTTATGAGTCTGTAATTACTTAAAATAAAAAGTTTTTCAAAAAATACTCCCAAATTCACAGCCTATCTCAAAAAACAAAATTAAAACTGAAATCATTCTCTTCTTCCTTTACCTCTATTATAACATTTTGACTGCTTTATCGTTACAAATCCACTGCCTCTCTTGATTTTTAACTCTGAAAGATAGAATCGCATCATATTTATCTTTGCATCCTCCACAGACCTTACAATAGTTGCTTTTCTAACCCAGGTTCATGCAATTAAATTCAACAAACTAGGTTCAAAACACTGGTTAAAACATTTCCTTACATCTCTTAACTCATCAGGGAAGCTCTGCCTTACATACTGCCTCCCGTTAGTGGCATTCAAAAGGACCTGTGTGCAGAACATGTGTAGGCATACCATTCACATACTCATTTTTTCAAGGTGCCTAGGAGTAAAATGTGACTGGGAGTAACACCCACCTGGATACCAAGGACAAGGAGAGTTAATTAACCAGTGATGGCAGAATATAGTACGTAAATGATGGAGCATGATAGAAATAAGGGTTATGTTATATAAACTTTCAAGTCCAGCAATATCCTGTTCTGGATTTGGTTTTCAAATGGAAGACAATTAAAAGAAAGTACACTTCTATTTGGTTCTGAAGATGCTTTCACTAAAGCTTTTTGAGATCTTAAGACTCCAACATTGAAACATACATACATAATGGGGATACCTGAAGATTAACACAAGAAGGGGCTCCAAAAGGTCATTTCTACCCACTTATGCCTTATATTTGTAAAAGTTGTTAGCAGTTGGGATCAGCCATCTGTAGCTGCTGAGATAAAGACAGATATGCCTATATATTTTACAATTTGTTAAATAGAGACCATTGCAAATTATTAAAACATAATTCAGTAAAATTAAAATTGAATTAAATTAAAAAATTAAGTCAATGGCAACCACTCTTTGAGAACATAGGTAAGCTATTGAAAGAAAAAAATAGTAGTTGTATCTAGGCTAGAATGCTGCAAAAGCTAATAATAAAATTTTTAAATCGTCTTTAATGTAAATATTTGTGCTTGATTTTGCCTCTAGGAATAACTGATGGATGTCTTGAAATACTCAATCATGTATAAATAGACAGAAGAATGTAATTTCTAATGAGAAATAATTTTCTCCAAAACATGTTGGGTATAAATACAAATTCCACTTTGGCAAAAATTTACATTAAAAAATATAAAAAATATTTTACTGTTTATCTACTTTACTTGAATACCAGCTAAATTATAAAATTTTTTTTATAATTTAAAAACTTATGTAATATATATAACTTTTATAATTTATGTAACAAATTATATTTTAAAGCATATATATAATTTTTATAATTTTTTAAAAAACACTTTTATATTAGCAGTCTTTCCTTTATTTGCCTTTGATCAAAACATATAGTAGTGAAACTTAGACGTATATATAAAAGTTGCTCATCTGACAAATTGGACCAATGTGACAAATGTGGCCAAAACAATGGATAAATTAAGTTCACTGATTTCTTTACTAATTTGAGCTATTTTGGTGACCTCAATAAAATAAGGAGGTACCATACTGGATATATTAAAACACAATGTGAATTAGGTTTTTTAAATTAAGATTGATATGAGTCAAACCAGAAAGCTAAAGAACTAAAATAGAATGGCCATTTTTATGTCAATATTAATAGGTAACAGGAGACAAAGCATGATCTCCACTACTGCAAGTACCTGTTTATATAAGAGTCATTAGTTGTCTGAAAAGCTGTCTTAAAAGTCACAAGCTACGTGACTGCTGTATTAAGCAGGGTAATAGTGCTCTAAAGATGCCCATGCCCTAATCCCCAGAACCTGGGAATATATTATGTTATATGGCAAGGAAGAATTAAAGTTGCAGATAGAAGTGAGGTTGCTAATGAGCTGATGGAAAAATAGAAAGATTATCCAAGATTATCTGGGTGAGCCCAAGGAAATCACCAGGGCCATTGAAAGTGGAAGAGGTAAGCAGAAGAGTTAGCAACAGAGTGAAGTGATGGGAGAAAGATTCAAGCAGTCAAGCCTGGCTTTCAAGATAGAAGAGGCCACAAGCCAAGGAATGCAGGTGGCCTCTGGAAGCTGGAAAAGGTAGAAAACAGATGTCCTCAGAGCCTCCAAGAGGAACACAGCTACGCTGACACCTTGATTTTAACCCAGTGAGAGCCATTTTAGATTTCTGACTCCAAAACTATAAGATAATAAATATGGTTTGTTTTAAGCTGTTAAGTCTGTGGCAATTTGTTACAGTAGCAATAAAAACTAATACAACTACAGTTCCAGCTTCTGGTTCTGCATGTAAGGAGACTCGAAGTTGCCCCAACATCCTAACCAGTAGCAAAAAGCTGAGCAAACCGAAATATCAACAACATTTCCAGGATATGTGAGAGAGGTGAGGGCACACTGCAAACCACTATCCCAGTGATTGGAGAGACCTACAGCAAATATAGAGAATAACAGTTTACTGAAATGGAGACTGAAAAGTGGAAACTGCCTGCCTCAGGAACCAGGGCTGGGAAAGGAAAACCTGAACCGTAACTGACACGTTGCTGGAGGCTCAGCATGGACAAGTCTGAGAGTTAGAAACCCTAGGGAGACCTAGTCTTCAGGAGGCCCCACAACTTTGTGAGATTTACCACTAGGAACCTGACCAGGTTCCTACAGTGTCTAATAAAAATGCCCTAGTGCTTCCAGCAGGGGTATTGGGGAAGAGGAGCTATTTTGAAATATGCCAGAGCACTCTGTTCTTCTTAACAAGACCTGTTCTCAGTGGAAACTAGTTAAGCAGAGCCTAATCTGCTGGGATATCATCAGAGCATAACAAAAGGCCAAAAAGACAATTTGAAAAAACAGAACAAGCATCAAAACCAGATATGGTAGAGATGTTAGAATTATCAGACCAGGACTTTAAAATGCTATGATTAATATGGTAAGGGCTCTAATGGATAAAGTAGACAGCATGTAAGAACAGATGGGTAAGCAGAAAGATGGAAATCCTAAGAAGGAACAAAAAAAGAAATGCTAGGGATCAAAAACACCATAACATAAATAAAGAATGCTTTTGATGGGATTACTAGTAGACTGGACACAGTCTGCACTTAAGGATATTGCAACAAAAACCTCCAAAACTGAAAAGCAAAGAGGACAAAGACTGGAAAAAAAAAAAAAACCCACCATAACAGAATATCTAAGGACTTTAAGACAGCTACAAAAGATATAACATATGCATAGTGGGACTATTGGAAGGAGAAGAAAGAGAGAAAGGAAAAGAAGAAATATTGTCCAAAGAATAATGACTGAGAATTACCTCAAATTAATGTCAGACATGAAAACACAGATCCAGGAAGCTCAGAGGACACCTAGTAGATTACTGCCCTAAAAGCTACACCCAGGCATATCACTTTGAAATGAAAGAGAAAATCTTGAAAGAAGCCATGAGAGGGTGTGGAAGGACACCTTACCTACAGAGGAACAAAAATAAGAATTATGTGCAACTTCTCCTCAGAAACCATGCAAGCAAGAGAGTAGAGTAGGGGGTGCCTAGGTGGCTCAGTTGGTAAAGCGTCTGACTCATGATTTCAGCTCAGGTCATGACCTCTGGGTCTGGAATCTAGCCCTGTGTCAGGTTCTGTGCTGGTCGTGGAACCTGCTTAAGATTCTTTCTCTCCTTCTCTTTCTGCCCCTCGCCCCCTAAAAAAAAGAGGGGGGAGTAAAATATATACAGTACAGACATGCCTCATTTTATTCTGCTTCACAGATATTGTGGGGTTTTTTTTACAAATTGAAGGTTTGTGGCCACCCTGCCTAGAGCAAATCTATCGGTGCTATTTTTCCAGCAGCATTTGCTCATTTCAAGTCTCTGTGTCACATTTTGGTAATTCTTGCAGTATTTCAAACATTTTCATTATTATTTTATTTGTTATGGTGATCTGTGATCAGTAATCTTTGATGTTACTATTGCAATTGTTCTCAGGGGTGCCCCCCACCGTGGCCATGTAAGACAGCAAACTTAATTGATAAATGTTACATGTGTTTTGACTGCTCCAGTGGCTGGCCATCCCCCCATCTCTCTCCCTCTCCTTGGGCCTCCCCATTTGCCGAGACACAAGAATATTAAAATTACACCAATTAATAACTCTGCAATGGCCTCTAAGTGTTCAAGTGAAAGGAAGAACCACACATTTCTCACTTTAAAAGCTAGAGATAATTAAGCTTAGTGAGGAAGGCATGTAAAAGCTGACACAGGCTGAAAGCTGGGTCTCTTACACCAAAGAGTGAGCCAAAAAAGGGAAAAGTTCTTGAAGGAAATTAAAGTGCTACTCCAGTGAACATGTGAATGATAAGAAAGCAGCCTTATTGCTGATATGGAGAAAGTTTTAGTGGTCTAGATAGAAGATCAAAACAGCCACAGCATTCCCTTAAGCCAAGGCCTAACCCAGAGCAAAGACTTAACTCTCTTCAATTCTCTGAAGGCTGACCAGTAGAAAGCTGCAGAAGAAATTCTGAAGTTAGCAGAGGTTGGTTCATAAGGTTTAAGGAAAAAGGGCATCCTATGACCCCCTAGAGGCTTAATCAGCGGATCCTCTCTAGGGGCTAAGATGAATCTTGTACTCAGCTTTGCAGATTCTTATTTTTTTACATCATGCATCTATCCAGCCTCATGGTCTGAGGATGACCTCTTCTACAAACTATTAGTCTCCAGATTGTAACAAATCTTGGTGCTTATATACTTTATTTCATTTTTGCAACACTGAGCTATTATTTTGTCTGTTATCATTCATTAATGAAGCATCCATAATTTTTAAAGAATCAAGTCTATAGAGAGTTTACATTTACTGTCCAATTATTGCCACAGATTAATATTCCCACTGTTTCATTGTTTCTGCTAGAGTTGAGTACAACAAATTATATGATGACATAGGAGAGTTTCCAAGAGGCTGGTTTTGGTTCATTATTAGTATATTTTCTTTCCTCCTTTTCACTGGTATGTTGATCTACTGGATTCATAGGGGCCTTCATCATAGACTTGCGTATAAGCAAAATACAAACCTCATCATCTCTAGAAGATTCCTACTCCATTTGCAAGTCATGCTTTTCATCCTTTGGATGGCTTCCTTTAGATCCTACCTTGCCATATATACCCTTTTATCCTTCCATATTACACAAGGTAGTTTAAGTTTGTACATCTTAATCAATATCTGGACAATTTCCATTCATGATGACGATTTCCATGTTCCCCAAATCTTAAGGCCATTTGTTAATGGCTCAGCCCATCATACAGACCACTACATGTTCTTTGACTATAAATACGGACAGTATTTCACTTTGTGGGATAGAATTGGAGGCTTGTTCAAAAATCCTTCCTCCTTTGAGGTGCCTGGATGGCTCAGTCGGTTGAGCATCTGACTCTTGGTTTTTGGCTCAGGTCCTGATCTCAGGATCATGAGATTGAGCCCACACTGGGCTCTGCACTCAGCAGGGAGTCTGCTTCTCTCCCTTTCTGTCTGCCCCTCCCCCTGCTTGTGCATTCTCTCTCTCTTTCTGAAATAAATAAATAAATAAATCTTAAAAAAAAAATCCTTCCTCCTTTGAAGGGAAGGGACCACTTAGTTATGTGAAGAAGATGATAAAAGTGCAATAGCCATTCAGAAAATGGTTGTAAAAATGAAAAATTATTCAATGGAGAGTTGACAAATACTGAGTAGTTGTTGCCCTATTATTAAATATTATGAAATATTTTTTTAAATGTTTTATTTATTTATTCATGAGAGTCAGAGAGACAGAGAGGCAGAGGCAGAGGGAGAAGCGGGCTCCCCGCCTAGCAGGGAGCCCAATGTGGGACTCGATCCCAGGACCCTGGGATCACGACCTGAGCCGAAGGCAGACGCTAACCATCTGAGCCACCCAGGTGCCCATGAAATATTTTTAATAAGGAAAAATAATCTACATATATAGCAACCAAGAGACAACCAAGAGACATAGCAAGTAAATGGTATTTGAAGGTCTGCATTTTGGGTACTGTTGAGGAATGACTGTGGTGGTAGATGAAGGAAAGATGGTGTGAACACCAAGATTTTAACCTTGTGCTTACAATACTAGGTGTTGGTCTAAAGGACAAGTCATGTCTTTCTAGCCAGCATATCTGTAATTTGTATAGCCTCAACAACAATTTTTATAAAGATAGAGAATAAATTATTTAAGAGACTAGGTTATGTCCTTTTGCTTTAAGCCACCTGTGAGGTTTAAGGAAAGGAACCATCTCCATAACAGAAAAGTGCAAAGTGAAGCAGCGAGTGCTAATGTAGAAGTTTCAGCAAGTTCTCCAGATCTACTAAGATAATTAATAAGGATGGCTACACTAAACAACAGATTTTCAATGTAGATAATATAGCCTTACTTTGGAAGAAGAGGCCATTTAGGATTTTCATAGCTAGAGAGGTGAAGTCAGTGCTGGATTCAAAGCTTCAAAGAACAGGCTGACTCTCTTGTTAACTTCCAGCTGAATGCTCATTTACCATTCTGAGAATCTTAGGGCCCTTAAGAATTATGCTAGATCTATTCTGCCTGTGCTCTGTAAATGGAACAACAAAGCCTGGATCTGTTTACAACATGGTTTGTATTTTAAGCCCATGGTTGAGAGCTACCACTCAGAAAAAAAAATTCCTTTTAAAATATTACTGTTCACTGACAATGCACCTGGTTACCAAAGAGCTCTGATGGACATGTATGAAATTAATATAGTTTTCATGCCTGCTAACATAACATCCATTCTGCAGCAAACGGATCAAGAAATAATTTTGATTTTCAACTCTTATTACTTAAGAAATACATTTCATAAGGCTATAGCTGCCATAGATAGTGATTCCTCTGATGGATCTAGGCAAAGTAAATTGAAAATCTTCTGGAAAGTATTCATCATTCTAGATGCCATTAAGAACATCTGTGATTCATAGGAAGAGGCCAAAACTCAACATCAACAATTGTATGGAAGAAGTTGATTCCAGCCCTCATGTATGACTTTGAGGGATTCGAGACTTTAGTAAAGAAAGTAACTGCAGATGTGGTGGAAATAGCAAGAGAACGAAAATTAAAAGTGCAGCCTAAAGAAGTGACTGAATTGCTACAATCTCATGATAAAACTATAGGTGATGAGAAGTTGCTTCTTATGAATTAGCAAAGAAAGTCTTACAAATGAACAAAGAAAGTGGTTTCTTGAAATGGAATCTACTCCTGGTGAAGATGTGAAGACTATTGAAATGACAAAAAAGCATTTAGAATATTACATTTACTTAGTTGATAAAGCAGCAGCAGGGTTTGACAGGATTGAGCCCAATTTTTAAAGAAGTTCTACTATGGGTAAATGCTATCCAACAGCTTCACATGCTACAGAAAAATCATTTGTGAGAGGAAGAGTCAACTGAGGCAGCAAACTTCATTGTTGCCTTATTCTAAAAAAATTGCTATAGCCACCCCAGTCCTCAGCAACCACCATGCTGGTCAGCAGCCATCAAGATCCAGGCAAGAACCATCACAAGCAAAAAAATTACAACTCACTGAAAGCTCAGATGATGGTTAGCACTTTTTAACAATATTTTTTAATAAAGGTGTGTATGTTGTTTTTTTTTTTTAAGGCATAATGCTATTGCATGCTTGATAGACTGTAGTGTAAACAGAATTTTTATATGCACTAGGAAACCAAAAGAATCATTTGACTTGCTTTATGGTAATATTTGCTTTATTGCAGTGGTCTGGAACTGAACCTGCAATATCTCCAAGGTGCGCCTATATCCACCATGACCAAGTGGGACTTATCCCGGGTAGGCAAGGCTGGTTCAACATTCAAAAATCAATTAATGTAAACCAATACATCAATATGTTAAAAAAGAAAATCACATGAACAATAGATGCAGAAAAAAGCATTTAACAAAATCAACACCCATTCATGGTAAAATCTCTCAGTAAACTAGGAATATAGGGAACTTCCTTGACCTGATAAAGAAACAACCACAAAAACCTACAGCTACTGTCATACTTAATAGTGGGAAATTCAAAGCTTTCCCACTAAGTTTAGGTACAATGCAAAGATGTTTCCTCTCACCATTCCTTTTCAACATCATACTGGAAGTTCTAGCTAATGTAGTAAGATGAAGATGAAGACGACAAAGAAGAAGAAATAAAAGGTATACAGATTGAGAAGGAAGAAACACACCATCTTTATTCACAGATGATCATAATCATCTATGCAGAAGATCTAAAAGAGCTGACCAAAAAATCCCTGGAACTAATAAAGGTTATAGCACTGTTGCAAGACACGAGTTTAACAAACATAAGCCAGTGATTTCCTATATACAGAAATGAATAGGTGGGATTTGAAATTTAAAACATAATACCATTTATATTAGTACCATCTAAAATGAAATACCTAGGTATAAATTTAACAAAACTGTGTACAATATCTATATGAGGAAAACTACAAAACTCTGATGAACAAAACCTAAGAACTAAATAAATGAATAGATATTCCATATTGTTGAACAGGAAGACTCAGTGTTAACAAGATGTGAGTTTTCCCTAACTTGATCTATATATTCACTGCAATCTCAATCAAAATCCCAGGGAGTTATTTTGGGGATACTGACAAAGTGATCCTGAAGTTTATATGAAGAAGCAAAGGATCAGGATAGCCACCACAATTGAAGGAGAAAAAGTTGGAGGACTGATGCCACCTACTTCAAAGCTTACTATAAAGCTACAATAATCAAGACAGTGTTGTATTGGTGAATGAACATACAAATAGGTCAACTGAACAGAAAAAGAGCCGAGAAATAGACTCATGTGTATATAGTCAACTGATCCTTGACAAAGTTGCTAAGGTAATACAATGAAGCAAAGATACTCTCCTCAGGGTGCCTGGGTGGCTCAGTTGTTAAGCATCTGCCTTCAGCTCAGGTCATGATCCCAGGGTCCTAGGACTGAGCCCCGCATCGGGCTCCCTGCTCAGCGGGAAGCCTGCTTCTCCCTCTCCCTCTCCCCCTGCTTGTGTTCCCTCTCTGTCTCTCTCTGTCAAATAAATAAATAAAATCTATAAAAAAAAAAAAAAGACACTCTCTTCAAATGGTGCCAGAACAACTGAACATCCACACACAGACCAATGTAGACACAGACCTTACATCTTTTCCAAAAAATTAACTCCATGGAACACAGACCTGAATATAAAATACAAAACTAAAAATATTTCCTAAAAATATTCTAATTATGTTGTATTAGCTTTTTAAAAAATTTTTTTTATTTTATTATGTTATGTTAATCACCGTACATTACATCATTAGTTTTTGATGTAGTGTTCCATGATTCATTGTTTGCGTATAACACCAGTGCTCCATGCAGAACGTGCCCTCTTTAATATCCATCACGAGGCTAACCCATCCCCCACCCCCCTCCCCTCTAGAACCCTCAGTTTGTTTCTCAGCATCCATAGTCTCTCATGGTTTGTCTCCCCCTCCGATTTCCCCCCCTTCATTTTTCCCTTCCTGCTATCTTCTTTTTTTTTTTTATAACATATAATGTATTAGCTTTTTATCCTTATAAAAAGGACATTATGCTGTAGATATCTTTTAGGACTTACTTTTTCTCTTAATATGAGATTGATTAGGGTCATTCATATTGTTGTGTGTCAGCCTAATTAATTCATTACTTTTGACTGCTACAGAATATCCCATTATTTTTTATTTGTATAAATAGACTACAGTATATCTAAGAGAGTAATAAACAGCTTCTATTGAAAGTTTAAACACTCTGGTTTTGACCCTGAAGTCCTTAATCCTTCTGAAGTTTCTTATACATTACATAAGATAGAGACCCAAATCATCTCTTTCCAGATGTATAACTTTTTTTCCAGCTCCATTTATTGAACTGTCCCTCATTTCTCCACTGATCTAAATGCCCCATGTATGATATCCCGAAGTTCCACAGCTGTGTTTGTCTGTTTCAGGATTCTCTGTTCCACTGGTCAATTGGTTTATGTCTATACTGACTCACTTTTCTTAGCTTCTTAGTAAATCCTGGTATTTGATAGGTTGGGCTCCTATTCTCTTTTTCAAAAATAGTATACCTGATTTGGGCCCTTTGCTTTTTTGTTAAAATTTTAGTATCATCTTAAGTCAATAAACTATTTAGATTTTGATTATAAAAGTACTGGAAATGCAATGTCTATTGTAATGTGAGGATCTGTATCTTTAAATATTCAGTTTTCCTGTGCATGATCATGATTATTCTCTAGTTAGGGCTTTTTGCGTTTAAAGTATGTTTCATAATGCCTCTATAGATTTCTTTCACACTTTTTGTTATATTTATTCTAAGAGTATTTGATATTCTCTGATACTACAATAAATACCTTCTTTTTAATTGTTTCCAAGTACTTTGTTGCTGGTATATAGAAATTCAACTGACTTTTTAATTTATTTTTATATGTAATCCTCTTGGGAAACATTTTTTCTATAATTTCTAAAGCTGTGTTTATAGAATCTTCTGGGTCTTCGTGAAAACTATCTTATCATCTGTAAAAAGTGATATTTTAATTTCCTCAATTTCACTCCTTATTCCTCTAATCCCTTTTTCTTGTCTCATTATGCTAAGATTGCCATTAGAGGTCATGATATGCACATTCTGTCTCATTCTTGATTTTAAAGGTAATGCTTTGACACATACATTGAGATCGATGCTTGCTCTTGTTTATTATAGATAGTATTCATCTGGCTATTTCTAGTGTACTAAAAGTTTTGTGTTGGATAGTTATTTTATCAGATGTCTTCCATTTAATGGGATGATTATTTGATTTTTCTCTTTTAATTTGTTAATATGATGAATAACATTTATGGATTTCTTTTTTTTTTTTTAAGATTTTATTTATTTATTTGACAGAGAGAGAGACAGCGAGAGAGGGAACACAAGCAGGGGGAGTAGAGGAGAGAGAAGCAGGCTTCCTGCAGAGCAGGGAGTCCGATGCGGGGCTCGATCCCAGGACCCCGGGATCATGACCTGAGCTGAAGGCAGACGCTTAACCAACTGAGCCACCCAGGTGCCCCAACATTTATGGATTTCTGATAGAAACTGTTTGTGTGGCACCCGGGATAAACTCACTTATTTGTGGTATATTATCTTTTTTTTTTTTAAAGATTTTATTTATTTATTTGACAGAGAGAGACACAGTGAGAGCAGGAACAAGCAGGGGGAGTGGGAGAGGGAGAAGCAGGCTTCCCGCGGAGCAGGGAGCCCGATGTGGGACTCGATCCCAGGACCCTGGGATCATGACCTGAGCCGAAGGCAGACGCTTAACGACTGAGCCACCCAGGCGCCCCGGTATATTATCTTTTTTTACACATATTTGCATTCAATCTGCAATTTTGTTTAAGATTTTTGGAATCTGTATTTTAAAAAGTAAAATGGGCCCGAGCTTTTCTGTTTTTATAATATCTTTTGTTGTTGTTTTGGGATGAAGGTTGTACTAGCCTTCTTGAATCAAGAGTTAGGAAATGCTTCTTCTTTTTCTATTATGGAAATTTGGAGGGAAAAAAACCATATCAATGTATGAATTTTTATCTCTGGAATTGCACAGGAAATCTATTACAGTGGTTACCCAGGGGGAGGGGGATAAAGACTTAGAGAATTGTGATGACAAGGGAGAAGGAGACCTCTATTTTCATCGTAATCTCCCTGAGCTCTTTGGTTTATTCATCATGTTCATATATTATATGAGAACTTAAGGAAAAAATGTTGAAGAATGAAAGTCTTTTCTTTACCACAAATATAAACTCATCCCATCAGCACTTTAAAAACCACATTAGAGGTAGCCTTCAGGGTACACACAGAGCCCAAGTTAAACACCTGGTATTCATTTTGCAGTTCAGATTTTTACTATACCTCTCCTGTGTCTTATCCCCCTACAAGGGTGTCTTATGTTTTGTTGCTCAGCATCCAATGTTCATTGTCCTGGTACCTAATGCTACCTTCCAACTAGAGGAACCTCCCACTCTCCCACTCTCGGTGCTCACAAGTGACTTTGGGAATGGTTCATAATGCCCAAACCCTGGTCAACCAGCAAACCACATTTGGCTGCTGATGACGTTTGCCAACGCAATCACAGCGAGTCTCAATACTCTTGTTGGGAATGATGGGGCCAAGAAACTCTACTGTTTCCTGAATGTAAAGAATGTAAGGCCTGGAACTACTTCACCTATTTTGCTACCCTGCTATTTATTTAGCACACCTGGATGCACAAAGGAAGACAGCTGGAAGGTGTGCAGAAAGGGGCCAGGGCTCTGGCGACTGATTTAATCCCTTCCTGAAGCTCCGACCTATTCAGTGACTAGGACCTGAATAAACAAGTCTATTTTCTATTTAAGTCAGTGCAAGTTTGGTCTTATTTTACTTGCTGTACAAAGTTCCTTAACTGGCAGCACCCCTCCTTGTAGTTGGAGGAATTTACCAAGCAATATCCATCCCTGGGAGAAAGAAAGGTACAAGCAAAGCAGTGCTTCCACATTTTGTAAAAAAAAAAAAAAAAAATATATATATATATATATATATATATATATATATACACACACACACACATACACACACCTTCAGTGGGTATATGTGTATAATTTAAGACAAATTAGACAAATTAGTGGTCTGTATTCCAGAAAATCCTGCCTTTTCAATTGGTTGAATTGCTTTAATGACCACATTTGGATTTTAAGCTCCTGAGACATGGGTTCCTAAGTGGCAGAGAGAGTAGGGCCAGCTAGCAAGTTCATGATATCTGCTGGAATCTTGATGCTTCCACAAGGTGACCTTGGGAAATTAACATAACATGTTTTGAACCCATTTTCATCAACTCTACAATGAGCATAATAACGTTTCCTAAGCAGGGTTTTTGTTAAGAGTTGTTTGAGATAAGAAGTGCTTGACATAGAATGAGTGTTTAGTAAGTCACAGAACGTTGTGGTATTCTTTTTATTAAAATAAGTAGTGTGTGTGTGTTGACTTAAAAAATCATCATGTGAACAGAAACGGCCCCAGGTTTTACTAGGCTGGGATATTTTATGTTACAAGTTACACATGATTTTTTTTTCCATTTGATATTTTTCCCTTTTAATATTTCCTTCCTCATCCAGAATGGAGAGACACATGAAGAGGACGTCTCATTTGCACTCACCAGCCCCTGAGTCTACTGGCTGGGCTCCCTCACTCCCACTGCTAGGACCCAGGCTTCAGTCCAAGTGCTCCTTCGCTTTGGTCCCTGCTTGCCCAACTGCCACCAGGCAGCTCTGAGCTGGCCCTGTGGCCCTCTCAGGGAGGGTGCTGGCAACTGGACTCTTCTCTTCCACTGAGTCAATGCTGGTAACCCGTTACTCACCTTGTTCATCTGTTGGATCTCAATGCTGTTTGTGATGTTTGGACCACTGCCTTTCTTGCTGCTGTTTGAAGTTTCACCCTTGCCACATCTCATCTGTTTCCAGCTGCCCTGCCTTGGCTCCACAGCCAGATGTTCCAGTCTGTTCTTGGCCCCACCCCCACGCTGAATAATTCCACTCCATCACACTGGATAAAACCCACGGTGCTGTGTTCACTAAGCCTCTACTCTAGTTTCAATCCATGAAATACCATATGCAGTTTTAACAAAAGAAGCTTACCTTAGTCTCAGTCACTAAAACAGCTCTAGGAAATATTTCTCTATTTGTGTATTTCCATTCTGTATTACAGCTTTCTTCTCTAATATTGTATGTGGCCATAAAGTAGTGGGTACAAATGTGGTCCAATTTATTTTTTCATGCAATAAATACGGATTTAATTTTTTATTATAAATTGCTGCTAGTGTAAAAATGTACCTCTTATAATAGCATACTTTATTATTTTTGAAGTTGCCAAGGTGATCTTTTATTTTATATAGTTGATAACTTTATTTTGCAATTGACAGAAATAATTTCAAACTAGAATATGCCTTCTCCACAAAGCAAACAAATAGTATTTTCAAGTGAATAAAAAGAAAGAATAGGCCTCAAATAAAAGTGGAATAATAGAGAAGATCATGTTTCAATTTTATAGCCTTTCTGTCCATGATACAACATTTGATTTGTAACCTTCCCTTTATGTGCACCATCTGCATACTGCTACGATACAGGAAATGGGAGATGAGTTCAGGTCATTTGGATCTATAATATTAAGTATGAACATAACATCTAAATAGAATGAGCCCGGTCTGGGGCAGTGGACTAGAAGTCATATAATTTCTATCTCCCAGCCACCATTCATTTGTTACGTCCTTGAGCAAATCATTTAACCTTTCTATGCCTCAGACTTTTCTAAGAAGTAGGATAATACCTATTCCCATCACAGGCATTTGTAGAAAAAAAATCAGAATTAAAACTTTATGGCATTTTACATAAAAAGGCTTTAGAAAAAAATAATTCCCGGGCAGTAATTTGCAAACAAGCTCTATCTACCTCAGCCACCACCTTTATATATGCAGATTCCTTGTTAACCTCAAGAGAGGGAGACAGACACATAACTCCTGCTAGGAGCCCAGACTGATATAATAATAACAACATCTATCAAGCACTTACTATGTGTCAGGCACTGCTCTAAGTACTTTACATATATTACCTCTATTAATCCTCACACTAACCGTAAGAGGCAGACACTCTTGTTAGTTCAGTTGAGGAAAGTTGGGTAGGTGAGAGAAAGCAGACACTAAGGAGGTTAAATAGATTGCCCAAGGTTATACCACCGGCATGGGGCGCAGCCATGTTTAGCTCTGTGGTCTGATGCAGAACACTTAGCCCCACCCTGGAAGGCACAGCCATCCTCATTCTGTTGGGCTCTGTTTGTCTGACAAACTGAGAACTGTTCAGATGGAAAAATAATTCCACTGGAAGAGATGGCCAAAGAGCACAGATATGGATCAAAAATCAATATTGGAAGAAACACACAATTTTTTTTGACATCATGATGCCTGTACCTTGGAATGTTCTTTAGACCAGTCTCAATTAGTCAATGAATAATTCTTGAGCACCTACTATGTTCCAGATACTGTTATTACCAATAAGACATCAGTGAACAAGAAATACAGAGTCTCCGTCTTCAAAACAGTGTTCTCTTATTGGGATTGAAGAGGAGGGAATGCACAAATAATAAACAGGCAAACAAATCAATAACTAGCATCATTTCAGGTATGAAAAATTATTATGAGAAAGACAGGAAAAGGGCTTATTCCTGAGTCCTAGGAAGAGGACAAGAGAGCAAAACTAAAGGAAGTGTTTTTTGGAAAGCCATCAAGCAGCATTAGAAGCAGAGTTTGTAATTTTTGTAATAGTGGTATGAGTGAGAAGGTACTTTTCCTACCTGAGTTTCTGTGGAAGGCAGCAGGAACACAGCAGCCTAAGCTAAAAGCTGGATCGGTCTTCATATTTTCATTCGTGTTGGAGAATAGACACTATTCTTCATCCTAACAGAAGGGTAGGCAAAGAACAAGAATAAAGAATTCTCTAAAGAAATCAAAGACAATAATAAACATGAAGCAACAAACATGAAAGTCCCAATATAATTAAAGAAGTGAAAATCAAATTGCAATGAGATTTTTCCTTTTTTTAGTTTAGTATGGATTGTTTAAAATATAATATCCAATGTTGGGAAGAGCTGTGGAAAACCATACATTATTCTACTGGATAACGATTTATTGAGTGCTTACTGTGTCCGGAGTATTTTGCTAGGCAGCAATGATACATGCATTTCTTTGGCAAACACTTACAAAGCATCTATTGTGTATGAGGTGGTTTGCCGAGGACTGGGGGTACCCGGTAGACAGGATGGATATGGTTCCTGCCCTCAGGGAGCTTACATGCTAGCAGAGGAGATAGACATTTAAAACATACACACCCCAAAATATATAAAAAACAGTGAAAACTGCTGTAAAGGAGATATTGTGGCTCCTATACGAGTTAATAATATTACAATTAACCTAGTTAGGGCAGGAGAATTTTCCTTTGAAGAATTAACACTTCATCTGAACTCTGAAAGATAAGCAGAAATTAGTAGGGCCAATTGTGGAGAAAGCACTTTCTGAGCAAAATCCACAACATGAACAAAAGCACGAGGTAAGGAGGAACAAGTGTGTTTGAGAAACTATAAGAAAAATCAGCGTGGCTGGAGTCGCAGGGGCGAGAGGCCAAGAACGGAACAGCAGGGATGAGGTGGAGAGACAAAAAGGGAGCCGACTGTAGGGCAATGAGAAGCTGCTGCAGAGATTTTTTTTTTTTAATTTTGTATTGTATTTTTATTGAAAATGATCCAATGAGGCATTTTAAGTAATAACACTTAATGTGGAATACATAATGGTTAAAAAGAAATCATGGAACACTACATCAAAAACTAATGATGTAATGTATGGTGATTAAGATAACATAATAAAAAAATGAGTTTCTCTTACTTTTTTCATTCATTTTTTAAAAAATACAGATGAACTAAAATGTTAGAAAGCATCTAGGAACACTTGGATATTTTTTATACAAAATTTTTATAAGCATCGATTTTCTATGTTGGTATCAGTAAAGAACTGCTGCAGAGATTTAAGTAGACGAGTGACATGACCAGAAATGGTGGTGAAAAATGCAGAAAAGGTCTGCCTGCAAAGAACCAACATTCTAGTGGGAGAAACAGGTTATTTTCAAATATAATTGGGGAAAATACAAATTGGCATAAAAATTGTGTTGGGCAATTAGGCAATATCTCTAAATCTAAAAATCATTTGCATCCAGTAACCCTTCATATTCCATAGAAACCCTTCCATATGTGCAATGATGTTAATATTACTGAAAATTAGAATCAGTCTAAATGTCTACCAAAAGGACATCAAATTAATATAACATAATATGACCGTAAAATGAAATACAATATAGCTATCATAAAAGAATGGGATGAATCTGCGTATATTATCCTGTAAAGATTTTTTTACAGCAAAGTTTGGTGCTATGGATAGATTTCCATCCCAATTGTTTTTAAAACAGCAAAGTTTGGTGCTATGGATATATTTCCATCCCAATTGTCTTAAATAAACCAAGATATATGCATACACACATGCACGCACACACACACACACACACCCGCACACACACATCAGGGAGCTTTATACTTTAAACACTCCTATTTTGCTAGATTTCATTATAATAATTATTCATTAAAATGTAATGCTTGTCAGTAAAGATACTGAAACACAGTATTAGGTACAGAAGATATTTTTAAGGGGAGTATACATTTTTATAATAAAAGAATAGAAATGTACAGACAGACAAAAAGTTAGATGCTTGCCATTTTTGGTCAGCACACTCTTCCATTAAAAAGTAATGCCAACTAGTAGACAACATAACCAAATCAAGTTAACACAGCTAGAGAACAAATTCCATTTCCAAGTTTTTACATAATTTGTTATTGTTTATTTTATTGGTGTTTATTGCCAATATAGTATGAAATATTTGTAGGTAGTAATGTTTCTATTTGTTTTAGACCCTCTAAGCCTTTGAACGATGATTGGTTCATCCTAAGCATCCAATAAATGATGGCTGAATTCTAAGACTCTCATAGAAGTTGACTTCTGATCCCTTAAACTCAAGGAATCAGCTGAGAATAATGACAAATGCCTGAGGCCATTATGAAAAAGAGGCAATCGCAAGTCCAAGAACCCCAATTTGCTATCTAAAGAGAACATTCAAACTGACTGCTAACAAAAATGATCATAACTACAGCTCCATCTGATCTCTGAAATGGTATTTCTCCAGACATCACAGAAGACTTCCTTTAAGGATAATGTCACAGCTGACTAAGATCTCATCACGGACCTCTAATGCGCATTAAAATCATTTTAAAAGCTCTCAGCTGAAGCCAGCAAAGCATCATTTAATTATGCAGGATTTCTGATTGCTTATCATCCACCCTTTTCTCGTTCAGCTCTTCACCCCTTGTGCGTCTCCTCTGGAGAATCCCCATCAATCTGAACAGCAGCCTTTGTTAAGGAAGATGTGAGTGGGCAAAAGAGGGGAAAGGATCAATCAGAGTCTGAAAAAAATTAGACAGTAAGCAGGTTTTTTTCTAAAATTCCTATAACATTGCCTCATTCACAACTTGTTTATGTGATAGTCAGCCATCTTACAAATTTTAAATCTCACTTCTTTTCTTAACTGATAGTAAATGTTAATATATATCAAGTGAATGAGACTTATATGTTTGGGAATTAAAAGGAAATGTCCCATAGATTACTGATTAAACAGGATTTAGAGACACACTGAAAATCAATTTTATAGTCATTTTGCATAGAAGGGAATGAGAAGTTATTTTGTCAAGTTTTCATAGGAAATATGTCTTCTGTTTGACATGAAAGATAGTAACTTCATTGTAAAACAATAACATATTTTGGGGGGCTAACCTTGAATTCTCTAACAATGCCAAATGAAAGCTATTAAGTCAATACTCATCCACTCTGGTTTTAATCTTACAGGTTCTATAAGGATTCCAAATTTCAACAGTGTTAGCATTTTGAGATTAAGTAATTCAGAAGGGGTGTGTATGTGTTTGTGTGTGTGTGTGTGTGAATGTGTGTGTGTGTTATTCCTTTAAACAGCCACTCACCAAGAGAATAATTGTTCTTTAGACTATAAAAGGAGCAAAAGATGAACGTAAATCCTTATTTTCATTTTTCTGTTTCTGTGATATGGTGTATGTTTCCTCTCCATAAAGCAATTAGAACTATGGACAAGCCAATTCAGATAACTTTTCAAGGAAACACATTAACTCTGTTTTCAGTACAGTTCCGTTGGAAGTCATCGACAATTGATATTTGACAACCTGAAAGCATTTCCTGATTTGGAGCAGGTGCAGGTTTCAATAGGCATGCTCCACAGACAGAACAACAAAACCCTCCTTGATGTGATTACACTTATTATTCTGTGATTGCTACTTCCTGATCAGGGATACATTCAGTCATAAAAAAAAAAAAAAGTACTATAGAATTACCCAAAGATTATACATGAGATTGTTGGGGAAGGGGAAGAGCACAAGAGAAGGCTCTAAAATATTTTCTGTTGCTGCAGGGTGAATGACAGCTCCAGGTGGAATTCTGTACAACAGAGGACCATGATTAATAGATTGTGTTGATTTAAAAGAAAATGGGAACATGGAGTATAGCAGAGTATTTCTGAAGACATGGTTTGAGGAAAGGGTAAACTGGTGTAAAATACGAGGCCCTCCTTATTTGAATATGCATCATTTAAAGGATGAAATGCAGATAGAGAGGACTTCAGTAAGGGTAGTACTCAATTTTGCTGTGAACATAAAACTGCTCTAAAAATAAAGCCTATTTTAAAAAAATAAATTAATCCACTGGGTGTTATATGTAACTGGTAAATTACTGAACACTACACATCTGAAACTAATGATGTCCTATATGTTGGCTAATTGAATTTAAGTGAAAAAATAAAAATTAAAAAAACCTAAAAAATAAATTAATCAAGGTGGTGTAAAAAAAAGTTAATTTATAAAACAAGATGTACCATATGACTCCACTGTAAAAATACATACATACAAACACAAAAAAGAAAATCAAATTATAGACACCAAAATATAAAGGTGATAAGATTTGGGATAAATTTTATGTTCTTCTTTTCCTAATTTCCTAGAATACTTTCACTGAATTTGTTTAAATATCAAAATGCACTTTCCCAAACTTTATAATTAATGCCCACATCTTTTATGACTCCTTAGAGCTATGAAATGTGTGCATTCTTCCCCTCTTCCCGTTGGTTCTCCGTTTTTGCTCCTCATTGCTTCTTTAGTATGACTGAGAACCAATATAGTAAGCATTTAAATGTTTATAGAGCCATCTAATACTTTCTTGTTTCCAAAACCCAAAAGAACCAGAGAAATTTCTAGAATTATGAGGAGGGATTAAGAAGTAGCAAGTCACCAAGTAAGGGGCAGTTCATTCTCTTTCATTTTAGTCATGCAGCATTACCTGAAACAGCAATTTACTTTTTGCAAGGGCCCATTAAATGAATGTCATCAATTTACAAGTGATGTCACACCATGATTTCAGAGAACTCTGTTGTTAGCCACAGGCCCGTAACAAACAGTGGGTCTGCATTATTCCCCTCCTCTTCAACCAGTGACATATTTATAACATTTTATTTTTGCAAATGGCTGCTCTCTTTCTCATTTATGAGCATAACACAAGCCTACATATATTATGGTTCTTTGAAGGCAACACATTAGGTATTTGCCCTTGAAGTTCCTCTGTCTCTTTGATGAATACAGAGGGATTTGAATGCAACTAGTTTGTTACCTAGTACATTGAGGATTTTTGTTTTGTTTTTGTTTTTATTTCCATTTTTGATTTTGGATTAAATAGCACCAAATTACTGAATCTATAGCTACATTTTTCATGTAGAATACCTTTCCCTCATATTCAGAGCTTCTCAACTACCTGCCACAAGGAGTGACCAACCAGTAAATCTGGATCAAAACTCCCAGTTATTTCCTCGAAGTCTTAAGATTTCTTCCACAGTCTCTACCCAACTACTGCCAAGGAAATTCCACACTCACCTTCCTGGTATTCAAATTGTTCCTCCCTCCACAGAGTTCCTTTCCACCCAAATACCCCTCTACCTCACAATTAGGAATTCCTGCTCTTGAAGAGCCAGACTATCTACTTTGTCATCAACATGACTTCCACATTCCATCCTCTGCCTTTACTTGTGGACAGGTCTCCTCCTGAAAGTCTGCTGGCCCTCTCTGCACAATGCTGAGTGAAATATTCCTATGGACATGGCAGTGAAGCTGAGCCTTGATCCCAAATACTGAATAATGTACATTCCCAAAACACAACACCTTGCTAACAAAGATGAAGATTAGGTTAGGGGCATTCTGGTAATTGAGTTTTAACATTTTGAGAAAAGCATAAAAATGAGCAACATTAATATAAGATCTTTGAAAAAGACAGAGTAGGGATTTTTAGATCATAAATCACTTTTCTTTCTCTGACATTGTATCTTGTGAGTATTTAAACCCCCTAAATTGACCTTACAGACTAAATGCATGCCTCGTCTTTCTTTTCACGAAAAAACTGCAGACCTGGAGCTTTTTGTGGTACGTTTCAACAGATATTAATAGAAATATAAAATTATCTACAGGGAATATTTGATGCATAACTAGGGGGCAATATCCAGACCTCTACTCTGAAGAGGGAATCTATTAAATAAACACAGCAAGTCTGCATTATTCTCCAATCAATTGAAGCGTCAATTAAACAAATTCCAATCAAGTCCCCTTCTGTTCTTCTTGCTAGAGTGTCAGTTGAATAAGACTTTGTGATGGGTCTACCCAACTGGGGAACCCACATGAAATTAGTGGCTGTGGCATCAGAGGAGACCCATTTCAGGTGTTTTTATTTAAATATAATTAGATTATATAAATATATAAATTTATAATTATATAAATTTATATAAATATAATTAAACTAAATGTAATGAGTCCTTATAACTAAGGACTTTCTATAAAAAGTATGGGCAAAGAGCTACACTTGATCTTTGAAATGAACTGTAGGTGTGTGTGCACAAAATATATACAGAGGTATGTATAATTAATATGCAGGTTTGCTGTTAGCTTATAATCTTTTCTGTAATCTTTCCTATCCTGGTATTTGCAATGCCCATAGTCAAGTGGAGCGAGGGTACATTTCAGTCTATTTTTTTCCCAATTCTACACTAATAATAATAATAATAATATTGATCACTTATCGTATGCCCTATTTTTAACTCTAAGTATTCCATGGCTTCCTACTCCTTTAATTATCACATTACTTCTCCATTTCACTGATGAGAAAACCAAGACACCCTCAATCATTCTCAGTGACCCAGAAAGTCTGAGATGCTCTTTGGTGTCCACAGAAAATTCATGGGGTCTCTCTCAGGCCTATTTATAACAAGACTAGACCTTGTAATTTCTACTTCCCACCACATTGCCATGCTTGTGGGCAGGAATTCTGACAGGAACTTACTACAGCCTCTGGCTTCATCAGGGAAAAATTCATACAAATCTGTCTAACCCACCCCACCTGCCCACCCACCATCAATAGGGCATATATTAATTACTCAACAGATACATGCTAAACAAACAAAGAAATTAACCAAATATATATTAATACAGGTGGGCTTCAAATTTCTGGAAGGCACAGAAAACTGAAAAGGGGTTAACACTAAGGTCACCATTGAGAAAGCAAGTGTTTTAGAAGCAAATTTATCCATGCCTCCTTTTTTCCTGGGATCATCTCTCTTTTCTGTCCATGGGGCAGACTTATGTAGAAATACCATGAGGGGGTTTCACAGGAAGGAGTGGTTGTCAGGCAATTTCTATTGCAGACAGTTCAATCTCAAACGATTTATGAAGTTTTAGTTGTTTATTGCATAAAATTGCCTTACATGAAGGACATTTCAGTCCAGGTGGATTTATTAGGGCCCTCACTAGATTAGTTACGTGGCAAGAAGTGGCTTAATTTTACTGAGAAATTCCTTTGATTGTACCCCCTCCCCAGAAATCTTATTCATTACATAAAAGTTGAGGAGCAATCCACTTAGGACTAACATATGAATGTCTTTCCTCTCGTGAACAAATAAGCAAAATGAAGACAACTGCATAAGGCACTACACAGCATATCTAACAATAAGAAAATCCTCTGAGAACACAGGTGGTGGTCGAATTACACTCGAACATACCCTCAAAACTGCTCCACAGAGAATGCTGTTTTGTACTGATTTCTTTTGTGTCTCTCAAGACAACAGTGAACCTTCACCCATTTCCAATTTGTTTCCATGACTTACAGTGTCGTAGTATGACTTACTCTTCATCGTATGATTATGGTATTTTAGAATTGGCCATGTCCACACAAAAAAATGGTTCAGTGATATCCTCTACAATACCCAGCTTGATAATAGATGAGTGAGAACAGAAATCTACCCTCCTCCTCACATATTATATTATCTCTGAATAAGGTCATCCCAATTAATACAGAAATGATAAGACAGAAGAAAGTCAGTTAAATGAAAGCAAGTACACCTTGAGAGTGTATCAATGATTATATTATTCTAATTAAAATAGATCCTTTTGTTTATCTGGTCTTGTCATACCTTTTTCTAAATCACTGCATTGTTCAGAGCTTATTAATCAGCACCAATGTATTATTATCTAATAATAGTGGAAGCAAATCTAATTATAATTTTCAAAAATCAGACCAACCAAACTGTCTCTGTAATTGCTCTCACTGATCCTAAGAAGAGTAGTAGTTTTGCATGTTTTATGATTAGAAGCGACTAATTGAATTGATTCCTTGTAACTAATTATGTGACAGTGTTTGTTGTTATTCAGCATGTCACTATAAAGCTTTACAGAAGCACACAAAAACTCCGCTAGCAGAAAAATCATTGATAAGCCACTTTTTTAACAACGTGAAAACTTCGATGAAGCTGGTAACTTCGAGTACTGCAAGCACTGAAACTAGACTTAATTTCACCTCGGGGGAAAAAAAGCCAACATAACGTCAAGTAGCAACATTGACTGTTGTCCAATACGGATACTGAATGTGCAACCTGGTAACAGCACAATTCTTAAAATCTGGAAAGGCAAAAAGAAAAGATTGCTCATATCCTCAGCAGATATATTCTATCTTCTAAAAAAATAAAATAAGCACACCACTTTTGTTACAGAAATACGCAAATGTATCCAAATTCTCTACCCACATGGTATTCTGGGGGACTATAAAGAAAACACAAGTTCTGTTAACATAAAAGGAATATTTCATGAAATTTCTGTGCCTACGAGTGGTATAGCAAAGTGATAAAACAATATGGAAATGTATCTCAAGGACTATAACACAGCTACTGTTTTGAGTCAATGATCGTGTTTCCGGGATATTTATATTAAGAAAGTAATTACATGAAAAAAATCTGCATAAAGATGCCAATTGCAGTACCATCCACAATGGTGAAGGAAATCGAAATGTTCTACGGCAGATGAGCAGTTCAATCAATTCTGACGTAGTAGCTCACCTGATGTAATATTATTTATCCTTTATAATTATAAAATCTATGTGGAAATAGAAAACTTTAATCGATGTTAATTGAAAAAATACAAAATATACAAGAGGTATATAGTGATGTTAATTTTTTTCATCTGGAAAAATTGTGAAGGAGGATTCTACATAAAGAGTATATTTGATTAAGGCAATAAGAGTCATAAGGATTTTATTTTTTCACAAAGTATTCCTTTTCTTCAGTGATTTTTCTCTATTATCAAAAAGTGAAGTCAAACAGTTGAAGCATAAATTCCAGAGAAAGGGGAATTAATTCAAAACAAGAATTTTGTAATTTAGAGTAAGCAAAAGGTAAAGGTTACCTGCTACCAAGTAAAAGGTACAGTGTTTTCTTTTAGGTTCAACTCAATCATATAACCTAGGATTAGCTTATGAGCTATTTGTACAAAGAGAAAAATGGAAAGAAAGCCTGCTGCATGTTCTCATCTGTTAAGAAGACTGCTCAGGATAGCACTATAAACTTTGAAAATCATAGTCACATTTAACTTGGAATAGCAAATTTTCCCACGAAACATGCTAAATTGCCACCACTTTCTTGAAGTGTGGCACTGGATACTTGATGTACCATTATGTTTCACACAATTTACCTTAACTCCTCTCTTAACCTCCCTATACTGGCTTTATCAAAAGTAACAATAAGACATCCTTCCATTTCTAGGCAAATGCCAAGAATGAATCATTACTAACACTGTAGCAAACACCTAAAGGCCACTGTGGGTTTATAGTTACAATAAAATGTTGTATCTAATGTGGAATTTCTAGCACTTTCTGGTGTCCCTCTAATACTAAAGTGATCATCGCACCATTGGATTGTTTTATGAGGCATTTGTTCACCTCCAGAATAGATAAACTGGAAGAATGAAGGTTAGAAATTTCATCCTGATATTGGGACTGGGTTATGACTTAGAAAGAGTGCCAAAGAGTACACCAGACAGTGCTTTGCATAGGTATTCTTCTCGGTGTGTGTGTTCTCCCTGGCCACTAAACTAAAAATTACAGTAAAATTACTGCAAAATTAATAATGCTTCATAACACACTAAAAAGAATACAAGAAGAAATTTTCAAGTGAAAAGTGAAGCCCAGGTAAATTGTAAAGAACGAATATATAGCTGATTTGTAATTGACAGTGTATGTCAAATTTAACAATGGGGGCGCCTGGTTGGCTCAGTCGTTAAGCGTCTGCCTTCGGCTCAGGTCATGGTCCCAGGGTCCTGGGATCGAGTCCCACATCGGGCTCCCTGCTCCGTGGAGAGCCTGCATCTCCCTCTCCTGCTCCCCCTGCTTGTGTTCCCTCTCTCGCTGTGTCCCTCTCTGTCAAATAAATAAAATCTTTAAAAAAAAAAATTTAACAATGTTAACTGTGGATTTCTTTTCCTTTGTAAGTTTAATTATGTCCCTTTGTACTCCCTGCTTCATCAATTACAGGAAATATGAAATGATTCTGAGTTTTCCTTAGAATAAGCAGCACCTAGATCGAACACTTGGATAAACCATGTGCCAACATCTTGAGTCTGTAGTGTTACAATTTCACATGAATTGGCTCTTCACTAAAACTTTCATAATTCTCAGCTGGAAATTTTTGAGAAGAACAGCATGCCAAAGATCATATGTGATTCATAATTACTTTTTGAATCAAATTTTTATTTTGGAACTATTTTAAATTTACAGAAAAGTTTCAAAGATAATTCAGAGAGTTTCTGTATGCCCTTCACCCAATTTCTCCTATTGTTAGCATCTCACATTTGTCAAAACTGAGAAACCAGCATCGGTGGGTCATTATTAACTGAATTCCAGACTTTGTTTGGATTTCACCAGTTCTTCCAATAACACTGTTCTTCTGTTCTAGGAACTGATCCAGCATAGCACATTGCATTTAGTATAATTAACTTGTCAAAGGAAAAAAAGAGGTGCATATAAATTATTTAATTATAAAATAACACTCACACATCACCATTTTCCCTGCTTCATTTCACCTCTTCCCAACCGCACTTGTAGTAAATACACAGCATAAAATACCAATCACCAAAAGAAAAATATAACATTCAAAAATAGACATGGATGATGTTTGTGTAGTCCACGTGCACTGCCCACAACACCAGGGACAGTTTTATTACTGTTTTTTATTTCTCCAGATCAAAACTGTGAAGTTCCTGCCTACTAGACTAGCTGACAGGTCCCGCTATCCCTTTAATGAGCAACTCCACTCCCCGCATTTCCCCCCATAACACACTCCCAGCTTATATCCCATCCAGTGTAGGAAAGAGTTGCTTGGATTTTCACAGTCCAGAGAGAGAACACTGATGTCTAATTAACCTTCTTTAGCTTTGGTTCACACTGCCTCCAATCCTGCTGGTGAATGTGGGCTTCCCAAGACAGAGAGCTGTTCCGAGGCCATAATGTAAGGTGCCTAGCTGCTCAGGCCTCTTGATTTCCTTTAACAGAAACCAACGGCTCAGCCTCTGAGCTCAAATTGTTCAAGCATGCTTCTTCCTGATTGCCAGGGCACCATTCCCTTATTCCTAGATCTTTCAATTTGGAGATCGCATAGACTTTCTAGCAAGGCAGCAGACACTGAAAAGCACTCAGAATGGTTCTGAATTCAGACTCCCAGGAACTAGAGTCTGTCCTTTTCTGTCACCAGCTTCATTTTTTTCTACCCTAACCATAGGAGTTGAGTGTTTTTTTTCTTTACCAGCACTCAAAATGAAAAGTACTGACCCCAACTACTCTGCTCTCTCAACTGGAGCTTTTTATGCCTTCCATGAGCCCTGTATATTCAAAACACAAAATCTTGTTTGAGGTTTTCTTGAGGGAGGAGGCTGGCGTGCTGCTTCACTTTGGGCCCCAAACAATAAAACGACCTTGTCCTTTTAGCCCAGGACTGGGGAGTAGAGACCGAGGAATGTGCCCTAACCTCACTAGAGAGGCACGATCTCTATTCCTAAAGCAGAGATACAAGGCATTAAAAAAAAACCAAAAAACAAAAAACAAATTCATATATTTATTACAATTTAAGAGAAAAACCACAAAACTTAACAAGGTTTATGTTCTCAAAGAAAGCTGAAAATGTAACCACTTTTGTTATTCTCTTGAAATAAAAGTTTTTAAAAAGTTATTTTAACGTAATTCCTATTCATTGAGAAAATGTTAGAAAACTCAGAAAAATGGGAAAAAAAAACCCTCTATATCAGGAAAACCCAATGACAACAATTATTATATGTGATTAGCTAGGTTTCTAATTAATATATTCAATGACACAGTGGGAATCATATTTACTACTTTTGTGGCTGGCATCCTATTAACTTTATTAAAATATAATTGTATGTCATATTATTTACTCATTTTAAATGTACAATTCAATTGTTTCTAGGTGTTCACAGAGTTTTACAACTCTCCCCATAATCAAATATTAGAACATTTTCATTATCTCAAAAGCAGAATCAGACTACAGATATGGAGAACAAACTTATGGTTGCCAGAGGGGAGGGTGCTGGAGTGTTAGGCAAACGGGTGACGGAGAGTGGGAGATACAGGCTTCCAGTTATGCAATAAGTAAGTCCCAGAAATCAAAGTCACAGCGTAAGGAATATAGTGGGTGATACTGTAATCGTGATGTATCAGGACAGATGATAGCGACACCGGTGGTGAACATACAACATGATGTACAAGCCTGTCAGATCACTACGTTGTACACCTGAAACTAATGTAGCACTGTGTGTCAACTATACTCCAAAGAAAGGAAGAAAGAAGAAAGAAAGAAAGAAAGAAAGAAAGAAAGAAAGAAAGAAAGAAAGAAAGAGGGAGGGAGGGAGGGAAGGAGGGAAGGAGGAAGGAAGGAAAGAAGGAAGGAGGAAGGAAGGAAGGAAGGAAGGAAGGAAGGAAGGAAGGAAGAAAGAAAGAAGAAAAGAAGAAAAGAAAGAAAGAAAGGAAGGAAGGAAGGAAGGAAGAAAGAAAGAAAGAAAGAAAGAAAGAAAGAAAGAAAGAAAGAAAGAAAGAAGGAAGGAAGGAGGAAGGAAGGAAGGAAGGAAGGAAGGAAGGAAGAAGGAAGAAGGAGGGAGGGAGGGAGGGAAGGAGGGAGGGAGGAAGGAAGGAAAGAAGGAAGGAGGAAGGAAGGAAGGAAGGAAGAAAGAAAGAAAGAAGAAAAGAAGGAAGAAAAGAAAGAAAGAAAGGAAGGAAGGAAGAAAGGAAGAAAGGAAGAAAGAAAGAAAGAGAAGAAAAGAAGGAAGAAAAGAAAGAAAGAAAGAAAGGAAGGAAGGAAGGAAGGAAGGAAGGAAGAAAAGAAGAAAGGAAGAAAGAAAGAAAGAAAGAAGGAAGGAAGGAAGGAAGAAAAAGAAAGAAAGAAAGAAAGAAAGAAGAAAAGAAAGAAGAAAGAAAGAAAAGAAAAAGAAGAAGAAAAGAAACCCTGTACCAATGAGCAGTTCCTTCTTTTCCCCTCCCTACATGCCATCCCCTTAAGCTTCACCCAATCTAGACAAGCACTAAACTCTCCCTCTCTCTCTCTATATATATATACATGGATATATATATGTATATCCATATATACATATATACACATATCCATATCATATATATATATATATATATATGTATTTGCCTATTCTGGCTATATCATATGACTGTTAAAATAGGTGACCTTCTGTGTCTGGCTTCTTTCACTTAGCACAATGGTTTCAAGGTTTATCCATGTTGTAGCCTGTATCAGTATCGAATTCCATTTTAATGGCTGAATAATAGCCCACTGTAGAAAAAAGCCACATTTTTAATCTATTCATCAGTTGACAAGCATTTGGGTTGTCTGGACTTTTGGCTATCACGAATAATGCTGCTGTGAATGTTCATGTACAAGTGTTTGTGTGAACATATGTTTGCATTTACCTTGGGTACATTTCTAAAAGCGGGATTGCTGAATCCTACAGTGACTATATATTTAGCATTTTGGAGAACTGCCAAATTATTTTCAAAAGTGGTTGTACCATTTTACAGTCCTGCCAGCAGTATATGAGGGTTCCAATTTTTCCACATCCTTGCCAACATTTGTTGCTGCCTTTTTAATTACAACCATTCTAGTGGACGTGAAGTGGAATATCACTGGGATTTCAAGTTGCATTTCCCTAATAACTAATGATATTGAGCATCTTTTCATGTACTTACTGACCATTTGTATATCTTCTTTGGAGAAATATTTATTCAAATTATTCAAATCATTTGCCCATTTTTAATTGAGTTATTTATCTGTTGATTGTTGAATTTGTAAGAGTTCATTATATATCCTGAATACAAGTCCCTTTTGAGATATATAATTGCAAATATTTTATCCAACTCTGTATATTTTCTTTTTGGTTTCTTTATGACATGCTTTGAAGCAGGAAAGTTTTTAATTTTTATGAACTGCCGTTTATCTACATGGTGTCATATGTAAACCTATGTAAAAAAAAAATCATTGCCTAATCTAGGGTCACAAAGATTTACTTCTATGTTTTCATCTCAAATTTTTATAGTTTTAATTCTTACATTTTCTTTTTTCTTACATTTTTTTTTAAGGTAAAAATATTTTCTCTTGGGGAAGAGTATCTTTAGTTCTCAACATAGAACATCATTACACATGTTTTCAGTTTAAAATGAAAACCAAATTTACAAATCGCTTCTGGATACTTAAAAATAAACTCTAGGTTGCTTTTCTTTTTGGCAGCACCAGCCTAACCTCTGTGGCTTTGCGATATTTCAGAAACTTCAGGTACTTTACAGTCTTCTGAGAAAGGCCCAGTGCTTCAGAACTCCTGCAGTGGCCAGAATGTTTTTGGCTTCTTCCACATCCCGCAAAGGGCTCTCTCCATATTCTTCCTTCAGCCACTGCCGGTACTGGTGGCCTTCATGCTTCTCAAACTCCTGGAGCTGTCTCTGGAAGCCCAGGTTGGGGTTGGCACAGGACCTCCCTGCACGCACAGTGTGCAGGGCATCCTCCCAGCCAAAGTCGGTGATGGTCATGATTTAGGTCTTTGAGTCATTATGAGTTATTTTCTTGTACAGTGTGAAGTAGAGGTCTAATTCCATGCTTTTGCATGTATATATCTAGTTGTCCTGACACCATTTGTAAAAAAGGCTATTCTTTCCCCCACTGAATTTGTGTTAAATTCTTTAAATGTCCCAATAGGGTATAGAAGTGTTACTTCTAGATAGTGCTATTCTACTTCCCTTTATTTATTTTTTTACTTCTATTGTTTTGTATATTATGTCTATATAGGTTATAAACCCAATAATACATTGTTTTAATTATTTATTTACACAATATTATGTCTTTTAAAGAAGTTATGAGGAGAAAGGAGTACACAAATATTTATAGTTAATTTTCTTATTTACCATTTTTGGTTCTTTTTTTCTCCTGTTCAAGTTATCGTCTGGTGTCATTTCCTTATTCCAATATAGCTTCATTCCCACCCCACTCCATTGTATTACTGTCAAATGTATTAGAGTTGGCTGAGTTTCCTAAATGTGAAATTAAGGTTTTTAAATAAAATTTTATTTATTTATTTTTAAGACTTATTTATTTCAGAGAGAGAGAGAGAGAAAGAGAGCATGCAGGGGCGAGGGGCAGAGGGAGAGGGAAGAAGAGACTCCCAAGCAGGACTCGACCCCCACCCCAAGCACAGAGCCCAACACGAGGCCCAATCCAACGACCCTGAGATCACGACCCAACTGGAAATCAAGAGTTGGACACTCAACTGACTGAGGCACCCAGAGCCCCCTTAATAAAATTTTTAAAGTTTCTTGCCATTATTCCTTCAAGTAACTTTTGTATCTCTTTTTGTCTCTCCTCTGTTTCTGGTATTCCCATTATGTGTATGTTGGTGGTCTTAATGATGTCCCACATTTTTGAGTTTCTGTTTATTTTTCTACATTCTTTTTCTTCCCTGTTTTTAGATTGTATTATCTTTATAGGCTTGCTGATTCTTTCTTCTATTAGCTTAAATCTACAATGAGCTTTTCTAGTGATTTTTTAATTTCAGTTCTTGTACTTCTCAACTCCAGAATATCCATTTGTTTCTTTTTAAAATAATTCTTATGTCTTTATTAATATTCACTATCTGATGAGTCATTTTTATCATATTTGCCTTTAATTCTATAATAGCTGCTTTGAAGTTCTTGCTAAGTCCAACGTATGAGCCCCTCAAAGGCAGTTTCTATCACCTGCTTTTTCTTTTCCTACATATGAACCATATCGTTTCTTTTCATGTCTCATAATTTTTATTGAAAACCTGACACTTTAGACACGTAGTACAGCAACTCTGGATCCTGATCAACCTTCTCCTTTTAGACTTCTTGTTCTGGCTACTGTTTGTGTGTTTATGACTTGGCAGGAAAAAATCTGTGAAATCCATTCCTCTGCAGTATGCAGCCTCTTATGTTACAACTCACTATTCTTTCCTTGTTTTTATCTTTTAGCCAGGCTTCCTAAGGTTCTCCTTGGGTCCACATATATCACTTAGTGGTCTGACTTCTGCTTAATTCTTCTGAGCTAGTTAGGTTCTTGCCTTTTCCCATTGCATGTGTGTGTAGCTTGGAGACTGCTTTTATAATTCAGAGACTTTTTACGATTTTGACTTGTTTTTATCCAGGGACTAGTAGCTTGGAGGTTCTCTCTACAGTCATTTATGTGAGGGCAAGTGTCTTGGGCATGCACACAATATTCTAGATCACTAGAGGTGAGTGTGATTTTATTTTTAAGCCCGGCTTCTTAGAAGTCATCCATGGGTCAGAGTAGCTTATTTTTCAGTCCATGTTTCGTCAGGTTGTTCTTCAGCCCCTTGAGGCAATAAGGCAAGGCCCTTTGCTGATGGATCTGTACGTAACTTGGGGAAGGCCTTCAGGTCTACCTCACTTTTCACTTTTATTATTCCTGACTGCAACCTAGCATCTGCACACACCCTTCTGAACCCATGGTGATGCATAATGTCCCAGAGGTATCTTCCTACTCTGGTTCTCTCTGTTAATCTCCTAATTGGTCTGCCCCTTTCCTTGCTGCTACTAGTATCATGGAGCTAACAAGCCCCTCTTAATTGCTAACCACCAAGGTCTCCACTGTTTTTTAAAGTGCCCTTTTGGCATAAACTTGTCTAAGCTCTGTTCCAAATAAATAAATCAGGCAAAGTTGTGGAGATCTCAGTCCTTATGGCCTGCCTCTTTTCCTGGGGAAAGCCTTGACACTACTGTGACATGCTGGGGTCAGGGAAAGTAGCCGAATTCTCATAGAATGACACCTCCACTCTACAAGTGGTCTGTGTCAGTGGGAGGATAGTAGCTGCCGGTCTTCTCAGCTAATGCCTCCCAGAATGGACCCTCCAATTTATGAGAACTATATTGGGGCAACTGGAGCCCTGTATTCATAACCTCCATGTCTGGGGTGGGCTTTCACCCTACCACTGAGGGCTAGGTGGGTGGCACAAGGAAGCCCAATCTTCTTAGCCATGACCGTTTGGAATAGAGTTTCCAGAGCATGGAGCTGGGGTGAAGGTGGAGAGATGACTGATATCAGTGGCCTTCCCCTCCTAGGATTAAATTGTAGACCCAGACTCGAAATTAGAGAAGAGAGAGTTTCCATCTTCTTGGCCACACATTGCAGGGTAGAGCTGCTGTAACATGGGGAGTTGAGGGAGTGGAACGAAGAATGGGAGCAGGCCTTTGCTCAAAACACAACAGACCTTGACTGTCCATAGAGATTTATTCATTTTATAAAATAAATATGTCTCCATTTGCTGTATGTCCCTATGACATTTTCCAGAGACTTTAAGTGGTTTTTGTTGTTGTTTAATTATTTGCATGTTAAATGTGCCCACTGAGATCCTCACAGGGTCATTCTGACAGTCCTAGTATGCATTATTTTTATGGTCCATAATTGTTATTTTGTTTTTCTCTTTGACAAAATAGTTATATAGGAAAAAACTGTTTTATTTTTTTAACTTCCAAATGATTGAGGTTTTATTGCTTTACCTTTTAATTTCTCATATTGCTATTAATACTCAGTTCTATTTTATTGTGATTAAAAATAATGGTTTTTTTTTCCTGAAATGAATTTTAGGTCTTTTCTGTCATCTAGTGAATAATTATACTTGTTTTATTTGGGGGCATGGGTGGCGATAGGGAATAAAAGTGAGGAATAAGTTGTCCAAGAAAAAAAAAAAAAGAACATCTAAATTGGAAGATACTCACTGATAAATTAGTCTTTGTGCTGACAGCAGGTTTCATCACAAACTAAATTTAAGAAAATTTCAACAAGGGCTTGGTGTGCTAACAGATCCTAGCCAAGAAGCAGGTCATCTATGAATGACAGAGTCTCAATTTTTTAGAAAATTTATGGCATATTAAATAGTGAGAGATAATTTTCTTTCTACATTATTATTATAACACAGAAGCACAAATCCATGGAAGAGGATCAGAAGAAGGGAAAGATGTGCATTGATATATAGCTTTTTGTACCAGCTTAATTATTACAGCTGATGATATAAATGTATTTAAACAGGTATGTATTATTATTGTCTTGTAACATACCAAAGAATATTATTGTGCAATGTGAACTGGTATTAGAATATTCATTATATCAAGGAGGACATTTATATACTATACTATGAAATGCTAAAGAAATAGAGAAAGGTCATTACAATGGTCTTAATAAGCTCATTTTTCTGTAAATACAACTTACCATTCAAGGAAGGAAAAGGAGAAGAAGGAGTCATCTCATGGAGCACTTGAAAATTGTTTTCTCTTCCCTAATTTTGTGGGTTATGAAACAGCATGGCTTTTCCTGGGTTTAGAATTAACATGTCCTTCAGAGGAACATGGTGCCAGGAGAAACTGGCACTATTTCCCTCTGACTGTGGATCCAAAGCCTAGTATCCCATGTTACTGTTAAGGATGAAAAATCATTTGAACCAGAAGCTTCACTGGCCAAATTGCCAGGAGAATAATTTTCTTTTCTCTTGAGCCAAACAGAGGCATATCACTGAGAGAAGGGAGGAGGATAACCTGCTAATTGACACAGTGCTCCTGGGTGAGAATGGGGAAGGCTTGATATGATCTTTAGTTGCTCATCTAAGATATAGCAGAAGAAAATGACTGTCTTTTTGTTTCACAAATCTCAAAATGAGAATCATGAAAGTTGAAGGATTTGCTAAATTAAAATAATGAATGTTGGATGGAAAATATGACATAGACTTGGAAACTTCAGAACCAGGCATAAAGACAGACGTTCAGAGCCTAGGCTCAAGGGATCCAACTATCTTAGTAATTTGCCTTCACCCCTTATTCACAGCATTCTAGAATAACACAACAAAATGTCACCCTTCTTTTTTTTTTAATTTTTTTTTTTTAGATTTTATTTATTTGAGAGAGACAGAGATAGTGAGAGAGAGAGCACAAGTGGGGAGGAGAGGGAGAAGCAGGCTCCCCACAGAGCAGGGGGCCCGATGCGGGACTCGATCCCAGGACCCTGGGATCATGACCTGAGCCGAAGGCAGACGCTTAACCGACTGAGCCACCCAGGCGCCCAAAATGTCACCCTTCTATGACTCAGTTTTGTCACCTATAAAATGGAGCATATTAATAGGGTTGTTATAAGGGTTAAAGAAACAGATTTATGTAAATTACTTTGAACAAGCTAGGACAATGCTATGTACTCAGTGAGTCAGAGTTGTCAACATCAGCATCACCATCACTGCAACACATCATCAGCAACACTAAGACTCCTCCTAACTTGATTAATTAATCTAACATTTAAAATAAAAGGTTTCAAACATGAAGCAAATATCTCCTAATAGAGCTATACCTAGGGATGGAGTTTCAGATTCACACTTAAGCAGAACAATTACTATATCTGTCCAAGATTCCCTCTAAATAATCACCTGGAATCCATTCTCAGTTTAAAATTAAAACACCTACTCTTACAAAATGCCAATGATAAATGAAAATTAAATGTCTCTTAGAATCGAACAGTCCATGGTATATTCAACCTCCCTCATAGGGCATCAAAAGCAAAGAAGGAAGTAGAAAGAGTCCTCATGTTTTGGTTGAGATTTTTTTTCTCTTTAAGCATAAAATACAACAATAATTAAGGCCTTAAACTACACTTAAAACTATCATCATGCTATACTCTAGAGTTGCCTGCATGTAGAAAGATGATACATCCCACATGATATTCTTCTTTCCACCAATGCTTGTTCTGGCAAGTTTTATACCGTATCTTTCATCATTCTCTAGCACACTCGGGAGAAAACATGGGTGATATATTGAAACTAAATCACAAGTCATATGAACACTGCAAGTTCCAGGAATGCTAAGGAACTCTATGACTTGGTCTTTTTGTCCCAGCATCCCAGTCTTGGGCTTCCGAGGCTTCAATGTGCAGACCAACTGCATCTTTGTTAAACCCCTGTCAGGACCTTCAGAGTCCAAAGAAGCCAAATAGGAATCCAGGTCTAGTGTATTCCTCCATCTAGGGTTACCTGAGCTAAACTGATTCTGTCATATCCTTTAGGATCTGGGACTGGGACCCACTGAAGGATCTAGCACAAGATAGAGGTGTACAGCTAGAGTGTTCTGCTGCCTTGGGGTCACTGCACAATTGCAGAGGCTGTGAGCAAGAGGTGAGTATGTTTCCCATGGGCCATATGTGGGACATATAGGAGAGAAAGAGTGAGCATATGGGACCCTGAGTCCTGCTCAGTAGGACCACTAAAAGAAGCCCACAAACAAGAAGCTGGGACAAGCCAAGGGGCTGAGGAAGAAGGGGCAGGTGACTCATATGGAGTGAAATTGCATCCATGGAGATTAAGAACGTTACAGTTAGAAGGTCCCAGGAAGGAACTGATAAAGGTATCATGAAAATGTCCCACCAGACAAAGAAGCCAATCTTGATATCTTAGAATCAGAGAGTGAGAAGATTGCTGAGAACTGCTTCACCAAAATACTTTCCACATTTTCCCCCATCCTCCCCTTCCCATTTGCCAGTCCCAGAGCAGCCCCCTTTTCCACTACAAGCTTCCAACCTGAAACACACACAGCCAAGAGAAGAGAGAAGACCTTGATGCTATGTCAAGTTTGGAGTTTTAAAAAAGAGGAAGGAATAAAAATTTTAATTAAATAATTGAGCTTATGATTATGACTTAATATTAACCCAGAGCTCTTTGTCACCTACAACTAAGAAGAAAAATCATCAGTCTGTAGGAGCATTCAGTAAGAGGTCAGAGAAGAAAGCCCCACTTGATATTTTAAAGGGGCAGTTAGAGACAAAAATAAAATGGCATTTTGAGTCATGAGTCATATTTGTCCTACAACTAGTCCTACCTAGGTCAATGTGCTAATGTTATTTTTTGTGGAGAGGGGAGTTGTGGGCAGGGCTGGAGCTCCCTACTCCCTAAAGCCCTTCTCTCCCACTTCTCTTTGACCCTGGAACTGCACCATTAACTCCACCTGGTTTTTCAGAGCATAGCTTGTATGGTAGTACTCTGGACAGCTCCACTGACTCTCTTCCCCCTTAATGTGTGTACCTTCTAAAATCTCATCAATGAAATGACATCTGTAAGTCTGTAATTTACAAATATCTAGGTCTTTCTACTAAGTTTAGAAATCTAGTTGTTCACTGCTAATAATCACCTGGATATACCATAAGCATCTCAGTCTCGTTATCTCCTCTTAAATTTCCCTTTATAATTTGTGTCACCCAGGTTCTGTGAGTCCTCCTAGAATGTGGAATATACCTTCTCCCTTAATTCTTCCTACCAAAGCAATCTAGCAATAAATCTTATAAATTTTCTTTTCTAGATGTTCCTGAAATCTATTCTTTCTCTTCCACAACCATATCCACAGTTTGTATTAAGGAATAATCATTCTTTCATAAACTTAAGATACTTCTAATATACCTTCTGTCTTGCTACCAGGATGAAATGTCTAAGATAAAATGTTCATATCACTTGTGAAATTCCCTACAAGCACCAGTTACAGTGAACTATTTTAAGTTCTTATCCATTTATAGTGTGCATTGAAATCACCTAGAATCTGATTCTGATAGCAGATTTCCAAGTTGATTCCCAGTGACTTAGATCTAAGAAGTTTGAGTGATGTCTGCAACTTTGCATGTATAACATTGTCACAGATGATCCTGATGCAAATGTTCTGAGGACCAACTAAGTTTTAGAACAACGTTTTAGATATATATGAATGTGTGCAAGCATGTGCTGGGGATAGGGGGTTGAGACATCCATACTTTGAGATGGGGGGGTTAAGATATCCATACTTTATCATGTTGCTTTCCCGCATTATCAAATGACTTTACTGAATTAACCCTTTATGACTCAAAGGTCATTTACTTCCTGGAGATGTTACTAATCCCTCCTCAATCTGTTCTGGATAAATCTATCATCAGAATATCTTGTACATCTTTTCATTATGATATTTGCACCTTGTATTATATTATTTATTTACATATCTAGGTTCTAACTAGACTCTGAACTTTTGGAGACAGTAACTCAATTTTATTTATCTAAATATCTGTAGGACCAAGCAAAGTAAATAGTATATGAGACACTAATAACTGTTTATTCAATGAACAAATCAGCAAATGACCTGTGCCATCATGAGGTCTTCTAGATTCAGAATGAGGAAAATTACATTTGGTACTGCTTCTTCTATCTGGATATTCCATTTTAGCATTTTTTTTCCATTTGCTAATTCTCTTGGTCACCAGGTTAAAGTAAAATATGAAGGCATGAGAATATTGCCTATGTGCCAGGAGACCATGGTAAGGTACTGAGATACAGGGAGCCCCTAACAAGATCAATCATATAGGACAGAAACAGAATGTTAAGTTGAGAATGCATTTGTAACATCGAGCTCACTCACAGAGGAATAAACTCTGGTAAGCTAAGAGGCATAAAGACAGAATCTATTTGTAATCATATGTATATTCATGTTTGGGATTTTATATGGATTAGAGAAGTGTGAGCTGAGAATGGCTAAAATCAGAACTACAGAATAAATGTAAATAAACATCAGGTATATACAAAAATGACTACAGTATATAGTTCCAATATCTATAAGTCTTCTTACTAGATAGCAGGTTAATAAGAAGTGGGCATGGTCAAGAAATTATCATTTCCATTTACTATGTTCTAAAACTACTCTTCTTTTAGAATCTAAGTCTTATTGATCCTTCTCTGGTCCTCCACCACTTTATTTCACATGGTTTTGTGCAGGGATAATTGCTTCCTTATGGCAAATTCCTTATTATAGAAAGTTCTTATTCTCTTAGTCATTGCTCGAGCTAAAGATTTTTGGTGTATATTTTTCATTAATTGTATTTTTAAAAGTTTGTATATTATGCTAAGTACCTGCCACCATATACTTTCAGCTCAGTCATGGCATCTTTTCCCATCTACTTTGCCCTGGAACTCACTTCCTTATCTATGTGTTTCTTGCCGTAAACCTCTCCATTCATGTCCATGTTCTGTGCTCTATCCACACAATAGAGACAAGAAGTCACATTGTTTTTGTCAGAAAACCTAAATTCCAGATTTATCAGAAATATGGATGCTACGGTAGTTCTCGTAAAAGTCTATTAAATGGGAATTTCATGCCCATTAAATATGTAAACTACAACAGACCAGGCAGATCTACTAATTTGAAGTTTGCCTTTTGCGATTAACTAGTTGACTTAATTGTTCGTACACCATAGCTGAAAGCTGTTAATCACTAAAAGGACTTATGTGTAATTCACTAAAAAACAGGGCACCAGCAACAGGATTTATGGGGACATTACATGACCAGAGCTGCCCCTTTTAGAAGTCAAATCTGGCAGTGATGTATAGGTGAGCTCAAAATGAGAAGACCCTAGAGGTCAGAAGACCAGTTCTAACAACCTGCAGCCAGAAAAGATGGCATTGGCCACGGTATCCATGGAGGTGGAATTCGCCAGACACGTGAACCTCTGCCAGTGAGCGTTCTTTGCATAGCACCATTTACAATGGTACATTGAGTCCTCCTACTAGTTATAATGGTTGTGACTTACAGAATCCAGAAAGCCTAACCAAGCGCAGCCTCCATTCTCTCTCTTGCCATGCTTCTATGATCTCATTTTAGGCTTTTCTTTAGAAGCACGTACTTACAATAATTCCAAATTAGTAGGTAATCCACATGTAAAATAAAACATCTAAACTTGATATGTAAGATGATTTCTTTTCTAAAAGGGCAAAAAGGAAAACTCCACAGTCTTGTCAGTCCTCTGTTAATGAGCACTGAATTCACAGCTCCAGGTTCTGTAAACCTCATTTAGATGTGTCAGCAACAGCCAGAGCTATAATAAAGGTCTGAAACAGGAACAATAATTAAGAAGGCTCAATGCCAATTCCTTTTCATCTTTAACTGCTGCTTACAGTTCTTACACAACAAATACTAAAAGGTCATCAGAACTCATTTTATAGTGAGTGCATATTTATATTTCCAAATTTTTCATCGATAACAAAGGTAGCAATAATGGGCTGAACAGAATTGGAGTTGGCCATTGGGAACAGAAATAGCCCAGGACAGAAAGTAAAAGTCCAAACACAGGCCTAGCCTACACTCTGAAAATTCCTTTAGAATCATACCCCACAAGAGGCAGTTCACATATCATTTAGAGGTAATACTCTTAATAGCAGGAATCAGGAGATAATGTTTATATCCCACTGCAGTCACTTTCTAGCTGTGGAAACGAAAAAGTACTTATCCTCCTAGAGTCTTGATTTTCTCATCTACAAAGTGGGAGGAAACATCCAGTAATCTTTGCCCTAGCATTTAGCTCCTGGGATTCTGGGTTCATCAGATGAATTAACTCATATGAAAGTGTTTTAAACTCTCATGCACCATACTATCGGATAGCATATTATTATTACTTAATGCTTCTCAAACTTTCATTTTCTTTCTCATTAAAAAATGGTTTTCATTCCATAGTAGGAATCTGAGATTCTTTCTTCAGTAGAGGAGAGGACTTGGACTGATTCATCCATGCCCCTCTTGTGATTAACGAAGAACATCTGTGAAGTCACCTGCATGGGCAGTTACCATTACTAGTCACTCGCAGTTACAGTTACTACTGAGTTATTGGTAGAGTTACTAATCACAAAATCAGGGTGGCATTGCTATCACCCTCTCATCCAAATTAATGAAAATGTGGATAGCTTCTATTTTGTAATCAAAACTCTTGCAACCACCTACCATCTCTCACGTGAGCTACCACTTCATCCTTGTGCCTTTTATGGCATTCCCGAGCTGGGATCCAGAGATGTGTTTTCAAGAACTAAGTCAGGGGGTGCTGGGGTGGCTCAGTTGGTTAAGTGTCCGACTCTTGGTTTTGGCTCAGGTCATGATCTCATGGTCGTGATATCAAGCCCCATGCCGGGTTCTGAGCTCCGTGCAGAGTCTGCTTTGGATTCTCTTTCCCCCTGACCTCGGGCTCACAGGTTCGCTCTTTATCTCTCAAATAAATAAATAAAATCTTGGAGGAGCAAGATGGTGGAGGAGTAGGAGACCTAAATTTCATCTGGTCCCAGGAATTCAGCTAGATAGGGATCAAACCATTCTGAACACCTACGAATTCAACAGGAGATCGAAGAAAAGAATAGCAGCAACTCTCTGAACAGAAAAGCGACCACTTTCTGGAAGGTAGGGCGTTTGGAGGAGGGAATCCGAGGCAATATTCAGGAGGATAGACAGCGGGGGAGGGGGCCTCTGACAGCCGCTACTGGCAAGTGATAGAGCAGCGGAGACAAAATCGGAACTTTTAGAAGTCGGCTCTGCTGAGGGACATCGCCCCAGTGGCTAAGCGGGGGGTGGAACCCTCGCTGGGACAGTGTGGTCTCAGGACCCTTGGGGTCACAGAAAGACCGGGGGTGCCTGAGTGCAGCCGAGCTCCCAGGTTTCGGAGCAGGGAAGCCGGCTGCAAAGACCGAGCTGAGGAGTGGGCTCTCACCTCGGGGTTGCCATAAACTGTGATCCGTGGCATAGCTGGGCCACTGCTCTTCCAGCAGGGACCCAACAAGCGGCAGATCCGGGGAGACTCCCCTTCCTCCCCTGGGAGGAGTGGCGCGGGAGCACACCACAGCAATGTGCTGGGTTTGGAGACTCCAAGCGGGGTCCTATGCCAGAAATAGAAATGCTTGGTCACAGGCCAGGTGAGCATGGAGTGTGGCCGGAGACCAGGGAGACAGGAGTGGTTGACTGCTTTTTGCTGGGGGCGCACTGAGGAGTGGGGCCTTGAGTTCTCAGCTCCTCCGGGGCAGAGATTTGGAGGCCGCCATTTTCACTCTCATCCTCCAAAGCTGTACAGAAAGCTTGCAGGGAAAAAAACCTCCCGAGAGCAAACCCGAGCAGATTACTTAGCCCTGACAGGCAAGGACGGGGCAATTCTGCCTCCTGCAAAGATATTTGAGAACCACGTCAAGAGGCCCCTCCCCCAGAAGATCAGCAAGACCAGCCAGCCAAGACCAAGTTTACTGATCAATGAGAACGGCAGAACTCCAGCGCTAGGGGAATACTGCACATAGAATTCATGGCTCTTTTCCCATGATTCTTTAGCCTTTCAAAGTTAATTTTTTTTAAACTTTCTTTTTCTTTTTTTTTTTTGAATTTTTCTTCTTCCCTTTTTCAACCAACATCTTATCAATCCCTTTTTTTAAAAAAAATCTTTTTTATTTTTCATTTTTAGAGTCATATTCTATCCCTTCATAGTAGTTAACCTTATTTTTGGTATATATATATATATATAAGTTGTTCTCTCTTTAAAATTTTGGGATACAGTTTCTTCTAACAGACCAAAATATACCCTAAATCTCTAGTGTATGGCTTATTCTAGTCTCCTGCCTGATCACATTCTCTCCCCCCCTTTTTTTTAATCCTCTTCTTTCTTTTTTCAACCAACTTCTTACCAATTCCTTTTATAAAATCTTTTATAATTTTCATCTTTACAGTCATATTCCATCCCTTCATCATATTTACCCTTAGTTTTGTACATGTGTAAGTTTTTCTTTCTTTAAAATTTTGGGAGGCACTTTCTTCTAACAGACCAAAATACGCCCAAAATCTAGTGTGTGGCACTGATCTATGCACCAGCCTGATCATATTTGATCATATTCTGTTTTTTTGTTTTTATCTTTTTCTTTTTCTTTTTTTTTTTTCTTTCTTTCCCTTTCTTTTCCCCCAGCTTCAGGTGTCTTCTGATTTGTTTAGTGTATATTTTTCTGGGGTCGTTGTTACCCTGTTACCATTCTGTTCTCTCATTCATCTATTCTCCTCTGGACAAAATGACAAGACAGAAAAAAATCACCTCAAAAAAAAGAACAAGAGGCAGTACTGACTGCCAGGGACCTAATCAATACGGACACTAGTAAGATGTCAGAACTAGAGTTCAGAATGACGATTTTAAAGATACTAGCTGGGCTTGAAAAAAGCATGGAAGATATTAGAGAAACCCTTTCTGGAGAAATAAAAGAACTAAAATCTAACCAATTCGAAATCAAAAAGGCTATTAATGAGATGCAATCAAAAATGGAGGCTCTAACTGCTAGGATAAGTGAGGCAGAAGAGAGAATCAGTGATATAGAAGACCAAATGATGGAAAATAAGAAGCTGAGAAGAAGAGAGATAAACAACTACTGGATCACGAGGGCAGAATTCGAGGGATAGTGAAAACATAAGACAAAACAATGTTAGAATAATTGGGATCCCAGAAGAAGAAGAAAGAGAGAGAGGGGCAGAAGGTATATTAGAGCAAATTATAGCAGAGAAATTTCCTAATTTGGGGAAGGAAACAGGCATCAAAATCCAAGAGGCACAGAGAACCCCCCTCAAAATCAATAAAAATAGGTCAACACCCCGACACCTAATAGTAAAACTTATGAGTCTCAGAGACAAAGAGAAAATCCTGAAAGCAGCTCGGGAGAAGAGATCTGTAACCTACAATGGTAGAAACATTAGATTGGCAACAGACCTATCCACAGAGACCTGGCAGGCCAGAAAGGACTGGCATGATATATTCAGAGCACTAAATAAGAAAAATATGCAGCCAAGAATACTATATCCAGCTAGGCTGTCATTGAAAATAGAAGGAGAGATAAAAAGCTTCCAGGACAAACAAAAACTAAAGGAATTTGCAAACACAAAACCAGCCCTACAAGAAATATTGAAAGGGGTCCTCTAAGCAAAGAGAGAGCCTAAATGTAACACAGACCAGAAAGGAACACAGACAATATACAGTAATAGTCACCTTACAGGCAATACACTGGCACTAAATTCATATCTTTCAATAGTTACCCTGAATGTAAATGGTCTAAATGGCCCAATCAAAAGACACAGGCTATCAGACTGGATAAAAAAAAAACAAGACGCATTGATATGCTGTCTGCAAGAGACTCATTTTAGACCCAAAGACACCCCCAGATTGAAAGTGAGGGGGTGGAAAACCATTTACCATGCTAATGGACATCAAAAGAAAGCTGGGGTGACAATCCTTATATCAGACAAATTAGATTTTAAAGCAAAGACTATAGTAAGAGATGAGGAAGGTCACATATCATACTTAAAGGCTCGATCCAACAAGAAGATCTAACAATTGTAAATATCTATGTCCCTAACATGGGAGCAGCCAATTATATAAGCCAATTAATAACAAAAGCAAAGAAACACATCAACAACAATACAATAATAGTGGAGGACTTTAACACCTCCCTCACTGAACTGGACAGATCATCTAAGCAAAAGATCAACAAGGAAATAAAGACTTTAAATGACACACTCGACCAAATGGACTTCACAGATATATCCAGAACATTCCATCCCAAAGCAACAGAATACACATTCTTCTCTAGTGCCCATTGAACATTCTCCAGAATAGATCACATCCTAGGGCACAAATCAGGTCTCAACCGGTACCAAAAGATTAGGATCATTCCCTGCATATTTTCATACCACAATGCTTTGAAACTAGAACTCAATCACAAGACGAAAGTGGGAAAGAATTCAAATACATGGAGGCTAAAGAGCATCCTACTAAAGAATGAACAGGTCAACCAGGAAATTAAAGAAGAATTTAAAAAATTCATGGAAATAAATGAAATTGAAAACACAACTGTTCAAAATCTTTGGGATGCAGCAAAGGGAGTCCTAAGAGGAAAGTATATAGCAATACAAGCCTTTCTCAAGAAACAAGAAAGGTCTCAAATACACAACCTAACCCTACACCCAAAGGAGCTGGAGAAAGAACAGCAAATAAAGCCTAAACCCAGCAGGAGAAGAGAAATAATAAAGATCAGAGCAGAAATCAATGAAATAGAAACCAAAAGAACAGTAGAACAGATCAACGAAACTAGGAGCTGGTTCTTTGAAAGAATTAACAAGATCGATAAACTCCTGGCCAGACTTATCAAAAAAAAAAGGAGAAATGATCCAAATAAATAAAATCATGAATGAAAGAGGAGAGATCACAACTAACACCAAAGAAATACAAACAATTATAAGAACATATGATGAGCAACTATATGCCAGCAAATCAGATAACCTGGAAGAAATGGATGCATTCCTAGAGATGTATAAACTACCAAAACCGAACCAGGAAGAAACAGAAAACCTGAACAGACCTATAACCACTAAGGAAATTGAAGCAGTTATCAAAAATCTCCCAACAAACAAAAGCCCAGGGCCAGATGGCTTCCCAGGGGAATTCTACCAAACATTTCAAGAAGAATTAATACCTATTCTTCTGAAACTGTTCCAAAAAACAGAAATGGAAGGAAAACTTCCAAACTCATATTATGAGGCCACCACTACCTCGATCCCAAAACCAGACAAAGACCCCATCAAAAAGGAGAATTATAGACCAATATCCTTGATGAACATGGATGCAAAAATTCTCACCAAAATACTAGCCAATAGGATCCAACAGTACATTAAAAGGATTATTCACCATGACCAAGTGGGATTTATCCCTGGGCTGTAAGGTTGGTTCAACATCCACAAATCAATCAATGTGATACAATACGTTAATAAAAGAAAGAACAAGAACCATATGATCCTCTCAATAGATGCAGAAAAAGCATTTGACAAAGTACAGCATCCTTTCTTGATTAAAACTCTTCACAGTGTAGGGATAGAGGGTACATACCTCAATAACATAAAAGCCATCTATGAAAAACCCACAGCAAATATCATTCTCAATGGGGAAAAACTGAGAGCTTTCCCCCTAAGGTCAGGAACATGGCAGGGATGTCCACTATCACCACTTCTATTCAAAATAGTATTAGAAGTCCTAGCCACAGCAATTAGACAACAAAAAGAAATAAAAGGCATCCAAATCAGCAAAGAAGAAGTCAAACTCTCACTCTTTGCAGGTGATATGATACTATATGTAGAAAACCCAAAAGACGCCACCCCAAAATGCTAGAACTCATACAGGAATTCAGTAAAGTGGCAGGATATAAAATCAATGCACAGAAGTCAGTGGCATTCCTATCCACCAACAACAAGACAGAAGAAAGAGAAATTAAGGAGTCGATCCCATTTACAATTGCACCCAAAACCATAAGATACCTAGGAATAAATCTAACCAAAGAGGCAAAGAATCTGTACTCATAAAATACTCATGAAGGAAATTGAGGAAGACACAAAGAAATGGAAAAACGTTTCATGCTCATAGATTGGAAGAACAAATATTGTGAAGATGTCAATGCTACCTAGAGCAATCTACACATTCAATGTAATCCCTATCAAAATACCATCAACTTTTTTCAAAGAAGTGGAACAAATAATCCTAAAATTTGTATGGAACCAGAAAAGACCCCAAATAGCCAGAGGAATGTTGAAAAAGAAAAGCAAAGCTGGTGGCATCACAATTCCGGACTTCAAGCTCTATTACAAAGCTGTCATCATCAAGACAGTATGGTACTGGCACAAAATCAGACACATAGATCAAGGGAAAAGAATAGGGAAGAGCCTAGAAATGGACCCTCAACTCTATGGTCAACTAATCTTCGACAAAGCAGGAAAGAATGTCCAATGGAAAAAAGACAGTGTCTTCAACAAATGGTGTTGGGAAAATTGGACAGCCACATGCAGAAGAATGAAACCGGACCATTTCCTTACACCACACACAAAAGTAGACTCAAAATGGTTGAAAGACCTAAATGTGAGACAGGAGTCCCTCAAAATCCTAGAGGAGAACACAGGCAGCAACCTCTTCCACCTCAGCCACACCAACTTCTTCCTAGAAACATCGCCAAAGGCAAGGGAAGCAAGGACAAAAATGAACTCTTGGGACTTCATCAAGATAAGAAGCTTTTGCACAGCAAAAGGAACAGTCAACAAAACCAAAAGACAACCGACAGAATGGGAGAAGATATTTGCAAAAGACATATCAGGTAAAGGGCTAGTATCCAAAATCTATAAAGAACTTATCAAACGCAACACCCAAAGAACAAATGATCCAATCAAGAAATGGGCAGAAGACATAAACAGACATTTTTCCAAAGAAGACATCCAAATGGCCAACAGACACATGAAAAAGTGCTCAACATCGCTCGGCATCAGGGAAATCCAGATCAAAACCTCAATGAGATACCACCTCACACCAGTCAGAATGGCTAAAATTAACATGTCAGGAAACGACAGATGTTGGCGGGGATGTGGAGAAAGAGGAACCCTCCTACACTGTTGGTGGGAATGCAAGCTGGTGCAGCCACTCTGGAAAACAGTATGGAGGTTCCTCAAAAAGTTGAAAATACAGCTACCCTACGGCCCAGCAATTGCACTACTGGGTATTTACCCCAAAGATACAAAAGTAGGGATCCGAAGGGGTACGTGCACCCCAATGTTTAGAGCAGCAAAGTCCACAATAGCCAAACTATGGAAAGAGCCAAGATGTCCATTGACAGATGAATGGATAAAGAAGATGTGGTGTATATATACAATGGAATATTATGCAGCCATCAAAAGGAATGAAATCTTGCCATTTGCAGTGAAGTGGATGGAACTGGAGGGTATTATGCTGAGCGAAATAAGTCAATCAGAGAAAGACATGTGTCATATGACCTCACTGATATGAGGAATTCTTAATCTCAGGAAACAAACTGAGGGTTGCTGGAGTGGTGGGGGGTGGGAGGGATGGGGCGGCTGGGTGATAGACATTGGGGAGGGTATGTGCTATGGTGAGAGCTGTGAACTGTGTAAGACTGTTGAATCACAGACCTGTACCTCTGAAACAAATACATTATATGTTAAAAAAAAAAAAAGAAGAAGAAGAAGATAGCAGGAAGGGAAGAATGAAGGTGGGAAAATCGGAGGGGGAGACGAACCATGAGAGACGATGGACTCTGAGAAACAAACTGAGGGTTCTAGAGGGGAGGGGGGTGGGGGGATGGGTTAGCCTGGTGATCGGTATTAAAGAGGGCACATAATGAATGGAGCACTGGGTATCTGTCAGGTTGTGCAGGTATCATTTCATTTAAAAACCGGAAAAATCCTAGGAGGTATGCATCTTACAGAAAGAACGGAAGTGACTTTCTTTAGTCAGTGAGTGGCAGCACCTGGACTGAGATGTGACCGATATTAAAGACAGCCGTCTCGACCATGCTGAGAAATGCCCTTGTGTGTAGAGAAGCATCCGTATCATGCCGTGAAACTGCATGTGATCCTCCCATACTGTAAAATGGAGATCTGCTTTTGAATCTCTAGACATGTATGCATGAATTATACTAAGTTCTCTCAGCATTTGTGAATAGCGATGGCTGGAAAGTAGTCCCATTAGGTCAAGAAATGGGCAGGCCACAAATAAAATCACGCCCCATGCTTCCAAAGGACAGTTTTAGTTCCCTAAGTGTAATGTTTCTAGGTTAAAAATAAGTTTTCATTTCATTTTGATACCACAAATAGCACTGAATGAAAAATTGCCTCCCCAAAATGTTCTTACTATAATTACATTATTTTAGGAAGGAACTGTATGTTTCCCCTGATACAGAGGTGTATTTTCTTACTTTGTAGTGGAAATCTTAACAAAAATATTATAAAATTCTGGCTTTAAAGAAAGGAGGTAAGATTTCCCCAAGGGCCCCTAAACTTGCCTTATGGTTGTTTTATTTGGTCCTGGAAACTTCTGGATTTTCTACTTCTCAGTTGCTCTGTTAACATGCACATTTGGCTCACTCCCACTACAGACGCTGCTGAGCCTCTGGAAGGCAAGCATCTGGTATTATAAGGATGTGTGGCGAGGTTCAGTCCCATCGCCCAACTGCCACCGATATGTTTTCACAGCCATGGGACTCGCCATTAAAGTGGATGCTGATGGGGTTATCAAGAGAGGGTTTGACAGAAACGACAATTTTTAAAACTGTCTCACTGAAGTAAAACACCAGAAAGTGCACATACCATAAAGTACAGCCTAATGGATGTTTCATAAAGTGAACAGACCTATGTGACTAGAACCCAGGCCAAGAAACAGAACTTGACCTGCACCCCTTGTAAACACCCCCTTGTAAACTCTTCCAGGCTCCTCCACCCTTCAAGAGGAGTCACTATTCTGATTTCTCACATCTTGGATTCGTTTTTGCCTTTTTGAACTTTATATATAACATATATTCTCTCGTACTCTCCTATTGTGTGTGAGATTAATCCGTGCACTAGTGCATATAGATGTGGTTCAGAATCCTGGATTCTTAAAAGGAAAAAAAAAAAAGAAGAAGAAGATAGCAGGAAGGGAAGAATGAATGGGGGGAAATCGGAGGGGGAGACGAACCATGAGAGACGATGGCCTCTGAAAAACAAACTGAGGGTTCTAGAGGGGAGGGGCCTGGGAGGATGGGTTAGCCTGGTGATGGGTATTAAAGAGGGCACGTGCTGCATGGAGCACTGGGTGTTATGCACAAACAATGAATCATGGAACACTACATCAAAAACGAATGATGTAATGTATGGTGATTAACATAACAATAAAAATTTTTTTTAAAAAAAAGCTTAATATCTCACCCTGAAAATGAGGATTCTACCAATGATGCATTTTAGTGTCATAACTCAGTTGGTCATTTTCAGTCAAGAGAAATCTATACCATTTCCCCCTCCCATTATAGATTAGTAACTTCTGCTGACCTGAAACAAGAGTATTCTTTTCAAAGTATGCTAAGATTTTTGACACGTGGTATCCCTAAAAATTCATATGTTGAAATCCTAACCCTCAATGTGATGGTATTAGAAGGTATAGACTTGGAGATGACTAGGTTGTGAGGATAGAGCCTTCCGGAATGGGATTCATTCCTTATAAAAGAGACCTCAGGGAGCTCCCCTAGCCCTTCCACCATGTGAGGATGCAGCACGAAGACGCCCATTTGCAAACTAGGGAGCAGGCCCTTACCAAGAACTGACCATGTAGACACCCCCAATCTTGAACTCAGAACTGTGAGAAATACATTTCTGTTGTATATAAGCCACCTTGTCTATGGTATTCTGTTAGAGAAGCCTGAACTAAGACAATGGTAAAAGATGTCCTTGGGCCTATATTCTTATCTTTCACTCTCCTAGAAAGCCCCTGACAAGAAAAAATATATGGACCAAATATTGGCCTTTACTAGAGATGTCGCTAATATTTTTCTATTTTCAAGAGTTGCTAAAAACGAAATGTGTGCAATTTCCCCTTAAATGTCAATAATCTTCACGCCACAAATGGAAATACTGTGTTTTCTCTCAGCCTCATCGTAAGTCATTTGTTAATGTGTAAATCTGAAGTCCTTTGAGGGTATCAGAAATGCACATTATGCCCCTGAGTGACCCATTTCTACATATGGATCTCTGTTTGAGCTAAAATGTACCAGGGATCAGGGCAGAAGCAACATACTCAACTAGGGCATGTTGTAGTGATTTCACAGCTGCAGATGCTCAAGAGCACAAATTATTCCAGCTAAGGCTGGCATTAATCTAATCTCAAAATCCTTGCTTCGGTTCAGCCTATTTACAAAAGCATCACAATTCCAAGATTTGCTTTTAGCCAATTTGCCCCACTTAGTGAAAAACCATGTCTCTTTTTGGGGGATCTGTTCCACCTGAAATTCAGAAGTCATGCTCATCTAAAGACCTTCATTTTGGAAGGTTCTAAGCCTATCTGCAGCTTTGCAAATATATGCAAAGGATTTGAGCAGCTCTTTCAACTAGGTTTAAGCTGTATTTTGGAAATAAATGTAGAAGCCTTCACAAATGTTCACTGTCCCTTGATACAAACAAGTGAAAAATGACTGTTCTTTGAAGTCAAGTGATATTTTGATGTAGATTTTCACTCTGACTTGTAGGAAACAGACAGACCTTGGCAATACAAAAGAGGTTGCATTTACATACTGCTTCCAGCAAATTCTTGAGAATGAAAAATCACCACAAGAATATAAAACATGCAGACCACAGACCTATCATAAGCACTGCAATCAAATTGACTGTTCAGCAATCCATATAGAAGTAAAATATGCATAATGAATTTCAGAGAGAGATCTTTGGTCATGCCTCCAAACGGCCAAATGAACCAAACTGCTTGACATTTTCCATACATACTCCACTCCAATGTCTTTTCCAATGCTTCTTCCTCGAGCTCCATTTTTTTTCTCCCTCTTCTCTAGGAGTCTATATCCTACCCATAATTTAAGGACTACCTCATATTCCACATACTTCCTCTCAGTCTCACTAAATGATCACATTATTAAACAATCTTACTTCTCAATAATTATAACAATAACTGCAATGGTCTGAATGAGAGACGATGGCCTCAAAATTCCTATGTTGAAATCCAAATGCCCACCATGACGGTATTAGGAAGTGGGGCCTCTGGGAGGTCCTTAGGTCATAAAATGGAGACTCCAGGAATGGGATTAATGATCTTATAAAAGGGACACCCCACAGAGCTCTCTAGCACCTTCTGCCATGTGAGGATACAAGGAAAAGTCTGAAACCAGGAAGAGGATCCTCACCCAACCATGCTGGCATTCTGATCTTGGACTTCCAGCCTTCAGAAATGTAAAATGTAGATTTCTGTGGTTTATAAGCTACCCAGTTTGTAGAATTTTGTTGTAGCAGCCCAAATGGGCTAAGACAATAACTAAAACAATAGCACTAACAACAGAAGTTTCCTTGTTTTGGGGACTGGTTTTTTTTTTTTTTTGAGCTTTTTGTATGCCTGGAATTTTCTTTGTCATTTATAGTAATCCTCACAATGTCCTAAAACAGAGTTTATGATCCTTATGTTATAGGAAAGGAAAGTGAAGCCATGAAAGGTTAAGTAACTTGCCTTAGGTCACACAGCAAGTATACAGCAGAATATAGTTCTTCCCGACTCCAAAGCCCACAGTCTTTCTCTGGTGCTGCACTGACTCTGTATAGAAAATGTCTGAACAAGGAGGCAAGGTCTCAAGCTGTACCTGGGTAAGGCCCTTATTAAGTTGGAAACATCAAGCAGATTTGGCCCCTTTAATCTTCTTTTAAAAAAGAAATATTGCAAATTGCACACAGTTACTGCATTAACCAAAGAGTTTAAATTATATTACAAATATAGCATATAAGTAGATGCTTCATGCTGTCCATCAATTCTTTTTTTTTTTAAATTTAGAACAACAGAAATTTATTCATAGTTCTGGGAGACAGAAATCAGAAATCAAGGTACATGCAGTCCAGCTCCAACTGAAGAAAATAGAGAAGAATCTGTTCCACGCCTCTTCCTTAATTTTGGCTTGTAGATGACCACTGTCTCCCTGTGTCTCTTCATATTGTCTTCTCTCTGTGCAGTTCTACCTGTGTTGAAATATTTGCTTTTTATATGGGCAACACTCATATTGATTTTTTTTTAAATTTTATTTATTTATTTGACAGAGAGACAGCGAGAGAGGGAACACAAGCAGGGGGAGCAGGAGAGGGAGAAGGAGGTTCCCCACTGAGCAGGGAGCCGGATGCAGGGCTCGATCCCAGGACCCCGGGATCATGACCTGAGCTGAAGGCAGACGCTTAACGACTGAGCCACCCAGGTGCCCCAACAGTCATATTGATTTAAGGCTCACTCTAATGACTTCATCTGAACTGTCCATCAGTTCTTAATCATGCAGGAAATTAACTGAGCAGTTTTTCAATACTGCTATATTTATTGTCTTCTCCAGTTCCTCTCTTGGCCCTTCTTGCCATGTGTGTATATGTGTGAATACGTGTGTGTGATTTTTTTTTTCTACAATGGCTTAATGTCCAATAATTTTAATTTTTATCGGGGATTTGGTTTCCGTTGTGAAATACCTTATAGTATAGAACAAGAGTTCTGTTATCCCTTTCCATCAATCTCTCTTTACTGTGTCCACATATTTCCCTCTATTCTCCTGCACATTTTTCTATTCATTTTTCTCTGGGAGAAAGAAAGAGGCACTTCTGCTGCTGCTTCCACTGTTCTTGATGCCTCTGATATATCTTTACATCCTCTTTTCCATCTTAAATGGTCTGTGCTTGGCACTGGTTCAGCTGCGGCTGCCCATCACTGGGTTTCCTCTGGTGACCACTTTTCCCAGTCCTTTTTCAATCCATTAGTTGACTTCAGGGAGCAACACTAAAAGCATTCCCTTGGAGTGTGGAGTGGTTCTGAGGTTCACCTTTTAACCAACTCTCTGAACAATGTAATTTTCTATTCATTTTCCCTCCAGAAATCAAGTTATTTTATAGAGGAACAACCAGCTTTCTGGCAGAGGACTTCCTTGGCCATTCTTTCCAAAATAAAACAAACTCAGATTCTAATTTGTGTCCTAACGTCCTTACCTTAAAGATTATTATTCCCCCAATGGTTCCAGAACTGTCCTTGAAATATGCTGTTAAGTCATTTCTGAGGATGAAGCATTTGGTTTTTAATTCTCTGGTAATGAATCATGTGTTACAGAAAGTCACAGTAAATGACTGAACTGATCAGGTCAGCCAAATTTCAGGTAAGTCACAGCAAAATAATTGTTTTCTGCATTGTTAGGAAATTACAGATGCTGATCTAAATACAATGGATTGAATGTGAAGGGGAGCCAATTTTGCCACTCTAGGAATCCCTCTTTGGCATACTGATTATTTTAAGCTGGTTATTTTTTAAAAACTGCAAACATGGGAAAAGCTCTGAAAACCAAATAAAAATGACCCATTTGTAAGGGTGTCTCCCTGGCTATACCAAGAAGAGAAAGATGACTAGAAATTTCTAGAAACTGTTATCAGTGAAGAAGGAATGGACTTAAATCTGCGTAACAACTTTATTCTTGTTTACTGTGCTTTTCTTGGTACCCTCCCATAACTGACTCCCCACTCCAAACATCTCTTGTCTTTAGCTGAAGATGGTATTTAAGGTGATGGCTTTGGTCATTTTGGGGAGTTATTCAGTTCTCCTGGGTCTCTCCCATATATACGGGAGGTATACATGTTATTAAATTTTTATTTTTCTCTTGTTAATCTGTCTTATATCAACTTAATTATTAGACTAAAGAATCTAGAAGGAAAGAAAGAAAAATTTTCCATCCCAACACATGTTAAATTTATTTGAAATGTATTATCCTTTAACCATCAATAAGCACAGCCTGGTTTATTATGGCATAAACAATATTTTGAATGGAAAATTAGTTTATATCTTCAGGGACTTGAAACATAAAGCTGTGATATGATACTAAACAGAGTTAAAGAGCAAAAATGAAATGAAAGAACAAGTTTGACCTCTGATTCAGGCAGTAGATTATTCAAGTATCTGCTGTTAGAATAAACCATACAAAACAAGGTTAGAGGAGATAATAGCAGATCTTATCATTTGGATCTTGGTTAAGCACAGAGCTGCGATTATTACAGACAGATAGACCTTCCATGTTTCAGATGATTAAAAACAATTCTGAAGCTCAATGAACAATGTGAATAACTCCACAAAAGGGAATATTATTTTGAATACAATAAAAGATTCAATGACTTGTTCAATGGTTTTTGACAAAACATCACTTTTGATGATTAGTGAAGCATGAGGTATGTGTGAAAGAGAAAAAAACTTTACTTAATTCATCCAAAATATCATGTTCCTTTGACATTTATTGGTTCCTATCACTTTAAAGCAAAGTAACTATTGTTTGGAAAATGTTTGTGCTTGAAAATTGCTATTCAACTTGTTAGGATGACCAATGTTATTACTGAGAAAACAACTTTCCTGAAAGCAAGTTCACACTGAGAAGAAAATGATGCAGAATTTTGAAATCGGTTGTTTCAACCCCAGACATGTTAGTTGAGCAACAATCTACAATAAAGGGAAATTTTTTTGTCTCCTTTTAGAAATGGTTAATTTTCTTAATGATGACTTAACAATCAACACCTTGTTCTGTGAGTAGCAACTGTTTAATGCAGGGCTTTGTGTGGCTTGATTTTTCTCAACTGCACTGTATTACACCTGGGTCATTTGAATTGCGGCTGAGAAAGAAGAAATCAGTTGGTTTCCTCAATTAATTTTGCATGTGCATGGTTTCCCAAGGAAAACTAATGCTCTTCCAGCTTATCTAAATAAAGGCCAGTCAACATTGCACATTGTGCTCAACACTGTATGCTGAGAAAAATAGAACTTGTGACTCTTAACAAATAAGAAACCCCTATCAAATAGTCTCCTGATAGTTTTAAAGGAATGTTTCTGAGATATTCAAAGGCTCCATGACACAGTCTAAGAAATTTGATGGACCCATTCACTGGGTCATTGTAACAGTGGATTCCCACCTCTACTGCTGCAATTATGTGCTCTACAAAGTCTTCGTTAAAAACTAGCCTTATATTTTAAAAACCCAAGGTCTAGAACAAATTCAAAATAAAATTTGAAAAATTCACAGAGCTGAGGAAGTTTCCTCTTTTTTAAACAAACACTGGGGGGATTTGCTGGAATAAAGCAACATTTTAAATACCTGGGAGGATGTGATTAAAATTTTAAAATGTGATTAACTGAAATCTCCTGCATTTGTAAACATCAGATGCTACTGTGGAAGTTAGCTACTCTCTAACGGAAAACTGTCACAATAGCTACATCAAAGGGAAAAGCTTTAAATAAATGTTCTCAGTGACATTACTTGGATTTCAACTTTCTTGTCACTTTTTTCCTACACATTAAAAAAAAAAAAAACCTAGCATGTTGCTAATGCTTAGTATCCTTATACCAAAGGGTATTTTGCAATAAAAGAAAAAATAATTTCCATTAATATAACTTATTGAAAAAATTGTTCTCTCCCTTTAAAAATAACAATTCTGTGCAATTTAGATTTCTCATTAATTTTACAAAGTAAACAAGCACGGTTAGAACTGATTGGGGAAAAAAGGGAAGTTTATCAAAAATATCTTTTTTTTTCCAGAACAGATTACCATTTTTTTGTTTTTTTTTAGAAAATATGTCAAATGTTGATGTATTCACATTGTAATAAACTAGTATATAAATGCCCCGTTCACTTAGTATTCATTTCGGTGCCCTTATCTCTGTAATTATATAGTATCATTAAATGATACTAGAGATTTTTTCTAATATGCTCTTATCTTTGTAAAACTCTAAATGATTTCCAAATACAGTAACTATATCCTGTTTAAAATATAATAGTAATATGTAATTTGGTAGAAACAAATGAAGATTCTACCACCTTTTCTTTTGAAATCACATATGAAAGAAACAGAAAACAACTATTTTTTTAAATGAAGTATTTAAATTATTTCTCATAGCTGTTCATCCAGAACAACTATTCTTAAGTGTCAAAACTCATAAAATTACCATCTGAATCAAATAAAATTGTATTAAAACACTTAGCATAGTCCCAGAAATAGAGTAAATATTTAAAATACTATAGTTTCCCTCATTCCTCATCTTTCTATATGCAGAAACCATGTCCCTTTGTATGCTCCTACATCCTGGCACTGCACACAGTACAAAACATACAAAATGTACTGAACAAATATTTGTGGAGTGGTAACTAGGCATCAGGCACTATCTAAAGTTCTAGGGATATAGACAAGGAAGAAAAACAATGTCTGCCTTTAATGAGGCTTGCTTCTTGCCATATGTTAGGTGCAGAGACCATTCAGTGATGCCACAAATCTAAGAGGCAAAGTGTTAGTGGATCACATCAGAGTTAGGATCCAACCTCCATCAGTATTCAGGTTTTAAAATTTGGACTAAAATAATACACATGATAATCTCAGTTAATCTCAGTCTGACTAATCTGTATGACTGAGAGGAAACTGGGGAAAATATAGCTACCTAAGGAAACAGTACAATAGTAGGTGGGACTTACAAAATGCTTGTAACCTAAATACAACCTAAATACAACTATTTCACCATGTCTAGGTGGCCAATATTGTTTTGAAGATCATCAATGATTCTTTAAGATTTTTCATACTACTCTCAATATACTTCATTCAAGAGAGAAATACATCTCTAAGGGTTCACTCATTGAATTAATCAAATCTTTAAGTCCAAGCAGTTCTGTATTAGGGTTTTCCAAAGAAAAAGAACCAATAGGATGTGTGTGTGTGTGTGTGTGTGTGTACTGAGAGAGAGAGGGAGGAGAAAAATTTATTATAAGGAATTGGCTCATGTGGTTATAGAAGCTAAGCAGTTCTAAGATCTATCATCAGCAAGCTAGAGACCCAGGAGAACCAATGGTGTAGTTGCACTATGAGCTCTGACAAGAGCAAGAACCAAGAAGACCTGATGTTTCAGTTTTGAGTTTGAAGGCAGGAAAAAATTAATGTCCCAGATGGAAAGCAGTGAGGCAGGAGGAGTTCCCTCTTACTCATGGGAAGGTCAGCCTTTTTGTTCCATTCAGGCCTTCAAACTGATTGGCTGAAGCCACTCACACTAGGGAGAGCAATTTGCTTTACTCAATCTAATTCAAATGTTAATCTCATCCAGAAATACCCTCAAAGACACACTCAGAATAATGTGTGACCAAATGTCTGGGCACCCCATTGCCCAGTCAAATTGACACATAAAATGAACCATTATAAGCAATCTCTTACTCTTTTTGTCAAGTTCCATTCTTTAACTCTCCCCCTACTCTCCCACTTGTAATAAGCAATCAGATTATTGAATTTCAAGGATTGGGTCTGAAGCTGGCAGAGTTTTCACCGTGTCTAGCTGAATGCATGGGAAACATTTGGAATAGGTTTTTTAACATCATTTCTAGTCTTTGAAATAATTTCATATGAAATATGTTAAAATAATTGCCCTCAGATACCAAACACTGGACTAAAATATGCTGAGATCTCTTTGCAAAAAACTACATGCCTCAACACAAAGGTTTCATCAACAGATGAGAAAAAAGTTGTGGAAGTTTTCAAGGAAAGTCTGGTAGTTGTATGTAATGGTGCCCCACCCAGTCCTAATCCATACTCTTAGACCTGGCCTTAACACACATCACTGCTGAAGAGGCAGATGTGGAGACTTGGGTAGCCATTTATATTCCACATGAATATTTGTAATCCATCCTTTCCCCTGTACTTATGCAATCACATGTGATTGAAACAAGGAGATTTAATCTGTTGGTTTGTCGATAACCAATCATATTTTTTCTTGAGAATTTTAACTAAAACGAGTAGAATATAGAAAGTCGTGTTTTTTGAAAAGAAAGATTTTGAAGACTGGAAACCAAGTAGTTTATCATGATCAATAGCAAAGGAATGGCAATGTGCCTCCAGGAAAAAGCTACACTCCTTAACTTGGCTTATAGGGCCCTCTAAGGTCTGTTCTCTGCCAGCCTAATTCTGGTAACCCAGACTAGTACTAATTCCTAGCTATGTGTTCATCTAGTTTATGTGCCTATAAATATGCTTAACCTCTTTAGTGAATCATTTAATATTTTTATTCTTTCTTGTTCATAACTTACTCCCCATCTAGCACCCAACTGAGAGCAATAGTGGTGGTCCACAAATATTTGTAGATGGATGACTGAATGAATAAATAAATACTAGGCTGATTGACAGATATGAAAAAAGCAGAAATGAGATAAAATGTGGACACGTAAGCATCAGCCTTGATCCTTGAGCTTCTCCTGGTTCCCCAGGCACCAGTTTCTAATAAGTCTAGATGCATCTTATTGATATATTATTCTCTATTCATTAAATAACAAAACTTCACTAGTTTGTGTTTGTTTCTATGCCTTAAACAAACATGCCATGGCCAAGATAGTAGGTTATCCAGGAGGCAGGGTTTACAGAAAGTGGCCAATTACTACAGATCTCTCATTTTTCCTTTACAAGAAAAAAATAAGCAGTTGGAAAGGACCAAAGGTCAGTAGGCAAATACCTGCCTTTCTGCTAGGAAAATCTGATATGTACCAAAGATTATTCATTTTTTTCTCCCCCCAAGTAAGAATACTATCTGGATGGTAAAATTTAAACAAACAAACAAAAAAAGAGAGAAGCTCCAGAAAATTTACTTATTACCTTCTAATTTATGGTTGCAAGGCAGCCGTGAAACACTTTCTAAATGAAAAGTCACCAGAATCCAGACATAGTGAAGGATTATTTTAGAAAATTTTAATGCCAAAAATATTCTTTCCTAGATGTGGATTTACCCAAAGTGGTCATTTATACAGCTACATCTCTCCTATTTTATTATGTAGTACATTTTTGTGGAGTCAGAGCCTACAAATATAGAAGGAAGAACACTAGCACGAGATTGGAACAACTGTAGATCTTCATAAATACAGGAAAATAGGGTCAAACATTGGAATTATGGGAAGAGGCAGCAAGGAAAAAGAAAACCCTTCCATACTCTGCTTCTACATATAGACCTTCAAATGTGATATAATAAGGATGAAAATATCTGACATCATGGCTTTCTGCAAGTGGATTAAAAATTCCCCAAGACTACTCTAAATCAACAACATATAAGAAAAGCCATAATCCATTGAAAAAATCAGTTTTAGTCCAATTTCTCAAATTACTTTAATGAGTAGGATTTTTTTTTTTACTTTCAAAGGAAGACAAATATATTTTCCGCTAGCATATGGATACCCTTTTTTAAAACAATAAATTAATTTATACTTGGAGATCTCTAGAAGAAACAAACTATAAAACGCTTATTCAAAAAATATCTACTCTCACATTGAACCAAAGATAACAACAATATTTGGCAAAGATAAGCTATGCTTTGCTGGAGTACAATACTAAATATGTTACAGAAGAGTGTGTATTGTGTGTGTATTTATGTGTGGTTATTGTGCCCTATTAGTCTGCATTATGTTGCCTGCAATACCCAAGCATCTTAAAAGCCCATTAAGGAAGTGCCTTGATGCATCAAGCCTATTATTAATTTTTTTCATACTTTACTTACAACAAAGAAGCATATATGTTTTGTAAAATATTTAGGCTAGCTTCACATAATTTCATTAAAATTAGTTCAATATTTAGGCTAGCTTCACATAATTTCATTAAAATTAGTTTCATTAAAATAAAAAACATAGTATATACTGCGTTTTAAAAGCTGTTAGAAAAATATTCATAGGCACTAGAGACATTAGATTATTTCTGTCCTTTAGTATTATCCTATATGTAGTTATGATGAAGAGATATTAGAATTGCTACTCTACCACAGTGTATTAGGTTTAAGTGTTACAGAGAAAGATCTGAGGTCTAACACATTCTGGGAAATCTATAAATCCTGCTCTAACAGTAAGGTTGTACATTAGGGAACTATAAATGCATCATTCTATATTATGTGGGATATTCAAATGAGAAATATATCAAGCATACATAGGTCTATCCTCATGAGAAACTCAGCAGACACAGAAACATTTAGAGCCATATTCTCCCAGTGTCTAATATATTCACTAAAGGCCAATAAAGACTTTATAAATTTCATTATCTGTGTGGAATCATTAGTATGGCATTTAGTACACTGTAACCATAATATTCCAAGAGGATACTTTGAAACAATTAGCACACGTTTCAATGTACTTTTGTTTTGGTTTGTTTGTTTTCTTTAAACAAGGGGATATTTTATAAAATAGCAGAATCCGATCAGCTCCTTATCCTTTTCCATTATCCAAAGCCTCTTCTTTAGTATCAACAATATTTGTTTTCTTGTTTCATGTTCTCTATTCATTAATTCATTATTTTTTCAATTTTACTTTAACTTTATAATCATTTTTAGTCTATCATGGTGAGTGTTCAACTATTCAAATACGCAGTCCCTATTTTTCTTTGTCTCTAAAATAATGTTAATACTCAGGACACATTTTTTTTAAAGTCGTATCATTAAATATTATGTACCCTGTACATGGGTACATAATTTTAGAAGGTATACTTAACAGACAGTTCTGTAGGATGTGCATTTTCTTTAATACATATGTAGTGAGGAATTTACTTCCCAACAATGGTATTGGGACTAAAGTAAAATAATAAACTAGGTCTGGCCCACAATATGACTTGGTAAACCAGACAAGGCTGAAAAACTAATTTAACTAATCAAAATCCCTAAGCTACATAAAGAATAATGCTTTAGAAACGTTATTCTTGACATTAATATGGTATTTATTTTTCCCTTGAGAATCTGGCCATGGATTTTGGTTTTTACTCAAATTCAACAACAACTGTATGGACATGGTTTTAGATATATTTCAAAAGAGAAAAGCCTTTCTACTGTAATGACTCAATATGTGTGTGTATTCACAATAGTCCTAACTTATTAGAAATTGTCAGATTGGGTAACGGGTCAATTGAATTTTGCAATGCATCTCTTTTTACCATGCTCAGGCTTTTTTAGTTGAAGCAACTGGGATTTGAAAAAGAAGCATTTTTGTGGAAATTATAATGAGAAGAAAATTTCTAGAGAAATGTATAAACAGACACAGGTAAACTTCATAAGCACCTCAAAACTCATGAAAATGTTTTTTCTTTGCCCTTGGGTATTTTGGAAAGCATTCACTACTCTGATACTAAATTTGATATATGAGATATATTTATCTCAGTTCATTACTGCTTATTGCTGGAAGTCTGATAGAAGATACTAGCAAATTTGCTCTTAACATCTAAAAATGTATTTTAAATTATTTTAAAATTGCATTTTACAAAGTAGATTTTGTTTTCTGCAAAGTAGCCTTGAACCTTTATCCAAAGCTTATTTTGCTGCAGTTAAAGAGGCAGATTTCATTTCTCGGTTATACACCAAAAATAATATGGTTCACTTTTTTCCATTCAATAAAGTATAGATTTTTAAGCCAAATATAACATTCAGAAATATATTCTTTCACTAATTTTCATAATTTTAGAAAAAGAAAACTTTTACCAAGCTTGGCCTTACAAAACAGTAATGATAAAGTTTTAGAGCTGGAAAATTCTAACAGTCTCAGTTCACATATTTTATACTGATTTTTAAAACATGCCCAAACTCTGAAAGAATCCATAGCCATATTTGATTAAGGTCACACAGGTTGTAGCAAACTTGAGAGTAGATGTCAGATCATCAACTCATTTACTCGTCAAATGTGACCACTCATGAATCAGACACTGTTACAGATGTTTGAGATGTACCAGTGAACAAAACAGGCAAGGATATTGGTCTCATGAAATGTACATTCAAACAAGAAGAGACAGAAAATAAAGAAAAGACAAAATTGAAACAAATTATATCCTATGTTAAATGGTCATAAGTAGTATAGAAAAAAAGTGAAACACATAAAAATATTCCAAGAATAATAGAGAAGAAATTTGGGATCGTATATATGTTGATCGGTATAGATATCATTGAAAAAGTGACACTGAAGCAAAGGGTAGGAAGCGAGGGAATTAATCTTGAGGATATCTGAGGATCAAAAACTGCAGGCAGAATAAACACCCTATTTCAATGATTCCAGGCTGGAGTAGGCCTGAATTTGTGGATCCACAAGGAGGTTGGGTAGGGGAGAGCAAAGGGAGAGGGAGGAGGGGACATGAGAGCCAAGAGGCCAGTTGGGTCCAGATCATATGTGGCCCAAGAGGTCATGCAGTCTTACTCTGAGTGAGGTGGGAAGCCTTTGGAAGAAAATGAGCAGGAGAGTGACATAAATTTCATTTTAACAAGATCACTCTAGCAGGTCTGTTGAGAAGGGCCTAAAGAGAGGCAAGGGAAGAGGCAGTAAGACCAGTTAAGAATCAACTGCTGTGGTCTGGTCAAACCTAATGGCAATTTGAACCACGTTGGTAGCCATGGTGGAGATGGTGAGAAGCAGTTGTATTCTTCCTGAAGTGGGTGGAGCCAGTGCGAAGGGAAAAGGTTCAAAATACCATTTGCGCCATGTTAAGATTGATGAGCCTGTTGAATATGTGGCTGTCCCTCAGGCTGCTGGACATATAGGAAATCTGAGTTGGAGATACAAACTTGGGAGTTGTTAGTGGAGGGATGGTACTGAAAACCATGATACCGGATAAGTTTCATCAAGAAGATGAGCATATACAAAAAAAGAGAGAAAACCCAAGGACCAGATCCATTGCATTTGTTGACAATATTTAGTGTCCTGAATCCCATTCTCTCTGCCTGCCTTTTTTCTAGTCATTGCTGGGGCAGCCAGCTCCTGTAGGGGGCAGCGCACTGTGAGAGAATTCTCCTCAGGAGCACTGTGCATCTTTTGCTTCTTTCCCTGGCATATCTCTGTGGCCACTGCCTGAGAGTCTGTGATAGCTTGCTCGGCCCTTTCCATGAGAAAGTTCTGAGGTTCAGTTCAGAGCCATGGGGGTAAACCCTGGCCAGTGGGATACATAAATATTGCCTTCATTAGCACACTGGTTGGACTCTTACCAGGTTCATTTTAGTTAGTTTCTCAGAAAGCCCGCAGAAGGATCAAGTTCCAGCTATTCACAACAGTTATAACCAGCTTCATAAATCACCCATCCTTTGGCTTCCCCTCCTTCCCCGATTCATGATTCTCAGCCCACCTTTCCCTTCTCTTTGGAATCACTTTATAAAAATAACTACTTGCAGGCAAGTCCTGTTTCAGGCTTTGCTTTTTGGGGGGGAACCTAAGCTGAGGCAGCACTCTAATATTAAAGGCTTGCATAAAAGACAGAGAAGAAAGGAGACACAGGAGAGGCAACAAGTGAGGGAGAAGGAAAACCAACAGAGCATGGTGTCCAGAAAACAACTTGAGAAGAGTGTGAGGAGGGGGACGGGTCATCAAATACTGTCAAATACTACTTCAAGTAAGATGAGAAATGAAGACAGACCACTGGATTTAGCAACACAGAGGACACTGGACTTGCTGACATGAGCAAACCTGGTGAATAAAAATGGAAGCAAAATCCTGAATAGTGAGGTGGATTCCACCATTGATGGTGGAATTTTGGACATCAGTCAACAGGTAGTAGCAATTTGAGGCTTCCCTGGATCTCTTAATATTACACTGTACAAAGAATTGTCCACTTGGATCACTTGCCTAAGGGAAATGTCTTTTATTTCCTTCTATAGAATCAGTCATCCTCTGTATTTATATTCAATGTCTATTATCTATAGATTTTTCCTACTGAGATATACAGCTGCCCATTGCAATAGTCCCTCTAAGAAATATGTATAGTGGTATCAGAATCCAAATGTGGTCTATGGCAGCAATCCAATTCTTGAGGTGTACATTGTTACCACTGATGAGGAACTCTTGCTTTTGGAGACACAACCATTTTCACAATGTGGTTAATAACTATGACATTAGTTCAAATGATGGCAGGTGAGCCATTAATACCCTGATGTGAAACAGGTGGCTTCCTGTTCTTTGCCTTTCACAGAAAGAATCAGATTGGCATGGGAAACAGAAAAGGAGTTTATTTCTCTCCCCTAAATGTTTATGGAATTAAAATCCCTCATGCAGTTTTAAAACAATGTTAGTTATAAGCTTCTGGTTCAAGATGGAAGACTGGGCACAAAAGTTTGATTCTCAAATTTTTGAAGATCCTCCAAAATAAAAGAAAGTAAAAATAAATTCATGTATCAATACATAAATAAATATTTAGGGGAATTAACCTATAACTGCTAAGAAAACAGAAGGGATGTGGTCACTAAATAAGGAGAGATTTTTATAAGTTTCCACATGTTTTGGGAAAATGTGGGCAGATGAAAAGGACAAAGAATACTGTAGCCCATAACACAATACAAGAAGACCACCAAGAATAGCGGCATAAACCTTGCTGGCCAGGATCATGATGGTGGGAAATTAAGCTCAGAGTCAACAGGTAAGGTTAAGTTCTGAAGTGAAAAATGGAGCCCAAAATAGGAGGAGGGCAGGGGTTCACTGAAAGTATATGGTATATATGGCACAGCTGTACCAATTAGCACTCTCACCCTCCTTTCCCTCACCAGCCCACAGAACAAAGATGGCCTTTATTTATTCTCTTATATCAGAGGTCTCACTCTAGCATAATGGAATTGAATGAAATATCTGAAGAAATTTAAAGCATACAATTTGAGTGCTGAATCTTCAAAAAGCCGTTACCATTACCATCTGATACTTGGAGGTTCAATGGTCTGACAGCCAGGCCCTATTTGCTCACCTTAAATGGTGGTTGGCTAGTTCACGCCACACCTCTCTTGTCACATGGAGCTCCAAGTCAGAATTTCTACTCAAAAGAGAAATTTCATTGGAAAGAATATCTGCTTATGTAATAGCAGAAGGAACTCTAGTCATTTAAAAATACATATGGATATCCAAGGTTACCAGGCCTTTAGGCAAAGCAAGTAGTATTATAAGAAAGACCAAATGAATGGGGGGTGGGTGGGGAGAAGGGAGGGGAGAAGAAAGAGACATAATCTGAAGTGAAGCAGATATAATTCAAAGAACAAAATTCGAAAAAAACCTCCATTTTAATTTTCTAAAGACTATTTGACAAGTTGTAACTGAATACAATGCTATGAAAAAGAAACAACTGTAGAAGGAGAAAGAAATTTTAGAGATTTTAGAAATTTTAGAGAAATTTTAGAGATTTTAGAGATTTCCCAGTAGGGAGAGAGAAATGGAAAATATGAGAGAAAAGCCAAGAAATATTCTGGCTCAAGTTTTTGGGTTTTTTTTAAAAGATTTATTTATTTATTTAGAGAGTATACAAATGAGCAGGGGGAGGGGCAGAGGAAGAGAATCTTCAATCAGACTCCCCTCTAAGGGCAAAGCCTCATGCAGAGCTCAATCTCAGGACCCTGAGATCATGACCTGAGCCGAAACTGAGAGTCGGAGGCTTAACTGACTGAGCCACCTAGGCACCCCTAAGGATTTGTTTATTTATTTATTTATTTATTTATTTATTTATTTATTTATTTGAGAGAGAGAGAATGAGAGAGACAGAGAGCAGGAGCAGAGGGAGGGACAGAGGGGGAGGGAGAGGGAAAGAATCCCTCTGCACTGAGCGTGGAGCCCCATGTGGGACTCAGTCTCATGACCCTGAGATCATGACCTGAGCCGAAACCAAGAGCCGGTCACTTAACTGACAGAGCCACCCAGCTCAAGTTCTAATTATGAGGTATCCTGTAAGTAGAAGAGAGGAAACGAGTAAGAAAATTCACTGAAAACGTTAGAGAGGACTTTGTAGAACTAAGGGGTACCAGTCTTCATACTGAAAAACCCCATTACATGACACACACAATAAATTAAAACATATCTACATCTACATACTTGTTTATGAAACTGAATAAACCAAGAATAAAAATAAATTCTAAAAAAATATTCCAATTAGGGGGGAATATTCAAAAATATTGAGAAAAAAAATTACAGGACACCGACAAAGAATGTTAATGAGATGAGCATCAGCATTCTCTTCACCAGCACTAGAATCTAGAAAATAATATAAAAATTCCTTTAAAATTATGAGAAGAAACTAATTTTTTTTTGAGAAGAAACTAATTTTTAACCTATTATGTTATCTATCCAATCAAACTATTAAGTTTTACAAGGAAAGTGGACATTTTCATTCAGATAAAGACTCAGAAAATTTACCACATTAGTAACTTTTTTTTTTTTTTTTTAAAGATTTTATTTATTTATTTGAGAGAGAGAGAATGAGAGAGAGCACATGAGGGGGGGGGGTCAGAGGGAGAAGCAGACTCCCTGCCGAGCAGGGAGCCCGATGCGGGACTCGATCCAGGGACTCCAGGATCATGACCTGAGCCGAAGGCAGTCGCTTAACCAACTGAGCCACCCAGGCGCCCCATTAGTAACTTTTTTAAAAGATGGACTTCAAAAAACAGATAAGAATAAATCAAGAATATGGATTTAGATGGCTCCAGTGCAGGAGAACAGTAAATAAGAATGTCAGCATGACATTCTAAAGAGAACTTACCCAAATTGGCACATACACACACACACAAAAACCTCAAAGAAACAAAACAAAACAAAAAAATAAACAACAACAATAAAAAAGAACTCTGGGAGAAAGGCATCCAGTAAAAAAAAAAAAAAAAAAAAAAATCAGTGACTAGAAGGCATTACCAAGATACTGGGAGAAAAAAATTAAGAAAAATTTAAGGCAAATTGTGAAATACAAAAAAAAAAAGAAATGCAATTAGAAACTAAGGGAGCTATGCAAGAAATTCATGTTACAAATATAAAATACAGAGCAAAATAAAATGTAACATTATTTTAAGCATCTGGTGAAGTGAAAGAAAGGAAAATCCAATGGATTCTTACTGGGGTCCAGTGGTTCAGATACTAGACATGCAGAGAAGGAAAGGAAATAAGGTCATTGTGGCAGTTTTTAAAAAATATTTGTAAACTATTTGACATCTCTTCTATCAAGAGGCAGGAACTATGTCCCTTCTCCTATCCTTGATTCTGGGTCATTCATAGTGACTCCCACTGAACCAAGAGAAGAAGGCAGAAGAGGCATGGAGCAATTCCAAGGCGATGAGACAGGAGGGCACACAGCTTTCTCCTTGTTCTCTTTGGACACAAACATTTGGACCCCTGAGCCATCACAAAGGAAGTCCAAGTATTCTGAAGCTGCTATGTGCCCAAGCCACATTGAAAGACTATGTCTAGATGCGCCGGCTCACAGTCCAAGCTGAGGTCCCAGCATCAACTCTCATCACACCCACAGATGTGCATGAGGAAGCCTTTGTAATGACTCCAGCTTTATCCACTTTATTATGCAGTCTCCAGAGAAGGCTCAAGTGAGAGCACCCCACTGAGACTGTCCAGTCTTTGAGTCTTTTCACCTGAGGCCCCAGACATTGTTCAAGAAGGAACAAGTTGGCCCTGTCCGAATTTCTAACAGTAGAGTCTGTGAGATTAATAAAATTATTATTTTATGCTATTATGTTTTTGGATTGTTCTTATGTTGCAATAGATAAGTGGAACACTGTCTATGGCCCTTCGGAGAAGAAAGAAGGATGTATGCTGCTTATGTACACTTACAAAATAGAACAGAAGAATAATAGCAAAATGTAAAATATCAAATATTGGAAAAAGGAGAGGGGAGGATGGACCAGTGTAAGTGAACTGAATCCTTACTTTATATATCTGGGACTTATTAAAGTTGATAAATCAATGAATGAAGATAAAAAAAACTATGTGAGCTATGGAAATGACCTAAAGAAAATCTAAAACAGAAGCAATTTTAAAAAAGAAGCTTCTTCTGAAGAGTTATAACTAAGTTGGGATGTAAGGTTCAAGAAAACAGCTCATATTCATTACAAAAGCATCTGTATTATTTGGTCACCAGGCATATGTATTACTTGAATAAAAAGTTACTTGAAAAGTTAGAAATTCTTATTATGGTTTCTAATTTTTATTCATGATCTCCAAATGCAAAAAAAAAAAAATTAAAAGTTTAATGCAGCAAGATGATATATGTTCCTCTATCAAATTATCAAACCAGAAAAACATTAAGTTAGTCAATATCGTGGAAGGAGCAATTAGGCCAATGTTCTCCATGTTGTTGATGCAAATGTGACTTGATAAAAAAAATAAAAAACACTGTGTCTCAGAAACAGAGGCTGAGGGAATAGCCACCATCTGTGCCAGAAGAAGAGAGAGCTTTGTGGGATCCAGGATCACATGTCAGCCATCAAATGTCCCAGCCCAGAAGTGACACACTTCCGCTCAGAATTCATTCCCCAAACCAGTCACACAGCCCCACCTAACCTACGGGGGCCAGGAAGTACAGCCCTTACCTTGTCTCCAGAAAGCATAGAACTAATTGCTACCTCAGGTTTTTACATTGATATGCAACAGCTTCCAAATATTACTTTGATATACAGAAAATATAAAGGAAAATTTTTATCTAAGTCAATTTTCAAGAACCTTACCATTGGATTCATTTGATATATTCCCTCCCCCTCCTCTCCTCCCCTCTTGTCTTTTCTTCCCTCCTTCCTCCCCTCTCCCACTCCTTCCCCTCCTTTCTTTCTTTCTCTTTCCTTCCTTCCTTCCTTCTTCCTTTCCCTCCCTCCCTCCCTCCCTCCCTTTCTTCCACCTTCTCTACTATTATTATTACCAGTAACACATAACCAGAAGATATTATGATTATGCATGTAACAGAAGCTTTTGCCTTCTTAATTAATTCAATTTCATGTTGACCCTGTTTTGTGATTCTTCTCACTGTTGGCTGAAGCTGACTTCCGGGACGCCTGGGTGGCTCAGTTGTTTAAGCATCTGCCTTCGGCTCGGGTCATGACCCCAGGGTCCTGGGATCGAGTTCTGCATCAGGCTCCTTGCTCGGTGGGGAGTCTGCTTCTCCCTCTGCCTCTGCCTCTCCCCTCTGCTTGTGTTCTCTCTCTCTCTCTCTCAAGAAAAAACAAACAAACACCTTAAAGCTGACTTCCATCATTTATCAGCAGAGAATATGGGAAGTGAATATCACTACTGACAGTGGAGTCACATCCTCAAAGTGTAGTTAAAGTTCTCACGGTTGCTAGGTGACATTTTCTTTAAAAGATTAATTTAAAAGATATATTATCTGACGTGATAAAAGTATCCCTCTCTCATGTCTTTTGTCTCTTTCATTCTACAAAGTACCGCAAAATTAATCTTCTTAAGGTACAGTTCTGATCATGTCATCATTGTAATGAAAATATTTCACCCAATCCACATCCCCTGCAGAAAAAATTAGATTTCTCAGTCTGACATTCACTGTCCACAATAACCTGTCCTTAACTCAGCTGTCCAGCCCACGTTTTCAACATCTGCCTGTTAACATTCCAAGTTCATAATAACTGACTGCCCCAAATATGGCCGACATTTTTTTCTATTTCAGTGGCTTTATTTATGCAATTCTCTCTGCCCAAATCCCCTTGTCTCCAAGATCATACCTATTCCTGAAGACTCAACTTGAAGTCTGCCACCCCATCAAACCTCCTGATAACTCTAGGGAAAAAAATCACTTTCATCTCCCAAGCCCGCACAAAACTCTCTTTACTTATAACTATATAATTCAAGGGACAAATTTAAATCTCAGAATGTTTGTAAAAATTTCTTATTTACATTACTCACAGGTAGCCCCAGAATTTCTATATAAGAGAGATTTAGGGAAATGATGAATGGCCGTAAATGTTCTAGGAAAACTCTTAAAACTTATACATGATAAGAACATGTATGTTTTGGTTATTTCAGAAACTTGATGGGAAGACATTATAGGGAAAATAAGACTTAAGTCATACGAGGTTTACCTCTGTAGCATCACTGCCTCTATTAAAGTGAGAGAAAAGGCTTTGCTTTATTTACTTCTTACACCCTCAAAGTAAGTGAATATACACATGCAACCATATCAATACAAGCAGAAAACATATTTAACAAAAGCCAACACTCATTCATGATAAACACTGTCATTACGCTATAAATAAATGGGAACTTTCTCCACCTGATAAAGACTATCTACAAAACACCTATAGCTAACATGCTTAATGGAGAGAAACTCAAAGCTTTCCCACTAAGATCAGATACAATAAAAGGGTGTTCCCTCTCACTACTTCTTTCAACATCATACTGGAAGTTCTTGTTAACACAGTAAGGCAAGAAAAGGAAATAAAAGGTATACTGACTCAGAAGGAGGACATGAAACTGGTTTTATTCACAGATGACATAATCTTCTATGAGTAAATTTCAAAGAATTGACAAAAAAAAAAAAAGAAACCAAACAATTCCTGAAACTAATAAATGATTATAGCAAGGTTTCAGGATACAGGGTCAATATACAAACTGCTTTTTTATATACAAACAATGAACAAATGTAATTTGAAATTTAAAACAATACCATTTACATTAACATCCCCCAAATTGAAATACTTAGATCCAACAAAATATGTACAAAATATATATGTGGAAAACAACAAAACTAATGAATGAAATCAAAGAACAAATAAATAGATATTCCATGTTCATTGATAAGAAGACTCAATAATGTCAAGACATCAGTTCTTCCCAACTTAATCTATAGATTCAATGCAATCCCAACCAAAACCTCAGCAAGTTATTTTATGGAATCACAAAATTGATCTCAAGTTTATAGAGAGAGGCAAAAGTCCCAGAACAGCCAAGAAAATATTGAAGGAGAAAAACAGCGTTGGAGGACTGAAGCTACCTGACTTCAAGACTTATAAACCTTTAGAAATCAAGGCAGTATGCTACTGGTGAAAGAACAGATAAATAAGTCAATGAAATAGAATAGACAGCCCAGAAATAGACCCCATAAATATAATCAACTGATCTCTGACAAAGGAGCTAAGGCAATACAGTTGAAAAAGATAGTCTCTTTAACAAATGGTGCTACCAACAACTGGACATCCATTGTGCAAAAAAAGAAAAAAATAATCTAAACACAGAACTTGCCTGCCTCACAAAAATTAACTCAAAATGGTATTAAAGACCTAAATGTAAAATGCAAAACTGTAAATTTCCATAAGATAACATAGGAGAAAACCTACATGACCTTTGGAATGGTGATGACTTTTTAGATACAACACCAAAGATAAGATCCATGAAAGAAATAATTGATAAGCTGGATGTCATTAAAATTGAAAACTTCTGCCTGCAAAAGACAATGTAAAGAGAAAGAGAAGACAAGCCATAGACTGGAAGAAAATATTTGCAAAAGACACATCTGATAAAGGACTATTAAAGGTTATTTAAAATATACAAAGAACTCTTAGAACTCAACAGTAAGAAAATAAACTGCCCAATTAAAAAATGAGACAAGACCATAACAGACACCTCCCCAAAAGAAGATATACAGATGGAAAATAAGCATGAAAAGATTTTCCACATCATGTATCATCAGGGCGATGCAAATTAAAACAACAGTGAGTTACCACTACACCTATTAGAATGAACAAAATCCAGAAAATGACAAAACCGAGTGCTAGTGAGGATGTGAAGCAACAGGAACTCTTATACATCATTGCTATGAATGCAAAATGGTATGGCCACCAGAAGTCAGTTTAGCAGTTTCTCAGCAAGCTAAAGGTATTTGTACCAAACAGTCCAGAAATCATGTTCCTTATTATTTACGCAAAGGACTTGAAAACTTTAAAACATAAAAACCTGCACAGGGATGTTTATAGCAGCTTTACTCATAATTGCCCAAACTAAGAAGCAACCAGGTGTTCTTCAGTAGGTGAATGGATAAATAAACTGTGGTATACTCAGACAATGGAATATTATTCAGCACTTAAAAAAATTAGCTATCAAGTCATGAAAAAACATACAGGAATCCTAAATGCAAATTACTAAGTGAAAGAAGCCAGTCTGAAAAGGATACATACTATATAATTCCAACTATGCCACGTTCTAGAAAAGGCAAAAATATAAAGACAATAAAAAGATCAGTGGTTGGCAGGGTTGGTGGTGGACAGACACGAATAGTCAGAACACAGAGAATTTTTACGGTAGTGAAAATACTCTGTGATATTACAATGATAGTTCTATTGTTATTATATATTTTCCCAAACCTACAGAATGTACAATACTGAGTAAACCCCAATGTAAACTATGAACTTTGGGTGATTTTGATGTGTCAATGTAGGTTTATCCTCAGTAACAAATGTACCATTCTGGTTGAGTAATGTTGATAGCGGGGGAAGCTATGCATGTACAGGGAGGAGGTATATGAGAAATTACTGTGTCTTCTTCTTAATTTTGTTGTAAACCTAAATATCATACACACACACACATTTATATATATAATGCGGACAGAATCTAGCATGAGTTTGTAACAAAACAAAAAACCTTCAACGTAGGGGTCCCTGTGTGGCTCAGTCGGTTAAGCGACCAACTCTTGATTTTGGCTCAGGTCATGATCTCAGCTTAGGGTCATGAGATCGAGCCCCATGTGGGACTCCACGCTCAGCAGGAAGTCTGCCTGAGATTCTCTGCCTCTCCCTCTGCCCCTCCCCCCCCACTCTCTCACTCTTTCTCTTTCTCTCAAATAAATAAATAAATAAAATCTTAAAAAACAAAAACAAAAAACCTTCAATCCACTCTGGCAAAAAGCAGAATGAGAATATGGGTTCAGATATTTAAAACACAATGAGTGTCGTACTCAAGAAATCAAATCAAATTGTACCACTGGATTTCTCTCTATTTCTTGACATTTCTTTCCTGTATGGGGTTCTTCATTCTTAAAAGTAGCACTTCTTTACATGTAGCAGAGATGCTTAAATGGCTATCAGCAATCCCAAGCATGTATCTTGTTCTTGTGGCAACTCTAGATAAAAAGAGATTTTTCCTTAATGGCTCTAGCAGACAAATCTTAGTGAATACTTTGGTCTAGCTTGGTCATGGAAACCAATAATTTTATTCTGGAAGACAGGGCCTCAGGAAGGATTCTGATTAACCAAGGCTGCATCATGTGACTACCCTGAGAGTGGGAGGTGGATGGGTACAGAATGTGTAACCATGAGGAAAGAGGACTTTTGTTATCAGAAAAAAGGGGGAAGTGATTTGGGGCAAGCAAAAATGATAATTACACAAAATATCTATATGTTAACATATACGTATACTTGTATGCACACATTTGTTTTATCTTGTGTATATGCATATAAGCAAGTGTGTGTGTGTTTGATTTATCTTATTTTTGTAGTTGCTTTAGTTTTATTTACAGCCTTAGGTAGTTACCCAGAGTTAGCCAAATTACAACATCTAAGGAAATAGTTCCCACAAATCTGCCTTCACTTCTGACACCAATTGCAAGTTTGGGGGTTTCTTTTTTTTTTTTTAAAGATTTTATTTATTTATTTGAGAGAGAGAATGAGAGAGAGAGAGAGCATGAGAGGGGGGAGGGTCAGAGGGAGAAGCGGACTCCCTGCTGAGCAAGGAGCCCGATGCGGGACTCGATCCCGGGACTCCGGGACCATGACCTGAGCTGAAGGCAGTCGCCTAACCAACTGAGCCACCCAGGCGCCCTGCAAGTTTGGGGGTTTCTGAAAACCATCCTCAAATTTAGTGATTCACTAAAAGAACTCCCAAAAGTGACTGAAGTCTGTTTTAGTCACAGTTACAGTTTATTCCAGGGAAAAGATACTAGTTAAAATCAATAAGGGAAAAGACACATAAGACAGAGTCCTGGACAGATCCAAACGAGGCATTTCGAGTTGTCCTCTTCCTGTGGACTCAAGGACAGCATCCCCTCCTCCCAGCTATATGATGAGTGACAATACACCACATGGAATGCTGCCAACCAGAAAAGCCCACCCAGCCTTTGGTGTCCAGACACCATACTGACCACATGCTGCCTACATGGCTGACCATTAGGCTCCAACCTTCTGGGAGATCAGGCTAATACCTTTAGTCTCCAGTTCCTCTGGACATCAGAACTGATATGACATGGCCCAAAGCCTCCACCATAAATCACATTGTTAGTCTTTTCAGTGACCAAAGCCCCCAGCCAAAAACAATACTCCTATAAGGCAGGACATTTCAAGAACCTAGAGACCACCTTCCAGGAGCTGAGGGAAAGGCTTTGGGTCAGGTTCATTCTTTACAACACAACAGTATTTTCAGTGCCAAATCCAGGCAACGCCAATTCACTTTCCTGAAATAGCAGTTTCATTTATTCTCTTAAATTATTAATGAAAAATAGTATTTTAAAAACTTCTCTACACAAGTCCCTGGTTATTCTACAATGAATATTTCTTGCTTTACTCCAATTTCACTGGTGTGTAAAGAACTAATGAGGCACAGCTCACAGATTGATGTTCATATTTATTAGTTTTTGTTCTTTTGCTAAACATGCCCTGTGTAATCTTTGATAATCGCTCAAGTTATTGAAAAAGAGTTTGCACAACCTTAATATTATTTGCTTATTAGTCTGTGACAAACCATAAAATTTGATATTTTCACCGTGACTACCTCATGAAATTTACTCACTTTGTCTCTGATTAAAGTACCAACACACTTATAATGCCAACAACTTTTAGAAGTATTTTTTAGGAGCTATATGAATACCCTTTGTTTTCATTTGAGAGATACAAAAGAAATTGAGAATATTCTTCAACAATACAATCACGTACATCAGCTTTGCCTTGAGGAACTATGTCTAATACCTCTTCAATCTCATCCTGCTAAGTGAAACACCAACAGATCTGACACCTATCAGTGAGAATCTTCTTGAGATAATGTCTACACTGGAGATCCAAATTATGTGTTCAGCTGATGCTAAAACTTTCACTAAAATTTAGAATTTAACAGTGGCTTGAGAGTATAAACCCCCAATTTAATCAAGTCTGGCTATACTTTGGCTACTATGAATTTGGCCTAAAAGAGAGATAAGTAAGCATCTATCTAGAATGTCAGACCTATAGGTGGTCTTGGAGATTATCCCCTACAGCTTTTTTTTTTTAATGATTTTCTTAAGATTTACTTATTTATTTGAGAGGGGGACGGGGAGAGGGAGAGGGGAAAGAGTCCTAAGTAGACTCCATGCTGAGTGTGGAGCCCAACGGGGGGCTTGATCCCACCACCCTGATATCTCGACCCGAGCCGAAACCAAGAGTCAGACACTCAACCGACTAAGCCACCCCGTTGTCCCTCCAGCCTTCATTTTTATACTGAATTGCACAATTTAGCTTTTGGTCAAGAGCAGAGCCAAGAAATAAACCCAATATTTTTGACTCAAGTTTTGTGCAGATATAAAAGCTATGGAACTCTGTATTTCTCTTTCCTGTACAAAAGGAAAGTAACTGAAGTCTGGCACGTGCTTAAGAAATCAGAGATGAAATTGCTACATCTTTATTGCATAGGAAAAGGCATTTTTCCTTCTTTTGCTTCTTTCACTAAAAACAGGATTTCTCTAAGCAACGGTTATCATAATATGGGTGAACACATCTGTGCTTCACAGCTTATGACACCCCAGGGTGTGTTTCTCTCCACTCTGCTTTTATGGCTCACAGCACTCCAGGGTGCAGCAAGCTCCTAATGGCTCTAGAAAAACTGACAGTAATTTTTTACCACTTAAGACAGTTACTATCCCAGACGATGATTGCAAGTTAGGTGGTATGCTGTTCTTCCTCTACATGGCTTATCCCAGATCATTTAATAATGCATGTAGTATTACAGTCCTGAGAGACGCACCTTCTGACCAGAGAGATGACAATTTTCATACAAGCAAATGTACCTAAATGTTCCTATTTCATATTCAAATTTCATAGTTCACTCAATGTAGGTCGGGAGCCAAGCAAGAAGATGTAAGATACAAAAAGTAATGAAAAGCAGTACATCCCTCAAGATCTCAGTGGAAATGACAATGATGCTTAACAGAAACACATTCTTAGGATGGAAAGAAAGCACCTGTTTGAATTAGTGTTTGAGATCAACAGCATGACAAATTATTTCTTTTATGTTTCCATTTTATTAAATAATTCTATGGGGCAACATCAATGGACCACCCCTTCAGAGCTGTCATATAAAATTGTATTTTGTATATGTCCATATGTATGAATATATGTTATCTGTGTGTGTGTATGTATGTATACATGAGTGTTTATATATGGTACACATATTACTTAAATGCCCAGTGCGCATCTTTTCTCTCATTTATAAGTACACATTGATGACCAATAAATGTAAATTATATATGCCAATGGGCATATTTTGAAAATATTAAAACCCTCCAATTTAAATAGCCATTGAGATTGAGCTTAAATGCTTAGTTTTTCCAGTCACTTTCTTTTTCTTCATAGCACACACTCTAGGAACATGAATAGGTCCGCTAGTTACGAATTTCTACCATGACACACAGAATTTGCAGAGAATCAACTCTGTGGCCAGGTTAGAATCAAATATGGTAATATGCCCATCAAAACCAGAACCATGTGGGACTTTTCTGAAATTCACTATAGTACCTGCTATTGGACATGTATTAATAGTAAATACATAATTTTTAATCTGATTGGTTGAGGAATTAGTTGAATAATGGAAATTGACTGAGGCTGAGGAAAGGTTGGCAAATTAAGGAATACCGACAGGTAAGGAGTGAATTTAATGGTTTCAAACCATTATATTAGGATGGCTGAAAAGAAAAGCGTCTTTGGAATCTACACTATCTCTAGAGACGTGTAGAAGAAATAAAAGTAGCAAAAGAAGAGAACAGTGGGCGCCTGGGTTGCTCAGTTGGTTAAGCGACTGCTTTCGGCTCAGGTCATGATCCTGGAGTCCCGGGATCGAGTCCCACATCAGGCTCCCTGCTCAGCGGGGAGCCTGCTTCTCCCTCTGTCCCTCACCCCTCTCATGTGCTCTCTCTCTCATTCTCTCTGTCTCAAATAAATAAATAAAATCTTAAAAAAAAAAAGAAGAGAACAGTGAATTACCAAAGAGAGACCAGAAATCATAATTATAATTAATTATAATCATAATTAATTCATGTTTGGAAACATTTCATGGATGGATCCCAAAAAAATAATATCCAACATCATGTTCACCAAAGTATGTTCTTTATCTACTTCATGGGTTAAATAAGAATTCAGAAAGTAAACATCTTTTCAAAAAGAAAAAAATAAAATAAAAAAGTGGACCTGCTTATCTACTTTTGGCAATCAAATAAAATAGCATTTTCTTGAGCATTTTCATCCATTTTGGAATTTGAAGCAAATACTGAGATGACCTATTTAAATACTGTATATGAGTGACCATTTCTCAGATTGAATTTATATGTAACTCTTAGTCTGTCTCCATCAGCTTTGATCCTTTTTCTCCCTCTTCCATCCTTTTCATTCTTCTTTCCTGAACTTAGATGACAGTGCTCCCTTATTTGACATATACTACATTTCCAAAAAAAAAAAGTCAGTCAGAAGGAAAGGAAGAAACAAACAAACCCAACGACTGCACAGCACTTGAACTCACGGACTATTCCTATAAGGAAAAAAGTGAACAGTTAGTGCGAGAAAGAAAATATTTACAAGTTGAGTCAGACAACTGGTAGGACTGCTGTGTTTTCCACTTTGCTGACATGTAATCTTACTGGTGGTCCCACTGACCTGTGGCCTGTGCCTGGTGGGAACAGAGCCCGCGTGTGAGGAGGGGCTTGGCACCAGGGCTTCACGTAGACCACAAGAACACAGGCAGACTGAGACCCCAAGCAAAGCCTTGTCCCTTCCCCCAGGGTTTAATATCCCTGGGCAAACAGCCAAGTGGCTATCTGCAAGTGATATAAGAATGGGTAAAGCACTCATTAAGAATTTGTCTGAACTGGTTTTTCCCAGAGAGCGCACAAGAGAGTTTCTCAATAGCACTGAGCCATATACGTGTTGTGTATCAATAGAGCCCTTGTCGCTTAGCGGCACTTTTGCAAGAATACTTCCCCTTTATGATCAATAAATTTCATAGAACTGGGTATTTTTACTTAAGGGACTTTTCCCAGTGAGAGAAATTCTATTCTTATCAGCTTCTTTTATGTATGTACATAAAGAGAGATGTTTGTGAGTCTATAAAAAGTACCCTTGATCTTGTTTGATAGACTCTAATCCTCCTCAGAGTGAATAGGCTTTCAAGTGGGTGACTCTGCATTTGCAAATGAATGACAATATGTGTGCCAAATCCTCTCTCCAGCCACAAAAGTAATAGGATGAGAGTTTTATTCTGGAAGAGGATTTCAAAACAGGTCAGTTCTCATTTACTCCTCAGCAGGTGCTGCTAAAAAAACTTAGAAAAAGTAAGACATGGCCATTAAACACAGCAGACAAAACAATACATACATCAATCAATGCCTAGAAATAGGCTTTGAAATGTTATTTATTACCCATTGTCATCAAATATGCATTACTCTAATGATCGGCATATTATGAAGACAGGCATTTTAGAGATAAATTATAAGATGGACTAAAAAAGATTGCTATCATCTTGGCAAAGAAGGGTACTTTAATTTTTTAAAATCATATAATTGTTATGGAAAGAATCTGTATAAATCAAACATTTCAGAGAGATAAGATTTTTATCAGTGACAGAAACCCTCTCCACCTTTCCACACAAACTCATATAAAGATACACAATAAAGTTAAATTTTAGACTGTTAATAGTCAAAAGCATGCTTTGTTCCCGAAGTTCTGCTCTATTTACTTGGTTGATATTGGTGTGAATAGATTAAAAGCACCAATATGAAAGAGACTCTCAACCCTGTTTTCAAAAATATTTATAGGTTGGCACCTGGAGGTTTGCACTAGTTCTTGAAAAGTCAATACAGAAATCTAGTGCATGTTCTTCTCTTCCTTCATTAGAGAAATTGACAGCTGAGAGGAGCCCTCTGGTTGTCTGACACCAGAGCAAGCCGTGTTAACAAATAGTTCTCACCAGAGGCAGCCACGGGCACCATAGCCTGAAGTTCTCAGTACCACTTACAAGTAATGCTATATTGGTGCTACTCCTTTGGTCCATTTAAAATGTTAAATTAAACATCACACCTAGTCCAGTGCTTTCTCTTCTACACTCACTTTGGTGCTCAACATTTTATTTGGCAAATTATATCCTTCTGCACAAGCCAAGTATATGAGTTTATTCAGAGTCCTAAAATTGATGTGCATTTTGTGTCCATCAGCTAATGGCTAGAACTAATTGTTGAGAATTAACAGACTTTTTGTCTTGGATTTCAATCTTTACACTCTTGCTCGGTCATGGGGTTTCTGACCTCTGAGTGAGCATACAGTATCCAGATGTAGGATAGGAAGATGCTTAAGAGGGGACACAATGGAACAGCTATCAAGAGTTCCAATGGGGCACTTTTGGTAGAGGAAGGAAGATGGGGGAAATTGCAAGACTGGACTAAAGTCAAGAAAAGCAATAAAGGGTATGAGCACTAAAATGTCCGGTAACCCAAAAGGAACCAGAAAAGAGAATAAGAGAGAAAAAAAATGAACAAAGCCTCATTGAGAAGGCACTAGGCTTTAAAAAATTACCACATTATGCATATGTGCAATAAAGAAGAGCAGGACTTTAAGCAAAAATAAAGTCAGCAGTTTTTCTTTCTTGCTATCATTATTTAGTACACATGTTTTATTTTGTAGTTCCAGACACTTTGAGTCTCTAAGTGTCTTGATGATCCAAGTAAGGATCAGATATTGATGAATGATCTGTAGCCTAGTCTAAAACTCATTTGCTCATTCACCCTGACGTCCTCTGTGTTATATTTTCATCATAGTTTCCTTGTTACTTAAGTCTTCCATGAAGCCAAATGTAAATTGGAAGAAGCGCTGAAATTAGGTCACTAAGGTAACTTCTATGTAGAGGCAGTCTGCCAGAATTGTAAAGGAAAAGCCAAAATCCAAGATAAGAATAAAAAGGAGAAGGAAATCGATGCTTAGTTTTTGGGGAAAAAAGAGTCCCTTTCCCCTAATAGGAAAGAGAAAAATTGAGAAAGTGAGGTAAGGTAAGACATCTAGCTACTTAGAAGGCTGAGAGAGAATTAATATAAAATCAACAGAACCTATCCATAAATTAGCCATGGAGCTCAGAGGGTTCAAGGCAATTATATTAACATACATCGCCAGATTCCAGGCACCCTTATGACATAGGATAATTGAGTATGCATCTAAGGAATGACATGGGTAAGTATATATTGTGATATAGTTACAGTGAAATAATTAATGAGTTATATATGAGGCAACTAGTGTAGTCAGGAGTCCCATCTTACTCCCCATCCCATAAAGTCAAATGCAGAGCATAAACAGCCAGCATTATCTCCCTAGGCAAAACTCCAAAGGCTATTCTCTAAAGGAAGCAAAATCAATGTTGGACAAAGGTCAGATTCTCATGGTAAGCATCCTTTCCCCTTTCCCTTTCTTGCTAAATAAAATGCTATTGGTGTTGACTTTACATTGTGGAATGGCGTCTGCAGTCTGTTACCTAGATTATGTAGCTCTATGTACCAAAGGGACCTACACAGATCTCATTAGAGAAAACATCTAGAGAATCATCTTACTCTCCTGGTAGCTTAGAAAACCTGTATCTTTCTTAAGTGTGAATGGAGAAATAGGAATGAAATGCCAGGTATGTGATGAAAACCAGAAGCATACAAGAGAAAGGACAAAATAAAAATTTTCAGCGGCATTTTGAAAGGTTAAGAAAATAGGAAAGGCCTTTGAGAAGTAATGTAATCAGAATGATCAGAGGAAGTATTATATTTATAAAACAAAAACAAAGCTATGAACAAGGAACAATCTGAGAAGATGATCTCAGAGATTAAACATATTATCATACAACTGAAGAACGACTGGAAAGTAAGGTTGAGGACATCTAGAATATAGAGCACAAAAGGATAAAGAGTCAGGAAACATGAGAGAGATGAGGAACAAAACCATCTAGGTGTTCCATTGTCCAGCTAGTAGGAATTCTAGAAAGAAAGAGCAAGAAAGTGGAGAGGGATACACACCAAAATAATAACAGAAAATAATTTCCTAGAGCTAAAGGAGGACACATCATCAGACTGAAGATAAATAAAAAAAGAGTCACCAAACAAATGCAAAAGGAACCATACTGGGGTACAAGAAATTGCAAAACATTTAAGAATAAAAAGAAGTTCCTAAAAGCTTCTTTATAGAATAAACTGCTGTCAGGACGCCTGGGTGGCTCAGTCGGTTAAGCGGCTGCCTTTGGCCCGGGTCATGATCCCAGGGTCCTGGGATTGAGTCCCACATCTGGCTCCTTGCTCAGCAGGGAGCCTGCTTCTCCCTCTCTCCCCCTCTGCTTGTGCTCTCTCTGTCAAATAAATAAAATCTTTGAGAATAAACTAACTGCCTTCAGAGGAAAATGAGGCGATCTGACATCTGATGTTTGGTCAGTCCCTGGCTACAAGATAACATTGGTGCAGCAATGCCTGGAAAGCAATATGGAGGTCCCCCAAAAAAGTAAAAACAGATCTACCATACAATCCAGCAATTCCACTACTGGGTGTAAACCAAAGGAAATGAAAACAGGATATCAAAGAGATATCTGCACTGCTATGTTTATGGCAGCATTATTCACAATGGCTAATATAAGGAACCAACCTAAGTGTCCATCAATAGATGAATGGATAAAGAAGGTGTGATATAGATATACAATGGAGTATTATTTGGCCATGAAAAAGAAGGAAATCCTGCCATTTGCCAAAACATGGATGGACCTTGAGGACATTATGCTAAATGAAATAAGTCAGATGAATATGTATGAGATCACTTACATATGGAGTCTAAAAAAGCCAAACTCATAAAAACAGAGTAAAATAGTAGTTACAGGGGCTGGAGAGTGGAGGAATAAGATGCTGTTTAAGGTACAAACTTGCAAATAGTAGTGGCTAACTTCTAGAGATCCCATGCAAAGTACAGTGATTATAGACAACATTATATAATTTCAAGCTTGCTTAAAGACTATTTCTTAATTATTCCAACCACAAAAAAGAAATGATAATTACATGATGTGACAGAGCTGCTATCACTACAATGGCAACCACATCATAATATATTAATATATCCAATCAACATGTGCACCTTAATTAGCATCATGTTCTATGTCAAATATATCTCAGGAAAAAGAGTTCAAAAGACATTAATACATGGGACGCCTGGATGGCTCAGTCGGTTAAGTGTCTGCCTTCGGCTCAGGTCATGATCCCAGGGTCCGGGGATGGAGCCCCGCATCGGGCTCCTTGCTCTGCGGGAAGCCTGCTTCTCCTTCTCCCCCTCCCCCTGCTTGTGTTCCCTCTCTCGCTGTGTCTCTCTCTGTCAAATAAATAAATAAAATCTTTAAAAAAAGAGAAAGAAAGAAGAAAGAAAGAAAGAAAGAAAGAAAGAAAGAAAGAAAGAAAGAGAGAAAGAAAGGAAGGAAAGAAAGAAAGAGAAAGAAAGGAAGGAAAGAAAAGAAGGAAGGAAGGAAGGAAGGAAGGAAGGAAGGAAGGAAAGACAGACGGATCTGGGAGCAAGGAAGGAAGTAGAACTAGTATTTCTATTTTACTTGATTTGTTACCAAATCCATGGACTACACTTTGATTAAAAAAATATATTTTACCAAAGTTAATGAATATAGGCAAAATTTCATATGGCCCTTAATGTTTAAAATTCAAGGATCAGAAATTGTATATGATCTTGTCCACCACAAAGTTTCAGTCATTCAGTGTCTGGCATGTGGTTGATGTTAATAAATAAGACATAAAGAGCTCTTACAAATCTGTAAGAGGACAGCACCCAAATAGGAAAAAAAAAGAAGGTAAAATAGATAGATAGTTCAGAAAATAATTACACGTGGCTAATAAATGTATTTAATGTTTTATCTCACTAGTAATACAAGTTAAGCCTACAGTGAGTTATCACTTTTGCCACGTGAAATTGGAGATCGTTTACATTTACAATAATGCATGCATACACAGAAGTTGTGGTGAGGCAGAACTCTCATACATAACCAATTGAAGCATAAATTAGTTAAAACAACTTTCTTGAAAACATCAAGTACAAGCAAGAATCCTTAAATATTTATACTTTTGATGTACTACCCTTATTTCTGGAAATCAATCTTAATAAAATAATCCAAGATACTATAAAACATTGATACATGTGTTTCACAGACCTATTTAACAGAATGAAAACTGGCATCAATCTAACTGATCAACACTAATATTTAAATAAATGATGTACCTCCATATTAGAACATATTATTTAATAATTAAAATGTCATTACATAATGTATGTAATCAAATGGAAATGTCCATGACATGATAAATGAAAAAATCAGGATACAAAGTAGTAGATATATACCAATTTCGAGAGTGTAAGTATATGGGTATAAGAAAGCAGGAGAGAGAAAACTATAATAATGTATTTCAAAATGTTAATAATGGTTTTTTCTGGGTAAATCTATTACAAATTATTTTTTTCTATTTTTTCCATATTGTTCAATTTTTCTACAAGGAATTTATTTTTAGAATTAGAAAAAAACAAATATTACTTCATTAAAAGTTAATGGGGTTCTGCTTCTGGTGAGGGCAGAGTAGCTTGTAACAGATGAAAACTGCAGATAAAATTATAAACACTGGACATAATTGAGAAAACAAGTGGTCAAAAGCAGAAAGAAACTGGAAGAGTCAACCTCTGAAATAGGAAAATGCACTTGGTAGGTTTGCATTTATGCAACTTTTCATGTGAGGGAAGTCCTCATTCTATACAGTGTGGGGTGTCTGGACCTTAGGCAAAAAGCCTGAGTCTTATTGGCTTGGCTTTGGGGCTGCCATATTACATAGAATATGTTAAAGGAAACTGTGGAAAGCAAAGAGTATGGTAAAGTCCAAAATTCTGCATTTAAAATCTGCCCAAACCCTTGGCTGGCCCCTGATGTATAAAAAGCTGACTCCTGAATGTCTAAGAGAAAGTGACAGACAGTGAAAGTGTCAGAGATTTTAGCTGCTGCCAACCATAAGGGAGTTAGCACTTTGAGATTGAGTCTAGCCAGATTAATTCTTGATAAAACAACTATAAACACTCTCCAGGGGAAGGTAGCAGAATTTAGTCCTGGAGTGGTTTTATTCACAATGTTCTGTTTATAAACAAAAATTCCTAAATAAGGAAAACATCAAAAAATCGGATTCAGAGGGAACTATTGCAATATCAGTCATCAGGAATCAACTGAAACATACAGATGTCATAATATAAAGCAGTTATTTTATTATAAATATGTCCAGAACAAAAAGATGGAGAATTTCAGCAGAGAGATAAAAACTACCAAACGATGGAGACTCAACAGTACCATATCTGAAATTTTAAAAATCAGTGGATGCAGTTAGCAGAAGATTGGAGATGGAATTAGTGAACCTGAAGACAGATCAGTAGAAACTAATCTCAAGAAGAGAGAAACAGAATAGAACCTCAGTGACACGAGGACAATACCAAACAGTCTAACATATGAGTAGCTGAAGTCAGAAAAGGATAGAAAAGAGACTGGGACCAAAAATTTATATATATATATAAATATATCTATATATTTATATACTTATATATTTATATATATTTGAGGAAATATATATATATATATATATTTGAGGAAATAGTTGCATTAAATTTCTTAAAATTGTTGAAACAGAAACTTACAGTTTGAGAAAATCAGTAAAGCACAAGCAAAATAAATATAAAGAAAACCATACTAGGGCTTATCATAGTCAAACTGCAGCCAGCCAGAAAAAAAGATGATACATTATACACAGGAGAACAATAATAGAAAGAACAGCTGACTTACCTTCAGAAAGAACAAGAGGTATTTTTACATTCATTAAAACATATTGAACTGTGCACTTGAGATGTGTGCACTTTACTCTCTAAAACACTATAAATGGATATTGAATTATAGTTTGTAGGTTTGCTTTTTTTCACAGTGGTATGAATTAGCAATTTTAATACTGTATGCCATATACTCTAGCTTGAGCAGAAGTGTAACTATATTGACAATAATGAAAGCTAGATTTCTCATCATTGGAGAAGAGAGTTACAAATATGGAAAGAGGAAAGACTAGAATACACTCTGCATGCTGGACTGGAATGAGAAATATGAGCATGAACATATAAATATATAGAAATCAATATAAATCTATACATATATGTGTATGTGTGCACATACATATATACATGTGCATTTATATAGATACAGGTGTCTACGTACATGTCTATACATGTGTGTATTTGTGTTAGCGTGTGCATGTATAAATCCCCACACATAGATTTCCTAGGCTACCTGATAAAGGGACCTAGAAAAAATGACCCATCAGTAGTACTGAACATACCTAGTCCCCACATTTTAGTTTCTAAAGACCATTATCCACTAAAAGTGCAAGGATTTTTGCAAAACAGTTTAGGGTATCTTGTTACATTATGAAGAAAGGAAGAACTAAAGTAATACTAGCGACATATCAAAAGAATACAGGCCAGTTTGAAAGGGATCCTACTGGCCAAATTTTGAACAATTTGAATATTAAAAATAAATACTGATGGAAATGGCTTATATCCCATTGAATCAAATAAAAATCCATTAGTTCATTTGATATAAATACATCAAAGTACATAAGTAGATGGGGAAGGGCAGGGAAGTTCTTCCTTACAGTAGAACTCATAAATATAGAAGGATGCGTTTTAAACTAGTGGACAAAAATTTGATGAAAAGCAGTATATTTGTGTAAGTCTCAAAATAGCTCCCTCTCAAACTGCTTATTAATTTCAAAGGAAAAAATGGTAGAAAACTTGGCAGACACCACCTTAACCATGTGATATACACCTAAAACATGCAACTCTGATATGATACATTGAGAAGGACACAACACGCTTCTTTGGAAGTCCTACTAGAAACGCATCACATAGGGGCACCAGGGTGGCTCAGTTGGTTAAGCGTCTGCCTTCGGCTCAGGTCATGATCCCAGGGTCCTGGGATCGAGCCCTGTGTCAGGCTCTCTGCTCAATGGGGAGCCTGCTTCACCCTCTCCCTCTGTCTGCCGCTCTGCCTACTTGTGCTCTCTCTCTCTGCCAAGTAAATAAATAAATAAAATCTTAAAAAAAAAAAACACATCACAACAATCTCATTATAAAGAAACAGACAAACCCAAAACCGAGAAACATTCTACAAAATAATTGGTCAGTGCTATTTAGAAATATCAAGGTCAAAAGAAACAAGGAAAGAATAAGGAACTGCTCCAGATAAAGACGAGAGATATGAGAATTAAAGGAAATGCATGACAGAGAAAGGGGAACCTTCCTACACTGTTGGTGGGAATGCAAGCTGGTGCAGCCACTCTGGAAAACAGTATGGAGGTTCCTCAAAAAGTTGAAAATAGAGCTACCCTATGACCCAGCAATTGCACTACTGGGTATTAACTCCAAAGATACAAATGTAGTGATCTGAAGGGGCACCTGCACCCCAATGTTTATAGCAGCAATGTCTACAATAGCCAAACTATGGAAAGAGCCTAGATGTCCATCAACAGAGGAATGGATAAAGAAGATGTGGTCTATATATACAATGGAGTATTATGCAGCCATCCAAAAAATGAAATCTTGCTATTTGCAATGATGTGGATGGAACTAGAGGGTATTATGCTAAGTGAAATAAGTCAGTTAGAGAAAGAATTATCATATGATCTCATGACAGGAGGAATTTGAGAAACAAGGCAGAGGATCATAGGAGAAGGGAGGGAAAAATGAAACAAGACAAAACCAGAAAGGGAGAGAAACAGTTAAGAGACTCTTAATCGCAGGAAACAAACTGAGGGTTGCTGGAGTGGAGAGGGGTGGGAGGGATAGGGTGGCTGGGTGATGGATACTGGGGAAAGTATGTGCTATGGTGAGCACTGTGAATTGTGTAAGACTGATGAATCACAGACCTGTACCCCTGAAACAAATAATACATTATATGCTAAATAAATAAATAAACAAATAAACAAACAAATAAAGGAAATGCATGATCCTGCATGGAATTCTAGACCAGCAGGAAACAGGAAATAGCTTTTAAGGACTTTATTGGGGCAGTTGATGAGATTTAATATGGAATATAGATTATATTATATTGCTATTGTATTTCCTGAATTTTATCATTGTACTATGGTTATGAAAGACAATGTCTTTGCTCCAAGAGAAAAACATACTTATTTATGGGTAAGCAGCTACATCTCCAATGTGCTCTCCTATGGTTTGGAAAGTGCTATGTTTACATAAATATATGGGTCAAATATATATGCAGCCAATAATCTGTATTTGTGAATTTGCCTACTCATTAAATTTATTTATAACCCTAAAATCAACACAGTGCTTTAGTGATCATTCACAGACAGAGACAAAGCAGCACAAAATTTGAGTCTCTTGACTTGCATGTTCCCAGCTGAAGAAGAAAACAGGCACACTCGGCCTTCTTTCAGCTCTAATCTTGTAAACAAGTGTCCTTTTTATGGTCTATTTAGTGGCACTTTTTTTGCATTTTTGTGTGTTTAGTGATTTTGATATTTAAAAAGACCTTCCACTGCAGGGCAGAAGTGCAGTCTAGTGTTCCTAAGCTCAAGAAAGATGCAATGTGCCTTCCAGAAAAATACATACATTAAATAAGCTTCCTTCAGGCATGAGTGGTAGTGCTGTTGGTTGAAGGTTCAATATTAATGAATCGACATTGTCAATTATGTTATCTTGTTAATAAATCAAATGTTTTAAATAATACTATTTATTATTTATATATTAAATAAGGTATCTTTAAACAAAAACACACATAAAAGTTATGTATTAATCACTTGATTAAAAAAAAAAAAAGCTTGTGACCCGAGACTCACAGGAACCTAATCCTGTATTTCCTTTAGGAGCAATGGTTCTGGATTCGCTCACTCAGTGTTCACAGTGACTTTACAGAACATGACTACTACAAATTATGGCAATTCCCTATACATAAATGATAGCTAGATAGATGTAAATATAGATACATAATTGGCTATATATCTACATATAGATTTAGAACAAACAGAACAAAAAGTAACAGTTGCTGCTGAATCTGGGGTAAAGGTATATGGCAATTCCTCTTACTATTCTTGCAACTTTTCTGCAAGTGTAAAATGTTATCAAAATAAAAATTTCCCAAATGCACATGATAAATTATTACAAGATGCTCTTCTCTACCAGACACATTAATTGGTTTCTCTCTGCCTACAAATCTGAAATCATATGGGAATGCAGTCTTCTGTGTGGTATTTTGGACAATTAGAGAGAGAGAGACTGCTTTAATAAAATCCAGGCATTAGCAGATATATGTTGTCCACGCAGTAAAGATGAAGTAACTAAAAGACACAAAAGAGAAGCAATGACTTTTTTAGGAGCTCATGGAATGTGCAGTCTGAACAAGACATAGTAAGTAGCAGCATAGAAAATGACATTGGCCAAGAGACTATGGTTCTGTTGAGGACCTATCAAAAAAAGGGGGGGCGGATAAAGTCACAGGAAAGAGGCCCAGGTCCTCAGGAAATGATGACAGCCAGTCTAGGGTTCTCTTTAAAGTACACATCAAATTAGCTTTTCCCTATTGAAGTAAACTGGCTTAGACTGGAGAAGTTCTATTTTGCCAAAAGGGGCTCTCTTCACTCATTGCTCCTTTCAATCCTGGGTGGCAACCATTAAAGTACTGATCACAAATAGTCTGCGGATTTTACTTTTAATTAAAATATGTCCCTTATATTATGGAGCCATTAGCTCCTGATATTAGATTCTACCACTCATTTCTAGTATTAATGGATATGGGCTCTTAGCACTTTGAGTAATAATTTTACATTAAGATTCATCTTTTTCAAAATGTAATACCTATCCTTAAAAAACTTAGTTTTATAGTTGCACACATATATATGTATATAGTTTCTATAATGCTAAACATCTGACTTTAAAAAACTGAAACCCAAAACTGTTGTTGCTTTCAATGTTTTTATTCATTGTTTTCACTTTAGCTGATTATTTTAATAGATACAGCTCAGATAATTTCATACATATTGATTTTCCCAACCAAGTTTTGGAGAAAAAAATAATAAAGAAAAATAATAAAAAATTAATAAAGTAAGTCATTCAGCTTATCCATTTAAATGAAAAGATAACGATTTTCTCGAGACCATAGTGTTAATATTGCAACTAGATGAAAGACATAGGACTTAGGACTCTACTCTGCTCAACAAATGTTTTATTAACACTTACTACGTATTGGAAGGCCCCTGTCTTCAAGGAGCTCACACAACATACACACATATACACACAGTCATACATCTAATCGTGACCAATTATATCCTAGCTGGCGAAGACTGTAGTGAATATTGGGGAAAAAAAAACAATCTACTGATCACCTATAATACACTAACCTCTGACAGCTCACTTCATCTTTATAAAAACCTCATGATGTCATATTTTACGGGATATGTTTTGAGATTTAGAAATGTGAAATCACCTGCTCATGGTAAGCAGCAGAGCTGAGATTCAAAGCTCTTCCTACTTCCAATACCTGTTTATATCTTTATTCTTTTTTAAAGATATGCCATTAAATTACAGATAAAGGAGTGATTCATTCTACCTTGATGACTTAAAGAAAGTTTTCAAAAAGAAGTGGCATAGAGTCTGTCTTTAAAAACTATTGTCATGATCAGGCTCCTGGTAAGGTAAATGACTACGGGATGTTAGATCTGCATTCCTGAGGAAGAACCAACCTGCCAGTGTGAATCTGGTGGACTGTGGATAATCTGAAGTTGATTTGGAGGCTCTAGCTCTAACGATGCCATTCGTTAAAGTACGAACCCCAAAATGAAAAAAAGTTTGTAGCACGATAACTCACTAAAGTGAGTAACTCATAACCAATTATTATATCGAGACATTATCTTTATCTGACTTTAAGGGTAAGAGAGATGTTAATTGGGCAGAAGAGGAAAATATGAATATTATGCTTTTATAGGCTGAAATATGTGTAAACCCTTGGGATTCTTTGAAAACTCTATAATGAAATGCTTTATATGTAAAGGTGAAAAAAAGTATTTTTCAACAACACATTTTTTTTAACTAAAATTGTTTAGTTTTTGTGTGTTCATTTTTTCCTACTGCATGCTGGGAAGACTGTCAGCAATTAATTAATGTCTTTTGAAATTGCAGTCTTTCTGAACTGTAAGAAAATATAATGGGAAACATTTTGAGCCAAATAACACATTAATGTGCCCCTAGATTTCAAACCCATGATTGTTTAAGATGCCTGAAGTTGTCCCATGGGGGTGTTTAAATTCTTCTAGATGCTCCCAAAACAATCCTTTCTGACCGCAAGTTAATTGTCAATCTTCGGAGGCTGGCTCTTGCCAAGGAGAGCTGGGGGTGACCGGGGAACAGAGACTCCCAACAGGGATTAATACACCAGCATCTATTAAGCTGGGATCCAATATCCCAGGTGTCTCTCCACCTCCTGTTGCTCTGACAAGGAACCAAGGGGGAGAAAATGAAAAAAAAAAAAAAGATGAAACTTACTAAGGCAAAAGTAGTATAAAATTACTATTCTAAATCAGTCTCATATTTTATTCAAAGTGTCATTCTTTAACCTAGAGAAGTAACAAGTGGTGTTTGGGAGTGGGGGAGATATGTTATTGCCTCTCCCCCAAAGAGTAATCTTACATGATTAGGTGAAGAATCCCAAATATCTCTATTCTGTCTTCCTGAAGCCTCTACAGCCTTTTAAAGTAATAAATTCTGTAGCTTCTCTGTCCACAATATAAAACAGTACTTTCTTGTCATTCTCTAAAATTTACTCTTCTAGGTTTCAAAAGATGCCTCTTAGATATAATATTCCAAGAACTATGAAAGCCCGCATTCACCTGACACTTGGACTTCAGTTATATGATCATGTGAACTTTCAACCTACATCTATTCAGGTTTGACTCTTAATTATTTTGCTTTCAGTAATGACTCAATCATTTACCAGGTATGTGACCTTGGGCTAGCTACAATGATTTGTCTATGTCTCAGTTCCTTCATCTTTAAATACATCTTAATAATATCTATCTTGAGAATATTACAAAAATTAAGTTATTCAATGCACAGAAAGACTTTGGACTAATGCCTGATTTCTATGATAAGTTTTCAATAATTCTTAACTCTTGTTTTCATTGTAGACATAGGCAATGTCTAGATTTTATTGTCTGAAGTTAATGATGCCTAACTCTAGGGTGAAGAAATAGAAGAATTGGGAGGAAATATGAAAAAAGTGCACCTGAAGTTTTATCTAGCCAATAATAATAATAATAATACCATTTTATATTTACATAGTGCTTACTATTTATCAGGCACTGTTTAAAGAGTTTTACATATATTAAGTCATTTGGTTTTATAACTTTATAAGAAATATACTGCCATCATCATCACCATTTTACAGATGAGGAAACAGAGGCAGCAGTAACTTGCCCAATATCACACAGCTAGTAAGTGGCAGAACTAGGATTATCCCATGAGGTCTGGTGATAGATTCTACATAATTTTTTTTTAATATTTTATTTATTTATTTGACAGAGACACAGAGAGAGAGAGGGAGCACAAGCAGGGGGAGTGGGAGAGGGAGAAGCAGGCTCCCCGCCGAGCAGGGAGCCCGATGTGGGACTCGATCCCAGGACCCTGGGATCATGACCTGAGCCGAAGGCAGACACTTAACGACTGAGCCACCCAGGCGCCCCTACATAATTTTTTTTTTAAGATTTTATTTATTTATTTGACAGAGAGAGAGAGAGAGCACAAGCAGGGGGAGCTGCAGGCAGAGGGAGAAACAGGCTCCTTGCTCAGTGGGGCTTCCCGCTGAGCAAGGAGCCCGATGCAGGACTCGATCCCAAGACCCTGGGATCATGACCTGAGCTGAAGGCAGACGCTTAACCAACTGAGTCATCCAGACATCCCTAGATTTTACATCCTATTACCTATCATGTAATTTTGTATCTCATAATGGTTGCTGAATAAATGTTAGTTAATATTTTATTAGTCTTATTACAAATGTTGCTACTTCTGTTGTTGTTGGCCCTCATCCTTTTAGAAAAATCCAGCTCAGGAGGACAACAGCTGAGAAAATCAGGCAGTGTATACCCTGTCACAGCATCATGAGCACTGAAAGAGCAGGAAGCCAGGTCTCACTGAATAGAGTCCCTGATGTTGGATTAGTTATGGACAGGAAATCCAACCTAGTTTAGCTCTGCTTCTGATCGGGTATATATATATTCACACACTCACTGGCAAAACAGTCAGAAGAATCCTAACTTTTCAGTAAATGGCTCTGAACCCTCAGGTAAAACTATAGAGAAATAAGATGGGGTTGCGGGAGAACACGCAAATATACAGATCAGGGCAGCAGAGTGGTTGAGTAGGAAACATCCATGGGGAACAAAAGGACACTTTTATGAATCCCAAAGACGGTCTAAACTATGTGAAAGTAGTGCATGAAATGTACTATTTAAACTGGATAAAGAGGTGGGATAGTGCACAGGTCAGCAAACACAGCCTGATGCCTATTTTTGTACAGTTCCAGGAGCTAAGAATGATCTTTACGTTTTTGAATGGTTAAAAAAAAAAAAGGAGGAATATAAGAATATGTTTTGTAACACATGAAAATTATACAAAATTCAAATTTCAGTTTCCATAAATAACATTTTATTGGAACCCTGCCAGCCCATTTGCTTATGTATTGTCTATATCTGCTTTCTCACTACAAAAGCAGAACTGAGTCGTCCCCACAGAGACCATATGGCCCACGGTCTAAATATTTCCTATCTGGCCCTTTACAGAAAAAAGGTTGTCAGCCACTGGCATAGTGCAATGGAAAATAACTTAGTTTCTGCCAAAAGATATTATTACTGTCACATGAATAAAATACTGCTACTTTTCTGTTACCTCAGGTTTCCTCACCTATAAAATGAGAGAGTTGCCCTTGGTCACAGTGGTGATCAAGCTAACCCCTCAGGAATGCTGTAGTTGGCTAAGGAGCCATTGTCAAAGCACAGAAGAAAGAAGTCAACAGGAAAGACCTTTGCCCTTCCTATAATCACCCTTCTTCAACCAGAACCATGACTCTGGGATCTGATTTTCTAAAGAACATTTCTGAGAAACAAACTGCAGTAACAAAAATAAAAAACCAGATTTGACCACTCCTGAAAGGGGCTCCCAGGTTGTAGGTAGGCCTCATTCTGCCCTTCAGCTTTCCCATCTTGCCCTCATGCCCACAACAGGGGCAGCTCTCTGGGTTTTCACTTGTCAAGGCCTGTCTGTCTAGGTCAGAGCAGGCAGGTTCACTTTCTTCATTGTAAAATCTGTATGTTCATCAGTTAACATTTTTAAGCCCTTTCATTCACAGCTTTGGGTCTATACTTCTTTGGGTAGAACCTTGTGCCTTGAAAATACTGAGAATAAGCTGTTGTTTAGGTTACCTTAGGCTTTAAAATTTCTAAATGCATCAGTAAGAAACAGTGGATAGTCCTTTGAATAGAATGAAAGAGAAGAAAAAGGGACTAAACCATTGAAGTAGTCCCTGAATTTCAATCCTTTTATGCAAAAAAGAAGTGAAAGATTCCATCAACAAAGCTGGGCCAGAGAAATGTATGCATGATACTGAATAACCATTTATCTATGGTTATTGGCTCCACCCCATTTTTTTTTTTTTTAACACTGCACTGATCTTTTGATAGAACCACCAAGTGACTGGTTGTTTGTTTCAATGATATAATAGCCTTCATAAATTCCATTTGTTTCTGGAGATTGTTATTAAAGAATGGAGCAACTTCTGGCTCTTTGTAGATGAGTATCCTCTTATTGGGTGAGAAAAGATACTGAGATACATTTTCTTCCTCCTCTTAGTGATTTTGCATTTAGGAACCCTAGTTATGTCATTTTTACAGACTTATTTCCACTTAGAGATGGCAAAAATGCAACTTTATGGTTCAAAGAGAAACGCTTAACATGGCTTACAAAAAATGTATAGGACTTCTCGGACATCAAATAACTCTTCGAATACTACAGCTTGGTAGGCTAAGTGTAAATGAAATGGTAACATGCTCCAAACATACCTGAATTTAAAAATTAAAAGAGAAAAAGACTCCAGGCAAAATGTACCATGATCTTGAAAAGCCCTACTCATTTAGAAAGTTATCAGAAACATTTTGCTAAACATACAACAACTAGGACTTCTTGTCCCTTTGGAATTGTTCAGTGGGGGGACAAAGTCTGAATGTGAAGATAACACACAATATTCTTGATGCCATGGTTTTAAACTGAAATAGTTGGTTATGCTTCCTTTCTGATGCTCCCATGTGCTCTTAAACTCTGGCCATGGCAGAAGCAGCTGCATTGCACTGGGGTGTGAAATTATCCTTAAGCGTATTTGGTGGAAGAGTTAAGTTTATTCATTGTCATCACAAAAGTAATTGCAAGGACAGTGAAGCAACTGAGCAGGCCTGGTGGTGTTTGGACAAAATAAGATTTCTTAGTTTATCTCTGTGTAAATATATATTCTGCAACAGTATTTACAATGAAGTTTTTTTATTGAAATTTTTTATCAAAGATGTAGAGCATTAAGAGAATACAGAATATTCTTTCTTTTCTGAAGATTTTACTTATTTTTTTGGGGGGGGGAGGGGGGGGGGGGGGGGGGGGGCAGAGAGAGTGAGAGAGAGTCTTACGCAGACTCCCGGCTGAGTGCAGAAACACAGGGCTCCATCTCACAATCCTGAGATCATGACGTGAGCTGAAATCAAGAGTCAGATGCTTGACCAACTGAGCCACCCAGGCGCCCCTAGAATATTCTTTCAATTTTACTTTCTCTCTTCCTCCATCCCCCATTCCTTATTTCTAAAAATTGACCAGGGTGCTCCCATCTCACAAGGCTTTTCAGAGACCCCTCTTTTAAGCATTCTTCAGAGAATGGCATGATAGTCATTTGAATTGTGGCATAATTTAAGAGCAAATGGAAGTCAACATGTAGACTGTAACAAATTGTTATGGAACTACCACCATCGTAATTCCACCAATAGGCAGAATTCAGTGGTCCTCTGACAGCAGTACAAGGTGGGGTTGACTAGGAGTTTAATACAGAAATTAAAACAATGGATTAGCCTCTTGAATGAAAATTTCCCTTATCTACAAAGCAAGAATAACTACACAGAAGTGAACGGATTCCTCTCAGAGAAGTGGAAAGCCTTTTCATCCCCCTTAGTGAGAGTTTTCTATTTAATAGCATGCTTAAAAAGCACAAGTAGGAGGAGGCCAAGACTGAGGGAAAGGCCCCTTCATCCTGACCCAGTCTTAGGTTCCTGGTTTTCTTTTCTCACCTATGATAATTATAACTGCCCTGGTCCTCTTGATTTTAACTGGCTTTTATTTTGTGTTATATTTTTCTCTTGACACCTTTATTTAAATGTATGTAAATATATGTAAAGTGACTATTTCAAATCTCTGTGCAAAAAGACTATGCACCCAACTGCCCCCCCAACACACACACACACACACACACACACATACACACCTGAGTTAGAAATGTGATTAGTACCATTTTGGAGGAAAGAGACCCTGCAAGGTTAACCAACTTGTTTAAGTGGCCCAACCAGTGTTGACCAGTCTGACTTCAAAGCCTATATAATTTCTTCTAAAACGGTTCTTCTAAAACAGCTCCTTTCTATCTGCTAGGTGATACATTGAGGGGCTTCAGACTTCTCTATGATATTTTCAGCTTTTTTTTTTAAAGATTTTATTTATTTATTTGAGAGAGAGAATGAGAGAGAGAGCATGAGAGGGGTGAGGGTCAGAGGGAGAAGCAGACTCCCTGCTGAGCAGGGAGCCCGATGCGGGACTCGATCCCAGGACTCCAGGATCATGACCTGAGCTGAAGGCAGTCACTTAACCAACTGAGCCACCCAGGTGCCCCAGCTTTTTTTAATAATAAAAACGTGGTGGACAATGTGTGTTCTCCATACACATCCAATACATTTATGTATGGCATGTCACAGATCACCTGGATGAAAAAGTTAAAATGAAGCATTGCCACAGTTTTAGGATCCACATCACATTCCTTTACAGCTCCTTCTCTTCCTAGTAGCCAGATTTTTAAAAAGTAATCCTAAACAAAATCCTCCAATGATTTCCTACCGCCATTCCAAGAAAATCAAAACTCCTTGCCTCACTTCATGAGACTCCACATGATCTACTTTTCCAGCCTGGTCTTCCACCTCTTCCCCCACCCCCAACTCTGCCCCCTCTCAGTAACTCCTAGAGGGGAGATCCCTCTTCTGGATTTTTTTTTCTTCTATACCTATAGCAACACTTCAAAACACAGGACAGGTACTCACAAAACAAATACTTTTGAACGAATGAATGCTTACATTGCTAATTGTTGAGAGCTTTGGAAAAGGAAAAACAACAAAAAACAGGTAGACCTAATAAGTAAATGATGTAATAAATCATGAAAAGGCCAAATCATATTACACTAACGGAATGAATATTTTTCAGCAGTTTAAATTTAAAAGGGTGAAAAAAGTGGGTCTTCCCACACAGTCACTCTGGTATGACATGTTGAAGAAAGATCCTGCTGTAGTCACAATGCAAATATTACTTTAATTTCTTCAAAATAGCATCATTAGTCACATTAAGTTAAAGTTGTTAATTTCAATTTGCTTTAATATTTTCATTTGAGTTCAACTTGATGCAGCAGTAGCATCTCCTGGGAACTTGCCAGAAATGCATATCCTCAGCCTCCATCCCAGACCTACGGCACCCAAAAACTTAAGGGTGGGACCCAAATAAGTGTATCCCAATAAGTCTCCACCACTCATGATTCTGACGCCCCCTCACCTTGACATCACTACAGGAGATACTGACTTAGATAATATTAAGACTTTGGCTATACAATAGAGAAACAGCTTCCCCCTGAAAAGGGCTTACTTTACAGTGGCTTTTTATTTTCATTTATAAAATGTGCTTCCCTTTAATGTGCATCGTATCTTTCTAGTTTTCTTCCTTCCTCCCATTTTCTTCTTCATCTACTTAGGCTACAAAGGTCAATGCCAGTCAAACAGTCCAAATACTGTTTGGCTAAACAGGCTGTGTTCAGAAGATTCCAAATCAAGCAGTAAACTGGGTCATCTAATTCAATTAAACACAAAAGTGAAAAATGAAGTCACTCATTCCACCTGTTTGTCTCTGCTCCCAGCATAAGGAGAAAGGAAGCCTCACTTAGGATTCCATGTCAGGCGGTCATACTCTACACAATCATCTCAGAAATGAGGTCTGCAAAGTGCCCCACAAGCCACTGTGTGGTTTAGGAATCTGTATTTTGAGACTCATACTCCAGCTACCAGGCTGCCATCATCTGTATTGGTTATGCCCTCTAGAACTCTGAAGTCTGTAATTCTCGTAGAATTCTCAGGCATCTTTAAAGCCAGGAAGCTTCCAAAGGGAATGAGTTGCATTAAACTTGCAAATTCGTTTATCTTGAATTAGTCTGGGGGAGAAATGGAAATGCAGTTTTCTCACGAAAGATCAGAAAAAGGCCAATTATCCATCTTCAAATTACCATTTAAAATAATAAATTGTTTCCCCACAAATTTCCTCCTTGGCCCCTGAGCATGTTTTCATATTATCGCAAACAACAACACAGAGGCTCTTCTCTAAAGAAAGACGCCACGCGATGCAACAAGCTCTCCAGGAGAACAGAATAATCGGTCATTTATCTCAGAGGCTGGGTCCTTCAGCAGCGGGGGGGGCTTGGCACCGAGGAACGCTTTTCACACCAGGTCTCCTGACAAAATTATCAGCTGGGGGAGGAAAGTGGTTCCTGTTGTGCACTGAGTCACAACACAGCTAGAAAGCTGAAGCAGCCTCTCCAAGGAAGCTGCTTTTGTTGGGAAGTCATTGCAAAAGGGGAGGAAGTTGAAAAGAAGAAAGGAAAATTAGATCCGAAAGAAAGTGCATCCTGTCTTCCCCAGACACACTCATATCGTGTGGTATGTGTCCCTCTTCTCGGCTCTAACCTGTTTAACTACAAAAAGGCCCTGTGTCCTCGAATTCCAAGGAGAATTTGTGAATCCGAGTGCTAGAAAGCAGCCCTCCGACTAATCTGTTAGAAGAATCAGTGCTTACTTATTTATTGAAACTGCTTAATGTGTTTGTCTGTGTTAGGATCACTCTTTCCTTTCTCCGTCTCTAGGACAAGTTACCCAGAAGCCACAAATTCATTTCAGGATTCATGAATTCAAAACCTATTATGAGTTCAAAAGGTTTTCTTTGAACCAAAATCTATAAGAAGTTCAATAATGGTGGAAAACCCATATTCTTTTCTAAGGAAAAAAAGTTGTAACAAACAAGATAATTGCTGGTGGTATTTGTCAGGGGGTAAGATACAGTTCAAGGCTACCCTATGAGATATAAAAACAAATTAGTCACCCATGTCTTAAAGGGTTGCAATGGTCAACACACATTTTCATAGAAAAGAAAAATATCTGAAATTTCTGCCCTTTGATGGTTTATACGTAAACTCAAGAAAGAATGTTTCCTAAGAATCCTAAAAGCCGAAAACTCTGTTTTTGGTAGTTATTTTAACATGACCAAATCAGAGTCATCCTCCAAAAGTACAAGTGGCATCATTCACAGTATAGAAAAAGCATACGCTTTGGGGCCAGCAAAGCTCTAATGATATCTTTGTTGTATGTGTTTGGGTAAGCAACAGTATCTCTCAGTATCTCTCTCTCTGATTGATTCAGCTGATATTTACTTAGTTAAGTGCTTACTACGAGCCATTGCTAGGTTCTTGGCCAACAGAAAGGAACAGCGAGGAGGCTAGTACAGCTGGAGGTGAATGAATGAGTAAGGGGAGAGAAGGACAGAGAGCTAAGGCTGGGCCAGGCCATGTGGTAGTACCCTGACACCATCATTCAGCTTTTATTCCTCCCTTGTAGGGATTCCATGAGAAGAGGGAGAGAACCACTCTGCCTGCTCTGAGGGGCAGGGAAACCAGTTAGGAGGCTGTTGCGATCTCTGGGTGAGTGATAACGTTATTATGAATGTGGGCGAGTGGTCACTGGATATACTTTGAAGATACAGCCAGTAGAATGTGCTGATGGAGTCGATAATGAGCGTGAGAGAAAAAGAGAAGGCAGAGATAACTCCAAGATTTTTGGCCTGAGCAAGTGGAAAAATAAAGCAGTCGTTAACTGAGCCTGTGAAAGGAGGAGGTTAAGGTGAGGGAAAAGATGAAATATCAGGAGTCCAGCTTCGACAGATTAAATTTAAAATGCCTGTTAGACATCTAAGTGGATCTGGTACCTAGAGATACAGGAAAAATGTCCAAGGATTAAGTCTAGTGGGACTCCATCATTAGAGATCAGAACAGGAGAAGACAGGAAAAAAAGAGAGAGAGAAAGAGAAGGAACAGCTGAAGAATATGAAAAAAATTCAGTGTGTTTTTTGGAAGTCAAGGAAGGAAGTTTTTCAAGAAGAGAATAATGTGGGGCGCCTGGGTGGCTCAGTTGGTAAAATGTCTGACTTCAGCTCAGGTCATGATCTCAGGGTCCTTGGATTGAGCCCCCCTTTATCAGGCTCTGTATTTAGCAGGGAGTCTGCTTGTCCCTCTCCCTCTGCCTCTGCCCCTCCCCCACCTCATACACACACTCTCTCTCTCAAATAAATAAATAAAATCTTAAAAAAAAAAAAAGAAGAAGAATGCACTGTGTTAAATCTTCTGAGGTCAAGTCAGTGGAGACCGAGAATCAACTACTGGATTTAGCAAGGTGAACACCATCCAACACTGATCTTCAAGGGTCAATCCTTGATAAGAGTGCTTTCAATGAGGTGGGAAAATGATGGGCTGATTGGAATGGTTTCAAGAGAAAAGGAAAGAAATTAGAGTCAGCCAAGTGTAGAAATCCCATTCAAGGAGTTTTGCCAAGGAAACAGTGAGGGGTGCTTGGCTGGCTCAGTTGGTAGAGTATGTGACTCTTGATCTTGGGGTCACAAGTTCAAGTCCCACGTTGGGCCTCAAGCTTCCTTAAAAAAAAAAAAAAAGGAAACAGTGAAATGGGGTAAGTAGTAAGAGAGGAATGTAGGGTTGAGGGAAGATGTTAAAATTTGTCTTAAGATTGGAGAAATAGGGGCGCCTGGGTGGCTCAGTCGTTAAGCGTCTGCCTTCAGCTCAGGTCATGATTCCAGGTCCTGGGATCGAGCCCCGCATCAGGCTCCCTGCTCCGCGGGAAGTCTGCTTCTCCCTCTCCCACTCCCCCTGCTTGTGTTCCCTCTCTCGCTGTGTCTCTCTCTCTGTCATATAAATAAATAAAATCTTAAAAAAAAAAAAAGATTGGAGAAATAACAGCATGTTGCAGGCTGATGGAAATTATTCAATAGAGAGGGGAAGAATTCCTGATGCGGGAGAGAGAAATGAGAAGGGCTGCACAGATATCTTTGAGTAGCCTTAGCTGGGAAAAGACCAGTTACTCAGGGGATTGGCAGAGAAAATAGAGTGTTTATACATTGTTACAGAGTGAAAATGGGAGAAATGAGGGGAAGATAGGAGAGAGTCATCAGCTGAGTAAAAGAGTGAACGTAGTGAATGAAACAGCATTGCCTGCCAGGCAGCATTCAGGCTCACCAAGGGCCACGATGTTCTCCAGTAACGTCTGACCACTCATGTGCAGGGGCAGAAGAGGGGATGAGTATTAGCCAAGGAACTTGGTCAAACAGGTACAACAAGGTGAGGGTAGGGCAAGCGAGAAGAGAGTATATGAAAGAGAGTGATCACGATGATTGAGCATTGAATATAAGCTGGATAAAAAAGGAAGGGAAGATATGAGGCGGGTGAAGGATTGCATAAAGGGGGATTGAAGATGGCAGTAGATGCATTAAGGAAGGATAATATATACATATGAGATTAACCCTGGATGTTTTTAGGGAGAACACCTGGTCTGGGGATGTCAGTGGGAACCAAAGAGGGCTCCTCCCTCATCCTTTCATCCACAGAAGATCTCTTTGAGGGAGAAAACAGCAACCCCTTGAGAGGGTTTCATGGTAAAGCACCAGGGAAGATCCAGGTTCCCATTAAAACAAGAAGGCAAAGGAAACAATCACAGCAGAGACTGAGGATACAGGGGATGTTCAGAGGTCAAATGTGAAAGGGGTTCAGAAAGCAGAGACAGATGGGAGATGGGAGTCAGGGAAGTTGGTGCTTGGAGTCATGTGGCTCTTAGATAAGACAAATGAGCTTGCGGCCCTGACCTCACTGAAAGTGAAGCAGTCATGATGAGATTAGCCCATGTGGCCCCCCAACCGTCCACCTGCCTGCTGAGGAAGCAAGCATTGAGAAACACGGGAGGGACAGGAGCATTGCCAGGAGCAGCACAAGTTATGGGGCCTGCCTGATTCCAGAGAGGTGATTTATACCTAATGGGCACTTGATATGCTAATAACAAACCTAGTTCTAGTTAGTGTCTGCACTTGAAAGTAATACAACACCATTTATTAAAACTTATTCTAAAAATCAAATTTGCCTGAACTATGTGAATTATCATTAGTTTAAAACTAACTTCAGCTCCAATTAAGTTAGATCTACCTCTTTTATAAAAAAGAATATCCCATTTGCTATATAATTCTTTAGCCCTATCTCCTGCATTTTATGAATTTATTCTTTTCATAGAGCTGTCAGCATTATCTACTTGATTGGGCATTAGCAATTTATTGCCAGAGTCCAGCTCCAGCCGGGGTGGGTCTCGTAGGAAAGGACGGCGTCGGTGAATGAGGAGACACAGACGCAGGATCAGGTTGCAAGCATCTCCTCCTGACAGCTTTGGAGGAACTTTATTTATATGTTAGGATTTTTTTGTTTTTTCCATACTTTCGTAACATGTGATTATGTTTTTTCACAATTGATTGAGATAATCTTAGATCATTTTTTTGATTAGACATAGCCTTCTTTTATTTTTCCTTTGTAATGGTTAATATGACCTTTATTGATTTCCGCTTATTGACTTTCGCTAAAACTAAAAAACAATACGCAAAGAGAAAGGTGCTAGACAGAGCATGACCGTCTTGCTATTTTGTTCTATAGCGCAGGAAATATAGTGAACTGTGGAACAGCCTGAGCTGTTCCTTTCTTAGAATCTTGCCGCTTCTGAGGCGCCTGGGGGGCCTCGTGGAATTAGTTTCATTATGATTGCTTAGATAGGCGTAACTAAGATGAGTAGTCACTTTATCATGAAACCCCAGAAATATTCCCACAATTATAAAGATTGCCATAAACAAAATGAAAGAGAATAGCAGGAGCCAGCTGTGGAGTCTCCTGTTTTCAGGATCGTCCCCCATACTTGGACTTTGTCAAACAGCATAAGTAGTTGGCTCGCGCCAGTTTATTAACATGACGCACATGCAGCACTCAGGAAAAGCGTTCATGCCATATTGGTTAAGAGGATGCGGTTTCCTTTGATTTCTTCCCACCTTATTTTCAATGCTCCTTTCTCACTCTCTGGCTCACTGGCATCCTGCGTACACGTATTGCTGGCCCTTTACTGTCTATTCCGGCAGTTCCCTGCTCAACCCCCCAAACTCTCTGGCTCTTCAACAGACTATTCTGTTAGGTGTTAGAAGACATTAAACCACATTAGAGTAATTGGCTCTAAGCAATGACTGATTTGAAGGTAAAACTGGGTACTTTCATGAAAAGAGAGAAAACTTACTAACTCAAACACACTTTCAGTAGAAAAAAATATGTATGTTTTGGGGCATCTGGGTGGCTCAGTCAGTTAAGCGTCCAACTCTTGATTTCGGCTCAGGTTATGATCTCAGGGCTGTGGGATCGAGCCTGGTGTTAGGCTCCATACTCAGTGGGGAGTCTCAGCAGGGAGTCTGCTTGAGGATTCTCTCTCCCTCTGCCCTTCCCCTGCCCCGCTTTCTCTCTCTCTCTCTAAAAAATAAATAAATCTTTTTTAAAAAAATGTATGTTTTTTTAATTGGGAAGACTGTGAAGAATGGCTACTTAATAATGGCCTTGATCTACTCTAAACTAGCACTATTCCAATTTCCATTCCTCACTGCCATATGTCCATCCCATTACACACACACCACACAGACCCCAAGTCAGGAGTTGTGAGGGGCCAACACACCCTTTCCTATACTAGAGCAACCATCAGCTGCTAGCTTTTCCTTTTCACAGCTACTTTTTATTAGTAAGAACTCTTTTTTTTTTTTTTTTAAAGCAAGTGCCATCAAACATTTGGCCGTATTAATCTCCCATCTGTAAAACACACTTTACTTGGATTATCAGCAGGGTATGTGTCCTCTGAATTTGTTTTCTGGGGAATGGGAATTTATTCAAGTAAATTAATTTGCAAACAGATACAGATATTGCTGGATGAATGGATTTTCTCTTGGCACTTTGAGGTGTAGCTCTGTGGGTATCTGGGCTATTGGCACTCACTGAAGTCCTCACACTGTTTGCCAGACCCATTCCTATAACGCTGGAAGAAAATGTATGTGACAATTTTGCAGCTCAGAACCCAACTTGGCCATCTAGCTTCCTGTTTTACTATTTGACTATTTAAATGGATTCTGTAAATCTGCTTTCTTAGATTCCTAGATGTGACCATTCATTCGCTTTTCTTATTTTGATCTGTTAATATGATACTTTCACCATCCCCAGGCCTTGCTTTAAATATTCTGAGGGTTCTACCACATGAGAACAGAACTCCTTGAGGTTCAGCAATACACAACAATCCACTTAGAGCTGGCCAATTCTGGAAATTCTTCAAACTCCAGACATTAAGAAAAGACTTCGTTATCATATCCTATTGCTCTGAATACAATAAAACAAAGAGGCACTAAATAGGCTTCCCACAGGCAAGTGATGTGTCTAAATGAACAGTTAGGTAGGGCCTTGATCTATTGATTGAGAAAACAAATGGATATGAGCCTTAATGTCAGTAATTTGCTTTGGTTTTTTACTGGTTTGTTTGTTTTTAATTGTACCCTTACTGCACAGTATGGAAACAAATTTCAGCCGAAGGGACTGAGGCAATAAGAAGTGCATATGCATCAATCTGTACAGAGAACTTAGAAAGTGAAGGAGATGTTACAGAAAGCTTTCCGCCATATGTAAAAATTCTCTTTCATACAATTTTTCCATGCAGACAATAATATTATGATTCTGTGAATATCGACTAGCCCAAAACACTCAGGAGATAACATTGATCATGGTTAGTCCACACAGAGGTGCAAAAGTAAAGACCCAGCAAGAACAGTCCTCAGTTTACACAATAAAGGCTGAAAATAAGGAATATGGTGCCTGTTTCTTGAAATGGATTTTACAAGCATCCCTTTTTTGCATTAAGCCTTGGGTGCTCCCAGCTCTGAGTCTCAGTTTTTACCATCTGTAAAAGGAGGAGGTTAGAAACAAATGAACTTGATGTTCTATTTTTATGGTTCAGAGCTCGTTGATGAAATTTGAATTTTATTTTAACACCTTGTGAGATGTTCTCTTAAAAGTCCTAAATTAAAATTTAAATGTGATAACTAATTCACCAATTATTTTATTTTCCCAAAGTAAATGTGCATGCATCTCAATCAAATATTAAAGACCTACAAAAAGAGTATTTTACTAAAAGAATGTTCTTTTGGTAGGTCTTTCATAGTTCAGGAAGAGGTCATCCTTATGCAAAGAGTTCCTGGAGGGGGAGAAAAGAGGCAGACATCCCTGAGTAATCAGAGTAAGTGGAATGAACATGAGAGCCAAGTTGAATACAGAAAGGCCCACTCACAACAGAAGGCAAATTTGCTTTCCCCATTAGCTGAAAAACCTGTTAGAGATTTTTCAGGCAGGAGGGAAAAGAATGGTAGGGAAAGGAAATTGTTTCTCCTGGTTTTCTCTCTGCCGGACTCCTGTTCACAGGGAAGAAAATCATTGGGAGTAAAATGCTAGACTCTGCTCTTTCCCTTTTCCTATGTGTAATAGTCCTCCACCCTTTAAGAATACAGATATCTTTGCCTCTTTTTCAAATTTATTAGAAACTCCAGGGAACTTAGAACTGGGTTGCTAGTTCGCCCCTTACAAGGCTGAGTCTCAGGTGCCTATAAAGTAGCTGAGCAGCAACAGTGACCGTTCGCTACTCTCTTCTTACCAGTTGGTTCCAACATAATATATTCCAAATGGCCCCTTTGGGGGAAAGGAAGCTGAAGGAGGGTGTAAATCAATATGACCAGCAACTCTTTAATAGTGAGAGCTTCTGCAATACTTAATGTTCCCATCCTCATGGGAGGGCAGCTCTTCAGATTCTTGTTAAAGGAAAAGCTGTTAATACGCTCCACAAAATGGATTGATTAGTCAATAACCAGATGATTTGTCTGTGTTTACCTTGGTCATGCTATATTCCTTCCCCAACTGAGATTATTCTTAGGATTCTAAATTATTATTCCTTGCTTATTAAATTTTTTTTAAAGATTTTATTTATTTATTTGAGACAGAGAGAATGAGAGAGAGAGAGCACATGAGAGGGGGAGGGTCAGAGGGAGAAGCAGACTCCCCGCCGAGCAGGGAGCCCAATGCGGGACTCGATCCCGGTACTCCGGGATCATGACCTGAGCCGAAGGCAGCCGCTTAACCGACTGAGCCACCCAGGCGCCCCCTTGCTTATTAAATTTTTAAAAAGAAAGGTTAAGTTTTTTGTGTTCTATAAACTATGTGTGAAGTTTGGGTGAGTTAACCTACCAATTTCTGTTTTATAGAAAAAAATTTGTGTTTTCTTGTCTTAATTCTTAACACATTTTGTAAAATGGCCATTAAAGTTGCCCTGGTATAGCTAGTATCCAAAATCTATAAAGAACTCATCAAACTCAACACCCAAAGAACAAAGAATCCAATCAAGAAATGGGCAGAAGACATGAACAGACATTTTTCCAAAGAAGACATCCAAATGGCCAACAGACACATGAAAAAGTGCCCAACATCCTCGGCATCAGGGAAATAGATATCAAAACCTCAATGAGATACCACCTCACACCAGTCAGAATGGCTAAAATTAACAAGTCAGGAAACGACAGATGTTGGCGGGGATGCGGAGAAAGGGGAACCCTCCTACACTGTTGGTGGGAATGCAAGCTGGTGCAGCCACTCTGGAAAACTGTATGGAGGTTCCTCAAAAAGTTGAAAATAGAGCTACCATATGATCCAGCAATTGCACTACTGGGTATTTATCCCAAAGATACAAAAGTAGGGATCCGAAAGGGTACGTGCACCCCGATGTTTATAGCAGCAATGTCCACAATAGCCAAACTGTGGAAAGAGCCAAGATGTCCAACGACAGATGAATGGATAAAGAAGATGTGGTATACATATACAATGGAATATTATGCAGCCATCAAAAGGAATGAGATCTTGCCATTTGCAACGACGTGGATGGAACTGGGGGGTATTATGTTGAGTGAAATAAGTCAAACAGAGAAAGACATGTGTCATATGACCTCACTGATATGAGGAATTCTTAATCTCAGGAAACAAACTGAGGGTTGCTGGAGTGGGGGGTGGGGTGGGAGGGAATGGGTGACTGGGTGATAGACACTGGGGAGGGTATGTGCTCTGGTAAGCGCTGTGAATTGTGCAAGACTGTTGACTCTCAGATCTGTACCTCTGAAACAAATAATGCAATATATGTTAAGAAAAAAAAAAAGAAGAAGAAGAAGAAGGTAGCAGGAGGGGAAGAATGAAGTGGGGGAAATTGGAGGGGTAGACGAACCATGAGAGACGATGGACTCTGAAAAACAAACTGAGGGTTCTAGAGGGGAGGGGGGTGGGAGGATGGGTTAGCCTGGTGGTGGGTATTGAGGAGGGCACATTCTGCATGGAGCACTGGATGTTATGCACAAACAATGAATCGTGGAACACTACATCTAAAACTAATGATGTAATGTATGGGGATTAACATAAGAATAAAAAAAAACAAAAAACCAACCAAACAAACAACAAAAAAATAAAAATAAAAATAAATAAAGTTGCCCTGGTATAATGTGTACTTACAGAGTAAGAAATAAGCCTCAAGAAGAAGTTATGTGTATTTTACAGGGTTTTTTTCCCTATTTCAGGCAGCAGACTCAACCAGGTAAGCTCTATACCTGTGCTGTCCAGGTCAGTAGCCCCTAGTCACATGAAACTCTTTTGACTTAAATGGATAAGAATTAAATAAATTAAAAAATTTAGTTCTGCAGTTGCCCCGGCCACATTTCCACTGTTCAGTAGCCACATGTGGTCAGTGGTTAGGATGCTGCACAGCACAGATACAGAACGTTTTCATCTTTGCAGAAAGTTCTATTTGACAGTGTGGGTCTACACAGCTTGAGTTTCTACATACAGCAATGCCTAGAGGGGTTTTTAAACCAAGCCTTCCTAAAAGTTATAAAATATCCTGAAGAAAATTACTGATTTCATTCTATGCACTACAATTAATATATGATTTATTTTCAAAGTTGTCCTTGTTGTTGAGTAAAGTTGCAGTCTGACATCTTTTTTTTTTTTAAGATTTATTTATTTTAGAGAGGGAGAGAGCGAGAGCATGAGCAGGGGAGGTGCAGAGGGAAAGGGAGAGAGAGAGAATCTCAAGCAGACTTCCTGCTGAGCGTGGAGCCCAACTCGGGGCTCAAACCCAGGACCCTGAGATCATGACCTGAACTGAAATCAAGAGTCAGAGGGTTGACCAACTAAGCCACCCAGGTGTACCACAATTTGCTATCTTATACAATGATAGCTTTAACTGCCTTTCATGGGGTGAATGGTTTTTTATGCCTGCTGGCTAGTGATTTTTCATTTAGCCTTCCCTGCCAGCCAACAATTTAGGTTGCATTCTATCTCAATAGTGGTTTGAGCAATCACTCCAAAATTCTACTTATTTTCCCTCTAATATTTTATTAAAATGAGAAAATGAAAACAGTAATATTCATCCAAAGATGTGCATGTTTTATCATTGTAATGCAACTGGAACAGCAAGGAAGTTAGAGGTACCCAAAGCGGTAAAACTTTGGCTCCAATTGTGTATTTTCCGAAGGACAGAAAGATGTAATTAGGTATGTCCAGGTAGCAAGTATCTAGCTTGAGTTGGATGGTGTGTGAGTCAAGATAGGGCACACTCGGTGGCGTAACACTATAAGGCTTACTCTGGGATCCTAGCAGTGACCATGACTCCACTCCCTTCATCTCACGACACCACTAACCACTGTGGCTACACGAGAAAAGCTAGAGGATGTCTGAAGCTCATTTCGTCATGCAGAACTCACGTCTCCTGCCTTCAAACTATGTGCAAGGCAACTCGGCAATGGTTCTTCTCACTGCCCTTGAAGAGGAAATGTGTGTGCTGACATATCACGTTGCTCCTGGCACAGTCTGGGAAACCCAGACAGAAAATTCCCAGACATTTTCCTCTTATTTCCCACTTAGAAGCTCACTCACCCACCTCCCAAAGGGAGAAAACCCATCTAGTCACTGCATCCAGCTTAGAGTCCAGGATGTTAGGACAATTTGTATGATCCTCCATATGGTCTAGATGTGGCTTCTCTAGACCTGGCACTCATTGGGTTAAAGATGGAAAGTCTAGGCTCCCTCCATATTCTCACAGTATAAAATCCTGGAGCAAGGACAGAATTCATCCAAAGGAAAAGAATGTGGACACAAAGCAATCGCTTTGCAATTTGCTTCAGAGCAATTTTTATATCCCTCTGGCAGAATCTGTGATATCTCAGCACCTCAACCAGGGAACAGAGAGGTTCCTAATATAGGTAAGCCCGGATTCTGCTTTCGAGAAGGAGCATCCTGGGCCATTGTTCTTAGAGGCTTCTGGCTCATCTTCCAGGAGGCTCCTCCTTATTCATTACCCTGCTTGGCAACACCTCAAGTATGGGGGAGATGGGGACAGAAACATGCCCTACTTGAGGTCTATTTATAGCTTCTGAAATCTGTCTCCTGTTCATGGAAGGCTGGCGGCCCAACAGGTGTTTTAAGTGTTGAACAAAGGTCTTACTAGTAAAGACTCATGGATTCTCTGTCAAAATAGTTCTATCACTAACAATAGGCTTCTAATCCTTTTGCTTCTAGCCAATTCCATGTGCAAGTAACTACAACCAAAATTCTTTCTACACGTGGTTCTCAACACAACAGTGACTACCCTGAGGTCTCACACAAAACGGTGAGAGGGAGTGCCATGTCCTTAACCTGATCTTCTCCGAGCTACTCCATTCAGCTAAGTTTGGCTGGACCTTTGTCACTCAAAGCCCTTTAAAACATTTCCAGAAGCAGTAGCTTTTTCCAAAACTCAAGGCCCTGAACCTCTGGAAGCTCTCTTTTTGTGTCTGCCTGCAAACCACAGAACTCTTTCCTGAACACCTTGACAGTGCAGCTATCCCCAACGGTACAACTCGAACACAGTTGCGAGCATGCACTGCTGTGGTTCTGTTTTCCAGATTCTTCCCCTAGAGTTATAAGCTGAGAAGGTGCAAAGCCTACCTGTCAATACCAAGTAGGTGATAGTATTTCTTTCCCCGCAGAGCAGGGAGCCCGATGCGGGACTCGATCCCAGGACCCGGGGATCATGACCTGAGCCGAAGGCAGACGCTTAACTGACTGAGCCACCCAGGCGTCCCAGGTGATAGTATTTCTAAAGTATTTTGCATAACACGGGCCACTATCTCTTCGATTTCCCGTATCAGTCTCGTTGCTGTTTGTTGTTAAACTGCTAAGTGACTGCCAAACATTTCAGGTCATTGTTACAGTAACACCTCGTTTCCAGTATCAAATACTTTATCAGTCAGAGTTTGATGAAGTTCAAGAAGTCTTTCTAGGAATTTCAGGTAGGAGCACCATTACTGTAACATTGGAAAGCTGGGGAAATTAAGCTCAGGAGGCCACCTCCAGCAAATCTTCAAGGTATCTGGATAAGTGCCACCAACAGTGAATACCTTCTTGGCAGGCCTAAGCTGGAGCCTAATCCTGGGATCTATGTTGGCCTCATCCCATGTGCTCCCCTCTATGGTAGGACATCCATCCCTTGCTTCAATGTCCACGCTGAAGATTACAGATGGATTACAGATTACACTCTTCTCGGTAGTTCTGACAAGGCTGCCTAAAGCTGCAGCTCCATCTCTTGAGACAGATTTCTCTGTGGTCTTCCCTCAGCAGCATTTACTCTGGAAGCTCAGCATTCATCTGAACTGGCTATTTCTCCTGGTCCTGATAAAGGACCCCATTCGAGCAGAGCAATGAAATGTCTTTTAAGCAACAGCAGTAGGACACATCGCTAATGGGCAGTATTATACAGCTTACAATTTCAGAAATGGGTAGTGGAAAAAAGATAATTTGTTGCTAATGCCAAGAAACTGTGACTTCAGCAAAATAAACTACTTTCTTTAAATCCTATATGCCTTCTGCTGAACTGTGGCTTTTTGGAGTTCACAGCAACACAATCTCTAGAAAGCCTAGCACTTTCTAGGGATGAAGGACTTATTAACAGAATAGAGAGTCAGTGATCCAGTCTTTCCTATATTCCAGCCTCTCTGTGACCTTACAGAGGATTGAGCAAGAGTAAAATACTGGCGGGGGGGGGGGGGGGGGAGGGTGTCTCTTCTTATAAAAATTATTTTTAAAAATGTCAACCAGTAATATGCCACCAAGGGACCCCATACAATCTTGGCTTCCCCATATCCTGGGAAGGTAACAAAATACCCAGTCCTTTTTTTTTTTTCTTTCACTGGCTTCATCATCATGGAGGATCCACATGCTATGGTTACAATTCAAGTATGTTTCAATCACAAGTCCTCCTTTGCCACCTTTCTCTGTACAAAGCTACAGACCATTCTACCTGTTCACAAACATACAAACAAGAGCATCATAGTGACTTTACAGGCAGCCAGAATATTACTAGGGAAATAAAAGATGGGGAATGAACAATGCAACATCACCAGAGACCCCCAGTGGTATTTGACAACCTGCCAGAAGACAGAAGAGACAATGTCCAAGATGGAATTAAAAACCAGAAGCCAGGCATGTTGATCCTCCACAGTAACTGTTCATGCCTCCCAGAAATAAATCTGAATTAACACACATTGTTGATTTTGGTTAGTTTTTTTCCAGAAGTAAATATGGGAAAGGCCTTTTGTCATTATATTCCAACTTTTTTATTTATTTAAAAAAATTTTTTAAAATATTTTATCTATTTATTTGTCAGAGAGAGAGAGAGAGCACAAGCAGGGGGAGTGGCAGGCAGAGGGAGAAGTAGGCTCCCCGCTGAGCAAGAAGCCCGATGCGGGACTCAATCCCAGGACCCTGGGATTACGACCCGAGCCAAAGGCAGATGCTCAACCAACTGAGCCACCCAGGTGTCCCTATTCCAACTTTTTTTAAAGCACCCTAATAATAATCCCCCCTTCTTCAAAATGCAAACCAACAAATTTTTGATAAGAAAAGCAAGGAAATGACATAAGGGATTCCAAAGAATGAAGGGCACAGTGAAAATGAATGAGTCTTTCCCTTTTACCCTATTTTGTAATATGAGAGCAGAGACACTCAATGAAATTAGTAGGCACTAAATTTAGATCTAATAATAGACCATACTTCATTAGCTGGGTATATGGAATTCTCTGCAGCAAGAGGTCATGAGATGAGTACAGTGGCTGGATTTTTAAAAAGACTGGATCATTTTATGTCCATTAATAACTTCCTGAGTTTGGCAAGCAAAGTTAATGAGAAAGGTTATCTGATCACTTGCATCAGAGTGCAAACCAGTTGCTTCAGTTGGCATTAGAAAGAACTGCTTCCCTCTTTTACAGGATAACTTACAACTGAATGAATCTGTCATGTTTCTGTATGTCTTCCTCTGAACCAGAGAGTTAAGTCATTACTGGAGAGATGATTCTACGCCCACTGAATCAATATTCAAGTGCTTAGAGCATATTCAAGTACTTAGAGCATAGACTTAAGACTTATTCTTAAATGATGTAAAATATACATTTATTAAACTGTCTAAAATCAATAGGAGTCCTCCTTCCCTTCATCACCTTCCTTCCACAGTTGTGAACAGAGCAATGGGGCCCAAGCTGGAAATTCTGTACAAGTCACTCAGGCAGAATCTCAAAGATACAACTAGTCTCCTTTAGATGCATCAGCATTACCATGAAGAAGTAGGGGGCAACAGCTGCTTCTTTTGGACTACTTTACATTAATGCAAATCAGAGGGTAGTCAAAATACTTCTGGACACCCCTCTGGGCCGGGCACTGTTTCTGGGTGGAAGAACCACAGAGCAAAATCAGCAGCACAAGCACAAAGCCGCACAAGGGAGAAGGCAGATATTTATTTTTTTAATGCCCAAAATGCAGTGTTGCTTTTGCTCTAGTCTCAGAGAAGTGAATGACTAATTCAGATGTAGTTGCTAACCCAGTCCTCTCCATAACAAGTGAGAGGGATAATTGTTCTTTTTGCCCTGTCTCCACTGGAACCTGAGTTCATCACAGTAAACATCAATGAATGATAAAACTGAAAATAATACTATCCTCTGGCTATAAAGGAAATCCTTTCACTTAACAAGCTAGATAATTCAAGATGCTTCCAAAAGCAGTCCTGTACTTGTCACTTGTGTTGACAATTGCACACCATCTTGTCCTACTGCGTAAGCAAAAAACAGTGGCTATACCCTACACCCATTATACAGTTACTCATTAAATAAGCAAATCTTTCCACTGAAGTAGAATAAGGACCAAGGCAGGAGTTGAGGCCAGAAATGGAACCAGGTTGCAAAAATGTAACAGGAATGGATACACTGTTGAAGGCTTTATACACCCAGCACAGGATTTGGAATTATCCTACAGCTAACAGGTACCATTGAAGGTTTTGAGCTGGGTAATGGCATCATTAAATAGGAGTTCTCAAAATATCACTCTGGTGGGAGTATAGACCTACTCAAGAGGTAGGCAGAAAGATTTATTAAAAAGCTATCTCAGTATCTAGGAAAAATGATGAGTATCTGAAATACAGTAACGTCAATGAAAGAAAAACAAAGTGAGGCCTTCAAGAGTCACTTGAGAAATAGCATCTGCAGAATGTTGGAATTGACTGAATATGGGGAAGGGGTTACAAAGAAGCTCGTAGTGGAACTCCAAGAGATCAGATAATGCCACGTTTTGAGATTGGAAAATGGTTCTCTAACCTGTCTGTATGTCAAAGCCCCCTGTGGAGTTTTAAAAAAAATACAGATGCCCCCGAGCCACCCCTAGACATCATGAAATAGTAGGACTGGAGTAAAAGCCAGGCACTGGCATATTTTACAAATCTCATAGGTGAGGGTGATATGGAGCCAGGACTGAGAAGCTAGTGACACGGGAAACATAGCAGACATACAGATTTGGCTTCTGAAGGAGAAAGACAACTTTGTTTTTGAACAGACTGCAGTTTAGTTACTTATGGAAATGAAATCCCCTAAGGGGAAATGGGTCTCTTCCATGTTATGTGCCTAGCCCAGTGCCTGGCACACGAGGACATCCTATAAGGGTTTATTTCATTGAAGGAATGAAAATTGGTGGGCAATCAAAAACACAGAAGTAGATCTTAAAGTCAAGAATACACTGAGACACAACATGGCACCTTGGAAAGAGGATGGACTTTGCAAATAGGAGACTCACTGGCTATGTAGCTTTGAGCCAGTTACTCAGTATCTCCGAGATTCAGTTTCCTTAATTTTCAAATGGGGAGAATATGATTGCACTTCCAATGCTTTTGAAAGAATTAAGTCTATATGTATGAATAGATGTACAACTGCATATTATAATTAATATATAAGTCCCCTAGGGTTGAGCACAAACTCAGTAAATGGTAATTATTGATATATCATTATCCTTATATGGACTTGAAATGAATGAGATCTCCTAGGAAAGATTTGTGTGTCAAAGAACAGCAACATAACCCTGAAGTACATGAACAATAAAAGGGCAGGTAGGAAAACAAATAAAAATAATAAGAATTCGTGACAAGAGAGGAGACCCCAGACAAGCAGAGTTTCAGGAAGAAAAGAGTAACCAATAGTGCCAAGTGCAGCAGAGAAGTGGGAATTAGCTGAAAAATGACCATTGTATTTGGCACCTAGTTAGTCACCGGTGACTTTAGTGACTACAGTTACAATGGAACTAAATGGGTTGAATTGGGAAATACATACTAGTCAAAGAAGTACAGACAGTGGATATGGACTACTTTTTCAACAAATTTAGTGCTCAAGAAAAATACTGAGAGTGATAAGTTAAGCGGGGTGGTGGGGTGGTGGGGGGGGGGGTGGTCAGAGCTGAAGATACACTGCTAGCTCTTGAGGACCAAAAATATATTGTTGGGTTTTTTAAGGCTGAGTTATCTATTTCCTCCCCCAATATCTAGAGCACTAACTGCCACATATTAGTTCTACTAACTACAGTTCTTGCATGAGTGAATGAGGAAGATATTCAGGGGAGAGAGAGAAGGACAAAAAGGTGTTAGAGGGTTAAGAAGAAGCGTAGCAACAGAGAATAGCCCAAAAGTAGGAGGAAAGAGGGGGGGAATATGAAGTTCCAGTTTCATCTGTTCCTGCCATATTGGGTTCATTCTGGCCTCTATAGATTTTGCCAGGGACTTTGGTCCCAGAATAAACCCATGATCCCAAGATAGCCTCTTTATGAACCAAGGAAAAAAACTCTTAATATTGCATCATTTCAGAACCCGTTTATTGATCTTCCCACCTTCCTCCCTTTGTGGGCTCCTGCATGCTCCCTGATGGGTTAATCCCCAGATTTGGGCCTACAGCCCCGGAGGTAAGGTTGTGAGCTTTCAATCTTTGTGTTCATAGTTCTTAACAAGGAAGCCTGAGTGATCAAGACCAAAAGGAGACATGCCACATTCCCAGGGCTGCAACCTCAGAAAAAGCCATCAAGATCACAAATGATGTTAGCAAAGGCAGAGAGTCTAGCTTGTTTCTTGTAGCAATTCCTAAACCTGGAGACTCACATGTCCTCTGTGACATGCAAAAGCCTAGGTACAGATGGATAAAAGAAGCCTCCTAAAGGCACCTTTATAATGTAAACAAAATATACACAAGTTAGAATAAACACACACACACACACACACACACATGCACATACAAACGTGCACAGAAACATACAAACTTGCCTCACACTCTTCAAACTACCAACTCCTTTCCTGTAACTGAGGGTTCCATCAACCGAGCTTCACCCACACCTGCCCTACCAGCTGCTCACTTGGTCTAGAAGCATCTGCTCCACCATGTCTGCCTTTTCTATTTCACACTGGCTCAGGGTCTCAATATAGCTTACAGAGCTGACAAATGAATCGATTTAGACTTGGTAATGATTGCAATCAAGTGAAGTGACTGATTCTTCCAGGGAACACAGTTAAAGTAAGTGAGGGAACTGGTCACCCTGAGACATGAGACAACCCTATCGTGCAAATTTCAAGTATCAGAAGAGAAAGAAGATGCTTGGGGCAGGAAGACTTGGTGCATTACAAAGGCAGAGTCTGATGGAGTCTCCTACTCTTTAGAGATGAGCGAATAAACATGAAGAACACTTTGTTAGACTATTATAAGCATTCTGCCATGAATGTAAAAAATATAAGAAAAAAATAAAATTTGACCAATTCCCACTAATCCGCAAAATCTTTTTCCTGAGAGAAAGTAAAGAAAGGATTACTACCATGGGATTCTATCAACTCCCTTGTGCTTCCTATCTGTTCTCATCAATCTCTAGAGAGAAAGTGAAGAAAAGGCAAGTATTTGAAACAGAAAATGTTGGAAATAATTTGCCAAACATTGAGACACTTCTTTAGTAGCATCTTTAATTTTCTCAGGCTTCTTTGGAAACTTTTTTGCTACCAGTTGAAAGATTATTAAGGGAAAATGTATACAGAATGAGGTAGGCACCAGAGATGAAAAGATAGGGATCAAAACAAAGTGTTTAAATTCTTTTAAAAATATGAAAAATAAAAAGGCTTTGAAATGTTCACACAAGCTCGGCCAAACATGTTCACAAATATCCTGGCCGCTACTAAACTAATTATGAGATGGTGTTTTGCTTTGTGTTTAATGAAGTAGCCCTATAATGTTAAAGCATAAAGATGAACATTTTAAGATATTCATTTTGATACAATCAATGATCCATTTCTGCATAATCTTACCCACCACTGGAGAGCTTTAAAAGTTTAGACGGCACATCACAGAGCCAACTAGCTAGAAAGGTCACCCTCCTGCCTTTTCCAGCTCTCCTATGTATTCACTGCTCCGCGTTTTCGTTTTATTTAGGAACTTATATTTGGCCAAAATTTTTTATACTTCAGAAATTTTACCCCAATTACTCTCACAAATTCATTTTCCTGAATCTTTAGAATTTCTGCCAAGAGCACTTTAATATCATGGCAGCATGTTAAAAAGTGAAAGCGTTTTTCCTTTTACTACATGACACAAAACAAGCAGTTTGACTCTAAGAAATTGTGACTAATGTCTGCATATATACTCTGCTCCCCACTGTATTCCTCATACCGGACCCACAGAGAGCAAAGCTGGTCAGTGTAGTCATTTTATTTCAATTGAAGCTGAAACTTACCCCTATAATCCTTATATCATCCTCATAATTAACAGTTCACTAAATCATAAAGGATTATATTAAAATAAATAAGTTAAGAGGTGACTATATCTATTATTTTGAAAAGTGAAAAGCTTGTAATAACTAATTCCAAAAGGGCAGTCTATATATTCAAGAAAAGCAGAATATTTATCAAAGAACAAGTGACTGCATTCACACACACACACGCACAACACACACACACACACACACATCAGTGTGTGTATGTTGTTTTTCCAAATCCAGAAATCAAATACTATTCCTTTAGCTTCCCTTAGTTCTTGCCACTCCAATAATGCTTAACCTTGTCAGTGCAGACCTAAGCCCCAAAAGTATATTGAGGTCATTCTCCACCAAAAGAGTTAAAATAATCAGTAAAGGTGTGAGACAGTCACCTCAGGAAACACTATATAGCAAATGTTTGGGGTCACTTACTTTCCCGGTTAAGGGTGAAACGAGATACCAATTTCACCAGGCAAGAAAAAGGTTCCAATTTGAGTTCCCTAAGCTTCATAGAATCAAAGCCCATTCTCAGTCAACCTTCAGTGTGAGGTTATCAAAGTAACTGCCCCCTGCTTGCTAATCCCATTTCTGGTGGTTTTGTAGCACTGAAGAGTATGACTTCCTTGTTTTCTTCTTCGAGGTTGGTCCTAAACTGATTCTAAGGAAGTTGCCCTGCGTATTTGTTCCAGCCGAAGACTCCAGTGCATGGGCTCAGGGCCTCAGATGCTGCGGAATTTGAGACTTGCCTCGTGTCTCAGCTCTACCAAACATTGACTTTGTGGCCTTAAACAAGTTGCTTGACTTCTGACCCTTGTTATCTCATCCTTAAAATGAGGGTAATAACAATTGCACAGTTGTTTTTGGATTAACTTATATAATCTATCTATATATATGCATATATATATATATGGTCTTTCCCAGGGTAATACTCAAGAAATGGTAGCTATTATTATAAAAATCAGTTGCCCATTTACTACCTGATAAAAGTTTATACCTCAAAAATAGATTAACTTTTGAAAACCAAGCTAAGTCAATGCTCACACAGTAAAAAATATCTTAATGGCATAAAGATCCCTGAAAGTAATTATCTGAAATTCTCATTCTTTTTTAAATTACCTCTGAGGGGAAAAAAAGAGGAGTGGGGTGATGGTGTTTTCAAACTAGGACCTATGGGCCAAGTCTCCCCTGAACTTGTTTTTGTAAATAAAGTTTTATTGGAACAGTCATTCCAATTCATTCATGTACAACTCGTGGCTGCTTTATTGCCACAAGGGCAGAGCTGAATAGTTGCAACTGAGACTATACGAGCTCCAAAGCCTATGATATTTCTTCTCCGGCCTCTTACAAAAAAAGCTTGCCAACCCCTGATTTAGAACATAGGTTAAATTACTTCTATTATTAGAGAAAAATTGACTACACTTAATAACTGTAACATTATACCAAGCAGCAATACTGATGTCACTTACTGGGGCGGATGCCCAGACAGACATCTGTGGAGGGACTGGAAAGTGAAGACACTTCCAATCTACAGAGGAGTCTGGGGAAAAAAAAAAAAATCTGGCAGCAAATGATAATATGGGAGGAAGGGAGAGAAAAAGATCGTTACTACAAAGAATAGAAACCAGGTTTTCTTCCCCTGGAAAACTTAATTGCTCCAAACAGGGCCAAGGCTAGGGGGAGACTAAAGACACTCATCTGAGGCACAAAATGTAATGGGGTGGGGACCAAAATCTTGACTCAAGATCAATAATATTTTACAGATTTAAAAAAATCAAAAGTAATGCAAATAAGTCCATGATGAATAAAATATCAGAAATTTAAACAAAGACGAGATCAGTACCGCTGATTATTTTCTTTAGCCTCACGCTCTAATACTGCGCCTCACAGTACTGGCCCAGCTTGATTCCCTTGTAACTATGCCAACCCATGTCTTCTGGAGCAGGATTCCAAAAGGATGAGCAGTAAAACAACCAGAGAAATTTCAATACAGGTCTTTAGATATGTGGGCAACACAACTTCTGACACAACTTTATTTTTATCTCCCACCATCCTTTCAGACTTTATTCAATGTGGGTGATCTTCAGCTGCCCCAGGAAGCAAGTCTCAGCAGGCTCGTGATCTTTCTGTTCAGTCTTAGGTATGAGGCAGCACTAAGATCTGTTGCAAACACAATCTAAATCAGAAATTAGAATGACCAGTCTCATTAAAAATAAAAATAAACAAAAACTAATTAAGGGCAACAATCCTCTCTTGGCAATTTACCCCTTTCTCAGGCTAGAAGCCTGAGATATAAAGGTGTGCCCTTCTTCTTGACTTCCTTGCCTTGTGATTCAACCCCTGCTCTCAACTCATCCCAGTTTGCTAGTTTGTTTCCTGTAACTATGAGTAGATGGAGGAAGGAGTAGGAAAAGCTACTAAGTCCCTATAAATAACACAGGCTTTGTGCAAGCTTGGCCTCACAGGTTAACTGGGGACCTTGCAGCCCCAATGCAGGTTCCTTGGATATTCCCCTGCTCCCAGTCTCTGACTTCAGTTCACTGGACCCAGGGAGATGTGGAAAGCCAACTTAAGACTCTTTCCTCAGCCCCAAAGGATCCAGCATTTATTTCCAGATTCTCATTGTTGGGGGCCTTCGTTCTCCTACTTGTACTACTTTACCAGACCCAAGGCAAACCCACCCATCTCTCTCTTCTCTTCATCCACATCTGGTCCATGAAAAATACGTCCTCACTTTTTTTGCCTTGATAAACACCAGGAGAGCAGGGGAACCCACAGCAGCCACCTCTTTCCTGCTGGCACAGAAGTGACAGCCCAACCTTGCAGGTCTCCAAACCACAGGGAACACAGAGGTCCCAAAGGAACTCCCTCCCTAGGCTGGAAGGTGGGCCATCACATCAGAGCACTGACTATACAAGGAAATCTCTTCCCAAATCCTTTCCTTTTTCCACTCTGACCGATTTTTATATCCTGAAGTCTGGTTGAGGAACCCAAAAATCATGGAACAAGTTGCCCCAAATTTCATCTATAAATTCTCCATCTAGACAGTATGCCTGATGCCCACTTTGGTATCGCGTTGGACCATAGTAAAACCGAGGCACAAATACTTCCATTTTAATACCTGGTGATAAGATATTCCTAGAGGTACAGGGACAGGAAAATAGGCTAGGGTGGTGAGGTTCCAGAAGACTAATTGCCCAGAGAGTTGGCATAATAAATGCAACGACAACAGCCCATGCTCAGTATATCGCGCTTTGAGTGCAGTTGGGGAAACGAGAGCAACAGCTCTCGCTCACCTTCCCACTTAAGGGATGAAATTTTCCTCAGCGGATGACATTAATGATCGGAGTATTGCGCTGTAGAACTTTGGAATTTAAGCTATCCATATGGATATTTTAGAGGTGCTTTTTTGAGTGCCGTAAATCTTAATTCCTAAATGTGTCTTTGAATAACAGATGCTAAAATACGTACAGTACAAATAAAATTTCCACCGGCCTGCACAATTCTAACAGTCTTCCTTAAGTTTATTAATGCCACCTCTGTGCCTTCTAGACTTCCATTCTCCTTATACTTGCTTCCCACATCATCTGGCCTGCCATCAAACCCGTTCAGAACTGGCCCTCGAACAAATTACAAGAAAACTATCTGAAGCGACATATGGAACTCTTCTATTTTCTCCTAACTTGTTTTCCCAATGAAACACCCCTTTCCTGATCACAGGGGAGCTTTTAAAAAGTTTCTTATGTGAAGTTTTCAGGGTCCGTATCACTCATTGCCTACCTTTTATTATTATCATTATTAAAGAGAAAATATTCAGTCCTGTGAGACAAATGCACCATCAAGGAGATAAAAGTGATAGCGGCAAGGATAAGAAATGCAGTATGATTTTTACTTAAGTTCCCTCGACTGGATCCCTTCACACTGCTTTAGCCCTCAAATTAATCTTCTCCATCACTCTTCGCTTTGGAAGAAGCGGTGACATAACACTCGCTGCCTAATGCCCAGTCTCACCGCTCCCTCCTAGCATCCGGGTCCGTACCGCAGGCTTTTCCAGGCTACTCTTCTGGGATCTCCACCTGTCTGCCTGGAGCTCTGGAGAGTTCCACAAGCAATCAGCATGGCCCAGCATGGAGCCCAGTGCAAAGCGCTTAACAAAGCAACCCAGGAACATTCTGGAAATCCTTCTCATTCTGCCATGACACTCAACTATAAGAGCTTTGCTGCTGTTACATCTTGGTCCTTTATTTCTCAATGTCTCTGAAGATCCTTTTGTCAATTCTCCCAACTCTTTATTTCTAACATAAATGAAAACATCACAGAAGGCAAGGACAGTAAAAGCCTTGATTGAGAAAAATATTCCATCTTCAATGTCTGTGTGGCTCTGAGAAATGAGGAAACCTTTTAAAACAGCTGTGAGGCTATCTGCACTTTCCATTTTGATTTTCTCCACTCAACAAACATGATTAGTAAGAGAGCTCATGAGTTCAGAAGGATCACAAAAGTGGCTAAGGAAAAAGAATATGAAGATGCCTTCAGAGTCTTTCTGCCCCCAACCCTAACCATAGTACCATTAATCTCCTCCCTTTAAGTTAAAAAGGCCTGGAGGCATTATTTATATTTACCTATTTTCAGCCTATACTTTCTGTGAACTCAATTCAGTGACTATATTCAGAAATCATAAAATACCTGGGGGAATAAAAGGAGTCAGTATGATAACCAACAGTTCCAAATACCCAGATGTTTGATGCCGTGCAGATAAGGCAGCCAGCGGGTTTCTGCATTCCTACCAGATGCTTTCAAATTATGCATACTGACCTCCAACCTTTGTTTTCAGGTGCTCAGGGACATAATTCTTTGAGGTAGAGAAATTCAGAGTTGTGGTCCTGACACACTCTTCCCTTTATTTAGTTACCTACCATTTCTTGGTTAACTAAAATACACCTACAATGCTCTGAAAGTAATTTCTCCCCAAATTATTATATCATTTACAAAATATTTGCAATACAAAAATGGTCTTGTAACTGACAAGCTTCAAAAGAGGAACAAATAAGCCCAGTGTACTTGGGAATTTTCCTTTCAATATCTCCAGCCCTGGTTTCTTGGGGCCGTCCTCCTATTTACCCCAAACAAGGCAGGTCTGTGAAGGCAAAGGTTCTTGTGAAGATCTAAGCGTGCACTGAAGATACGCTGGGCTTACTTGTCAGCTATGTAGTTTGGTATGGGCTGTGTAACATAGCTGGAAAATTGCTGCATTTTATCAAGCTGTTAACTCTGAGGCTTAGTGTTAATCCAGGACTCACTGAAATTTTTCATTTAACCTCTAGGTGCTAATCTTCTTGATATGGGATTGCTCCATTCCCTCCAACGTCTGCGACCTGGATACACAGAGCAAGTCTCATCCACAACTCACGGACTCCTACTGATGATTACTTTTGTGTGTTCAACCTGCTAAATTCTAATGCTGTAATTCCTTAGCTGTGTTCCCCAAACTATTATGTGATCAACCCAAATGCCAACTGTCCAGAATTTATTAAAGCAATAGTCCGAAATGATGCTTTGAGCAAAAAAATGGTAGAGAGCACTGATGTCTCAAATGATTAAAACTAGCTTGCTAGTGTTATTTTGTATTTGTCTGGTCTTCTTTACTTTGGTCAGGTCGTCGCTGAAGATGAGATGCATGAAAAGTGGGATATTCTTCATTCTGTGCTTTATGGATTCACATGAATAGGTGGTTCAGTTGAAGGAAGGTAGCCACAATGATAAAGCAAATAGTACAAATAGAGGGACTTGGTTCTCTAGTTAGAAAAAAAAGAAGGAAAAAGAAAAACTCATTTAATGATGCCAACCCAAGATTTTTGAAAAGTAACAGATCTTTATGGAGGAGTTGGTGGCAGGGGAGTGAAAACATTCTTGTGTGGGGCTGTTGTTTAAGTGCAACAGAAATGCTGTTTACCTTCTTTCTTTTACAAATTCATGGCAATGACCTTAGGGCAGAAATATCGGAATCCATTGCCAGAGGACTGCTTGAGATAGCATGATTGATTAGCACTCCATCAACCCTCTATCTCTTCTCAGATCACATCTAACAGTGTGCTTCTGCCCTTTCTCGTGCCTTTTAATTTTGCTCAGTTGCATTCCAGGCCTTATGGCTGTATGCGTTTATTTATTCTCTCCATGATTTCATTTTTTAATTTTTTTTTCCTATCCTCTTAACCAAACACATTTTTAACATCATTTAAAACAGAGCGGCTTTTGGGTACAAACTGCACAAAATACTCAACGGTAAATAATGTCCTGATTAACTGATTCTATCCAGGGTTGCTAAACAGTGATGTTTGCTTAGCCATGGCATGGGTTCTCACAGATAAGCGCAAAGATAGCGCCTAACTATAAGCTTGGCGAAAGATTTTTGTGTATTACAGTGTGTGCCCAAGAATCCACTGTAAGTGTTAGATTTTATGAATGACCTAGGTGTGCCAATGAGAGATCTATGGAGTCAGTTCTAAGGCCTGATAACCCAGCGATGGAAGCAATGATACTTAGTCATGATTAGACCCCCAGGAGAATGTTTCTCTTCTCTAGAGCAGCAGAGAATTGAGTAAAATTGCCCAGGGATATCTACCCAACCTCTTTTTGGAAAAAGCTCTGTCCTACCCCATTCCTTAATGCCGATTCTCACACCCTACTCACCACCAGCTATACTTTTCAACAGTATTAATGGAGAGCTCATTGCCAAGGCTGCGGGTGGTGAAGAAGAAGGGCAGAGGGTACAGCTCACTCACGTCTGGGGCCCGACAGCACATATCCTTGTCCCACCAAGTTGTAACTCAGATTTCGTTTCCCACTGAAGCAATATTAGGACCAATAGGTATGTATAGTTGAAAGAGCACTCCTAGTATAATACCTCCAGTAAATTGTAAGTGACACAGATTTGGTGACTGATCTGCAATTTTAGCCTTCAAGAATTTTATTGTTTTAAATAGGAAACCAGGTTGCCAGTACTAATAACTATCAAAATAAAGCTTTTGTTGGGGAAAGGAAAGTGCATTTGTTGAGTGACTATATTTCAGGCACTATATTTCAAAAAGGCCTTCAATACAGGTATTTTTATCCTCATTTCATAAATAAGAAAATTGAAGCTCAGAGACGTTAAGTACACTGCCCAATGTACCATCTCTAATAAGTGCTAGAGTAGAGACTCAAATACAGCAATTGTTTGTCTACAAACCACATGCTTTTCCAACTCTCCTGGCTGGCAATTTCAGAATACAACTTGTTCACGGATTGGAAATTGCCAATATTAAAAAAAAAAAAAGTGCGATCATGGCTTTATTTTGCCATAAACAAAAAATAAAACGAAAAGAACAAATCCACAATCATGCCAACAGAATAAATCAAACTGTATTCACTTTCCTATATTTCCTTTCAGCCTTGTTTGTGTTCAAATTTTGACTCAGCAGCTTAAAACCCACAAGACCTTTGGTAAATTAGTGAATTTCTTGATCCCTCAGTTTCTGCTTCTGTGAAAATGAAGGCAGTAACAGTTCCTTCCCCAGAGTACTGTTCTGAGCATTCAAAAAGCACGTGAAGTGCTTGGGTGGTCCCTGGCATATGACACAAAGTCAGTCAGTGATACGTTATCATTACTTATGATCACAGCAGTGTAACCACCTACTCTTACTCAGTTTCATGATATGACTGATCTATTTTCCTGTGAGCCTCCTCCAAATAAGTAGCAGGAAGAAAAATGTAAACTTGACAATTATGAGAAGTCTATGCCTAGTCAGTCAGTATCTTTCAGGTAAAAACTGAGTTTGAGATTCCCCTCACGCACACCTCCACCACCGCACCACTCCCCAATATGGCAGTCACCCATGAGCTCACGTGTCCATCGGGCACTTTGGACTTGGGAGTCCACATGGTGCCTTAGCGATCACTGTTGGTCTCTGCTGTGAAAAGGTTGGCCTGGTTTCTTCTTGGATCCTTTATTAATTTCCTATTGCTGCTGTAACAAATTACTACAAACTTATTGGCTTAAAAACTAAAAAATGCAACTATATTATTTTACAGTTCAGGAGGGCAGAAGTCCTAAAATCAAGGTTTTGGCAAGGCTGTATTCCTTCTGGAGGCATTGGAGGAGAACCTGTTTCCTTGCCCTTTTCAGCTTCTAGAGGCTACCCACAATTCCATGGCTCATGACCACATCACTCTGACCTCTGCTTCCATCATCACATCTCCTCCTCTGACCCTGACACTCCTGCCTCCTTTTCAACCTTCATTAGGGCCCCTGTGATTACGTTGGGCTTAACCAGGATAATTTCCATCTCACGGTCCTTAACTTAGTCACAGCTGCAATGACCTCCTTTGCCAACAAAGGTAGAATGTTTACAGGTTCCAGGGATTAGGATGCGGACATGCCTAGGTGGGCCATTATTATTCTACCTACCAAATGCCCCTCATACTGGTGTCCACTAAGCAAGTAGCAGTGCATTTGCGATTTGTTTTTTGCCTCAGACTGAGTATGGTAACCTTTCTCCTATTTTTGACACCACCTTAATCTCACCCTTCTGGGTTTTAGTCACAGCTTTTAAGTAGCTCCTGGTTAAAGTGAACCTCCCATGGATTATGTGTCAAGATCATCTCCACCTCAAGGCAAATACTTTCATGAAAGTCTCTCGTTTTAGCTATTCTCTTATTCTCCCACAGTGCATACTGCACATTCTCTCATTTTGGGGCCCGTTCCACGGCAGTGGGAGCTGATGGAGGCTCTAACTCACAACTGCGCCTCTGTGCAAGCTTACCACATCACCACTCCCATCCTGCTGGGCCTGCATCGTGTTGCTGCAAGGTTACTAGGCATGGCGGACTTCTCCTTTTCCCCCACCCCAAGTTCCACAGGGAAAGTAGGACACAAAAGGCTCTTTGCTTTTGGCTTTCTTGTCGCTGTATCTGGTAACACCCACTCCGTCTAAGATTTTAGCCTGGGGGGGGGAAGTGGGGAGGCAAAAAGAGACTTTTTGAGCACTGCAGTAGTGTGAGGGTTATGTATATTGTACACAGAGTTATTTTTGAATTTCTCCGAATCTTTTTTTCTTAAGATAAATAACCTTTAATTGGAATTACTGTGTGAAGAATATAAAAGTTTACAATTCTTAAACCATATTTTCATACTGATTTCCAAAAAGCTTATTCCCATTTATACCGCTAGCTGCAGTATGAACATACGTACTTCTCACAGCATGTTTTTAAGCTTATAGGATCACTTTTTTAAAATACTGGGATAATAATGATAACAACTAAGCTTACTGAGCCTTATTCTGGGCCAGGTAGTGTGTCAGCAGTTTTCATGTATGGTTAATACATGCACAAAAATACATGAGATGCTCATAGTATCCCTGTGTCATATTTTTACCCCATTTAACAGATGAAAAACCTGAAGCAGGGAGATCAAGTAAGTTTTCCAGGTTTGCACAGCCAGAGTATGAGGTAATGTCATAGATGCTTTACATTTAATTTCTTTGTAGCTTAGCTGGATATTTTTCCATATGTGTGCAAACTAATTATATCTCCGCTTAAGCAAACTCTTAAGGGAGCTTTACTGTTTGTTTTTTTAACCAAAGAAATGTGAGCTTTTTATACAATATATGCTAACCTTTTGGCTGTTATTTCTGTGATAGAAATTTTCAGAGTCTATTATTAATAATTTTTTATGTTTAGTCTACCTGCTATGCTAAAAATATGATTATTCATATAACCTTTTCCTGGTGGTTTTAAAAGAAGGAATATAAGGGGAAATCTTGTAGAATGATTTCTAAAAAAAGTAGCCTACTGGGACTTCCTAATACTCAAAATTACACATAATATCTAAAAGGACATTTCATCACATGTAACATTAACTTTAATTTATATCACCTGGCATACAATGAGCCATATTTCTTTCAGTGGCTAAGCTGTTGCCAGGTTCTAAATTAGGCCCCTTCTGGAAGCTGCGTTAACTCCTTCAGGAAAGCACTGCAACAGTGAGCACAACAGATACTGCCTCAGGAATGTCAGGGAGGCTGGATTTGCCGGAGAGAGCAAGATCTCAGCCAGGGAAAGCCAAGTGCATGGTCACTGGATGCCTGCCATCCTACCAGGCTGCCCGCCCCCTGGGCTGTCCACAGGGGCTGTTTTCGGTTCAGCCGTGACTAGCAGCATAGCTGGCTGGCCAGTTGACTCGTCAGCACAGTTTAGACCTAAGAGGTAAGTAGAGATAGGAAGCTGACACCGTCCTGATCTGTTTGTGACAGAATGATAAAATGTGTCAAGTTGGCTTATTCTACTACAAAGCTTCTCTGTTTCCTTTGTCCCCTTCTACACCATCAATTGCCCCACCTTTGCTGCTAAGCTTCTAGTACATCCACACACTCCTGCTTAACTCATCACACTCAGACTCCAGAATCGATTCTAGCATCATTTATCCAATCCAAATGTTTATTAAGCGCCTATGTGCTAGCAGTCAAAACTACAGCAGTGATCAAGATGCGGTCCCTGCCCTTTAGGAGCTTACATTTGACATCTTAGTGGGAATTCGGTCCATGCGCTGCCTCCCAAGAGTATTAAGAAGCAAACCTTCTTTCTTGTAAATTAAATTTCATGTATCAGTAGTTAAGACGCTGGTGATAGCTTCAGTGATAAAAGAGCCTTCGTGCTGCCCTCTCAAATCTCTCTCCCTCTCTCCTTTGTCTCTCTTGCTCTCTCTCATCTTATATCCCTACACACATTCTCAATCCCTATATTGAGACCTCACAACTCCCAGCGCTTTCTAATTTGTTACGGAAGGAAAAGTGAATTGAGTGTCAAATTCACCATACTACTTATCCAATGAAGAAATCAACAATAAAATGCTTTTCCAATGTAAAGTCTGCGTTGCATAAAAATGAGGAATATTTAAATGAAAATAGAGACAGAACACCACTCTGGAAAATATATTTTGAAACTGTACACACTCTGAATAACTTCTGACGGCTACAGACTGTTCTAACCTTTATCTTCAGAAGGGAACAATTACTCACAGCCACGTGGCGTATATGAATTATCATTACTCACTTGTGAAAGCAAACATGTAAATACCACTGTAGGCGGTAATGGTCATGCACTATCACTCTACTTTAAATAGAATATTTGTGTTGAAACAGTTAGTAAATTTAAAAAGATATTATTTTTATGCCATAAAGAAACTGTTGCATCACAAGGGAAAGGCAAAAGAAAGAAAAAATAAAAGCAAGCATGAAAGAAGACAGTAGGGAAAGAGACGAAAAATAGAGAAGAAACATAACAAAACTCATACTGGGTGGTTGGGAATGCTAGGTGTTTTTACATCAATTACCCCATCCAGTATTTATTTTTATATCCACGAAATAAGTATTCTTCACCTCTGTGTTAGTGTTCTCCACAGAAACAGAATCAATAGAATAAATGTATGTACGTATACACAGAGACAGGCAGAGACAGACACCGACATAGAGAGACAGAGAGATTTATTTAAAGGAATTGGTTCATATGGTTGGTAAATCTGAAATCTGAAGGGCAGGCCAGAAAGTGGAAAATCCAGCAAGCTGCTATTGTCTGATGTTTTGAGTTGGAAGGCTAGAAACTCAGGTAGAATTTCTATGTTGAGGTCTGGAGGCAAAATTCCTTCTGCTTCCGAAGACATCAGTCTTTCTAGGTCTTCAACTAACTGGATGAGGCCCACCCACATTATGGAGGGTAATCTGTTTACTCAGAGTATACTGATTGAAACGTTAATCACATCTTAAAAAGACCTTCGCTGCAGCATCTACACTGGTATTTGACCAAAAAGCTTGGCGTAGTAGCCTAGCCAATTTGACACTGAAAATTCATCGTCACACCCTCATTTTTCGAAATGGAAAAATGGAGGCTCAGAGATGCCAGTACCTCATCCAAGGGCACACAGGAATTTCAAAGAAGCAGCAGTGTACAAGCTTTGGGAAAATGTTTGTGAACACATCCCAGCTGCAATAATTACTAGCTGTGGGAACCTGGGGAATTAACTGAGCCTCAGTTCTTCCAACTGTAAAAGGGATTCTTTAGCATACTTTTCCTGGTTGTTGTACAGATTCAATGAGATAAAGTGTTCGATACTATGCATGGAATAGAAAGAGGCCTGTGATAAGCATGTGCTTCTACTTTACCATCCCTCACAGGGCAGGACCAGACTCAAATTCAAGGTTGGCTGGCTTCAAGCTAGTCTGCTAATTAATAAAACACATATCCCAATGTCAAGAATATAAAATACTAATTTGTTTTACACAGAGTTATCACATGCTGTGTAGTTATGCTATTTCCTTAGCAAACATTGGCGTTTCATCAGGTCTGAGAAGAGAAGGGGGATAGAGGGCGCATACATAGGAGTAATATAAAAAAGTCAGGACGACGAGGTTATTACCCTCAGAGGAGCTTACAATCTAGTCTGGAAGACAAACAGATATTTGCATCACATATCACACGAAGTCCAGAGCTGAGCCGTTCAAGGGCACGTTGCAGCCCTCTCAATAAGGCCTATGCCACGTTCAGATATCCCCTCATCAAAATGATTGACACCAATAAAAAAGAATAACGGGTCCGCTATCATTTCCAGTATTTTTGTGGAAGCACAGCCTCTGCAGGGATATAGGGACCATCTCGGTAAAGTACGGTAATTACAACATACACGGCAAATAAAACTGTTCGGTCATTAGATATGTTCATGATACAACAGCAATAACCCTAAGAAATTACAGCGGTTAATGACCAGCTCACTGTAGCCCTAGTGCCCACTTTTTACTCGGGGGTTAAATAACAAACATTAACCTGCTAGGCATAATCTGTTCTGTTGGGATTATTATTTAGTAAAGCATACTTTTTGGTGTATATATGGATAGGTACAAAGGTACAGCTCTGCAATAAGCAATCTATTTTCTTCATTCTTTAGTTTAAATAATACATGTAACTAGAGCACCCTTCTGTGTTATGTTTTAATCCATTACCTGCATAAAAGAAGAAAAAAAAATAATAAAAGCAGTTAACTACAAATTTACGAAGCTCCCTTCCTACAATTCCCTAAAAGGACAGCTTAGCACTCTCCTCTGTGTTGTGAACATCTTCCTACATCTCGCAGGCCATCACCATATTAATTAATAATCACGACATCTTGGTGTTGATATACAAAGTGGAATTTAATTCACAAATGCTTATGTTCTCTTTGAGCCTAAAACTCTCATTCTTCCTAAGTAAATAACCATTTCAGTGCAATCTTAGGTTCCCCACTCTCGCCTACTCCATACCATCCACCATCCCTCTAGCGAACTCGGAGAGATTATTCAGTTCTTCCCTCCTCTTCAAAGTTTTTTTCTGTCTGTTCTCCCTTCATCCAACTAAATGGTGGCAGATTCCTCCTCCCCAATGCATACCCCCTGTGCACTGTGTGTCGTGCATCTGAAACACTCTTTTGTTATGTGGCTGACTCCTCGTAAGCTGTATGTTTCTTGGGGGCCAGAGACTGTATTTGATTCATTTTCTATTCCCAATGCCTAGAGTGTATCTGGAACATATTAAGTAACTAATACTATTTGATAAATAAATGAATGAGGGGGAATATCACAGTTGCTCCCAAAAGTGCTTTGACTGCTTCCAGCTAGTAGCTTTTGCACTGGAGAATTCATTGTGATGAATGTGAGTCTCTTGGAATCAGAATATCAGAGACAGAAGAGACTCCAAGAACCATCCAGTGCCTCATCTTACAACTAAGGGAAACCTGACCCTCAAAGTTTACTATTCTAAGATAACACAAATTACAGGTACCAGTTCCAGGACCAGAATTTACATCTCCTAACAATTTGTCAGATACTCCTTGACCCTCTACCATGCTGTCTCTCTTGAAAGTGAAGTAAAGTGCATTTCCTTTCAAAGATGTTGTATATTGACATATCTATTAATTCACAATGGCATCCTCTCACAATCAGTGAGCTTCTTATTATAGCATTAATTCTGCTTTTCCCAAAGGTCATCACTTTTTAAAAAGATGCCTTGAGACAGAGTTTCTTAAAGAGACATACTCAAGACTTTAGGGTTCCTGTTTTATACATAAATATTGAGTGGATACATGTCATTTTTCTCAGTAATAGGTAATACATGTGTAAAATATATATATTTTACCAATGTAGGTCTTTTTTAAAAACAGTAATATGCAGGGGGCGCCTGGGTGGCTCAGTTGGTTAAGCGACTGCCTTCGGCTCAGGTCGTGATCCTGGAGTCCCGGGATCGAGTCCCGCATCGAGTCCCACATCGGGCTCCCTGCTCGGCGGGGAGTCTGCTTCTCCCTCTGACCCTCCCCCCTCTCATGTGCTCTCTCTCTCTCTCTCAAATAAATAAATAAAATCTTTAAAAAAAAACAGTAATATGCAGCCTGCTGTACTCAGATTATATTGTGCACTTAGGGGCATCTTTTGTTACTGTCTGTTGTATTAGCCTCAACTGTAAAAACAACAATTTCAGTGAAGTAAACTTACCTGCACAGTAGAGATTTTCCAATTTTTGCAAACTGAGTCCTTTATGATTTTTTTACATTTATTTATTTATTTGAGAGAGACGGAGAGTGCACAAGTGGGAGGGGCAGGGGAGAGGGAGAGAGAATCTCAAGCAGACTCCCTGCTGAGCACAGAGCCTGACACAGGGCCTTGATCCCAGGACCCTGAGATCATGACCTGAGCCGAAACCAAGAGTCGGACGCTTAACCCACTGCACCACCCCGGCGTCCTTGAGTCCTTTATGATTTAATGGCTAACATAATCATCTCTAGGTCTGGTAATTCCACTCAGGACTTTGATTTCTGTGTGTGCTGGCAAGACCCAACAGCGGCATGCAGGTTCCCCTCAGCAAGAATAGCTAGAGATCACAAGATGATAGATGATAGAATGTCAGTGGAAGGATGCTTTCTTTTAAAATGTTTAAGACGGGCGCCTGGGTGGCTCAGATGGTTAAGCGTCTGCCTACGGCTCAGGTCATGATCCCAGGGTCCTGGGATCGAGTCCCGCATCGGGCTCTCTGCTCCTTGGGAGCCTGCTTCTCCCTCTGCCTCTCTCTCTCTCTCTGTCTCTCATGAATAAATAAATAAAATCTTAAAAATAAAATAAAATAAAATAAAATGTTTAAGACACATTTTAAAATCTGAATTGTCGATTTCAAAAGAGAACACTTTTATGTTTTTTTTTATATTTATATTTATATATTTGTTAAGGTTTAAAAGTTTATATCAAGTCAGCTTTAAAATGACAAGGAATGGTTGGCCTTCAAATAATAAATTAAGATGTAGGTTTGGAGTTGTTAGGATGTCAGTCATTCTGACTGACAAGTTTCACTGCTGAATTAAGCTTTAAATTTCTATAAATCTGACTGCCAGTTGGGAATGTTTGATGTAGTCCCCAGTTCTCTGTAAAAATGCGATTTCAATAGAGAGTCCAAAATATTGTGTGGTTACTAATGGCGGTGCACACATGCGTCAGATTCGCCACTGGACCACAGCCCACATGTCTCTTCAAGAGGATAAGTGACCACCCTTTCACTGACCTCAGGAGATATTTTCATCCTGAAAACCAGCATGCTAAGAAAGCACTCGCATGAAATTGTACTGTGTAGCACAGAAGGTGAAAGACAAAAGAAATCATTAAAAGTATCAACCACAACCCCCAACATATCACAAATACAAGTGAACCAACATATCACTAGTTAGTGGCACAACGGGACCAAAACCAGGTTTCCAAATTCTCTCTACTCTCTCTACTTGGACCTTCTTTTTCAGGTCCACACCCTCATGACAATTCTTTCTTCAAAAAGTCTTAGGTATATTCCCTCTTTAATAATTTAGTAGTATCTGTTTTAAAGTGAATGAAATGTCCATACCATGTACTCAAACACAGAATTCAGAGAAGTAATTCCATGCCATGTTTTGTGAAAGATTTTTGTTGAAACACTTACTATCAGTCTTGAAAAGCAAAATAAGAATAGATTTTACTTTTTCAACACATTTGATGAAATATATTTGTTTGTCCCTCAACAGTGAGGGAGACTATTGAAATGGCTTGACCTTTGGAAGAACCAGAATGCAGGGTAGTGACCATGAAATGAATTCCTGTCAAAGATATATATCGATGATCTAAAAATTAATGTGCTTGTTTATAAAACAACTAGAAGATAGGGGCGCCTGGGTGGCTCAGTTGGTTAAGCGACTGCCTTCGGCTCAGGTCGTGATCCCAGGGTCCTGGGATCGAGTCCCACATGGGGCTCCCGGCTCAGCAGGGAGCCTGCTTCTCCCTCTGACCCTCTCCTCTCTCATGCTGTTTCTCTCTTGCTCGCTCTCTAATAAATAAATAAATAAAATCTTTAAAAAAAAAAAAAAACAACTAGAAGATAGCCTGTAAATATAAACAGTAGGAGGAGAGGCAAAAGAGTCACAATCCATGTCATCTGTATTGTGCTTTGGGTTTCAGAAAAATTAAAATCCTCAGTAGAAATGTAGAACTATATTTGCATATATGTAAAGCTAACCTAAAATTATTTTACTCGAGAAGAGAGAAGTCCAAGTAAATGTTTTGCATAGATAATTTACAGAGTACACATAACTGGATGATAAACAAAGAAAAAGATGCTCGACCTCACTCCCAGTTAGGCAAAAGTAAAATAAAATACAATTTTTCACCTATCTTACTGCAAAAACTATAAAGATTAGTAATCATTACTGTTGAATATTTTATGGGAAATCAGACATTTACACTTGGAGAGGGTGAACACATAAACAGACAGAGCTTCTTGGAGAACAATTTAGTATCATCAATCCAAATTTTTAAAATATACATCCCCTCTGACCAAGGAATTACATTTCCAGGGGTTTCTCCTCCAGAATGTGCACAAAGCTGTCTTTAAAAAATGGTCATTACACTGTTGTCAAAGTATAACTTTAAGAATACTCTCAATGGGATGCCTGGGTGGCTCAGTTGTTAAGCGTCTGCCTTCGGCTCAGGTCATGGTCCCAGGGTCCTGGGATCAAGCCCCGCATCGGGCTCCCTGCTCAGTGGGGACTCTGCTTCTCCCTCTCCTACTCCCCCTGCTTGTGCTCCTGCTCTCACTATCTCGCTCTCTGCCAAATAAATAAATAAAATCTTTAAAAAAAAAAAGAATACTCTAAATGTTTTCCGATAAATACATTATTGTGCATATATGTGGAATACTATGAAGCCAGTAAGAGAAATGAGGAGACCATACCTGTGCAAATGGGCAAAGATCACAAAGATAGGTGAAATAAAAACAGCCATGATAGAATCCCATTTGCATATTTTAAAAACTGCACCTGTATGCCCACATCTATAATTTAAGAGTCATGTTTCTATAAACATAAGTGTATACAGAAGGTCCTAGAAGTATATACAACCAAATGTTAACAGTAATTGCCTTCTAAGGAAGAGAACAGAAACTGAATAAAGGGAAGAAACACATTCACTTATACTATCATATAAAAATAAATTACCCTCATTTTTTACAAGCATTCATTCATTAAATACACACACACACACACACACATACACACACCCCAATTTAAATTACATTAACCAAGTGCTAACTGATTTTTCCAATTCATACAAGTTATCAGTAATTAGTGCACAAATTATTCATATTTAACAAGCAGGGTCAAATTGTCAGAAGGTGCTTAAGACAAGTTTTCTAACAAGATTTTTAAATATATATATATATATATATATATATACATATTCTCTATGAGTCAGTTTATACAAGTTATAATCTATAAAGGATTTGTGAAGCATAGGGAAGTTTCTATTCAAATTCTGTCATCATTACTAAAAGTTCCAAATACCTAGAGCCAAGGTTAATGGGAATTTACTAAAATGATGCCATTTGCATTTGTGGATATTGGTGAAAGAAAGACTTCAACCTTGCCTGCTTAAAATATTTCAGGTTATGAAGTTTCCTCTAATATGGTTTTAGCCACATTCTACTTTTAAAGATTATTTGAGTCTCCTTTTTGGAATTTTTTTTATGTCCTAGGCGAAGAGTGGTCAAACTCTTCACAGCTGACCTTTAATTATTAACCAAAAAAGACTAAAAATGAATTCAACTTAATAGGATAGGGAAAAACAGTAACAATATAAATCAAAGTAAAACTGAAGAAAAGACATAATTCTAACACAGTATCTGAAAGTTAAAAATTGAAGTCTGTTTTATTCAGACTATAAAAACAAAAAAAATGGCTCTTTGAAAAATTAAAAACATAGTGGAAGACACAACAAAGTGCCAGACAAAAGGAAAGTATTTGCAATGGATGAGCGAAAAGATAAACAGGAATCCTATGTGAAATGAGTGGTGAGGCAATTCTGCAATACCCCCTCACTCCCCATTGTCTTACCCCTGCCTCAATCCTTTATTTACTTCAACTACTTGGCCCCTGAAAAAGCTGAACTATGTAGCCCGGAGCAAAGAATATTAACAGGCAATTTATAGAAGAAAAATATAAAAGACATAAGTAAATTCAAGAAAACATGTATCATCTCTCACTCAGCTGTTTGGCAAAAATAAAATTATTGACATTAACCAATATTGGTGTGGTGGCAAGGAACAGAGAATTCTTTACTTTATTACATTCATGCCATCTTTTTGGAGGACCTCTGGTCGCCATTAATTAAAAATTTTAAATATGCACCACCTTTGAACCAGAGATCCCACTTTTAGGTATTTACTCACAGAAATCATACAAATTCACAATGATATCACTTGAAGCATTTTTGACAGGAGTAAAAAAATAAAAAATAACTTGAATGTCCACCAAGAAGAGGCTGGTTGGATAAGTTCTGTGTTCTGTGAAATGAAATACTGACTACTATTCAGTCATTAAATAAAATTAAATAGATCTGTGCTATTGTATGGGGAAAAGTTGCAGAAAATGTTCATGATACAGTCTTACCCTAAAGAAACAAAACAAGACAACTCTATTATGAACACCAAGTAAATGGAATACTGCAGACCACTCAGCTGGTCAGTCACAGTACCTAATCCTGCTGGCTCAGTAAATTTACCAACTATGAATAAATGACTTTCTGGCTGAGGCTATCAGAAAAAAACTACCCCCCAAGTACCTCCCCTTTATGCAAATAAAAGTGCTCTTTAAAAATTCTAAACAGTGTGCACAAATAGTCAATAAACATATGAAAAGGTGATTATTCCACTGGCCATGAGGGAAAAGAAAATTAAAACCATAATGCAATCACATGCACAAGAGAATGGCTAGATGGAAAAGAGAAAACATTTGTAAATGCTGGTGAAGATATTAAGTAACTAGACTCTCATACATGATGGTGGAATATAGTTGACTTAATTTTAGAAAATTGGTTGTGTCTACCAAAATTGACCATTTGCACATATTTATATTTTGGACATAAGAGCATAGAACCAACCAAAATGTGTATTCTTCCAGAAACATACACTAGAATATTCATACCCACACTACTGCAATAGCCCCAAACTGAAAACTATGCAAATGTCCATTTGCCAAGAGTATAGCATATTGTGTTCAAAAGGGAATCTGTTACCAAGCTGAACATTGAACATATAAGTAATTTTGATGATGGCCATAAGGACGCAGAGCTGAAAGGTTAAATGTGTATTTCATCCTCTGGATCCCTTTATAACTATGTAGCAGACCAATACGCTTTAAGGAAATCCAGAATTGTACTAATAAACAATAAACAACAGAGAAATTTTCAGGGGGGAAGCAATATAAAAATCATCTCCCTCTTTCATTTTCCATTTCTTTACTGTCTGTTCTACATACAATATGGCAGAGACAGTCTAAGAACTTTTTTGTCACTTAGTCAACAATATCATGCATCATTTGGCAGACACGGAGTTTTCCAGTGTCTAAGGGAAATAATACGTATGAAGAAATCAGAGCAGTTCTTGGCACACAGCAAATACTCACATTAAACCTGAGTTGCTCTTCTCTTTCCTATGCTAAGATATGGCTGAAATAATGATTTGGGGGATGGTTAGATTAGATTAGATACTGTTATCTTGTCATCTAACTCAGTTTCATCAATCACTGAAAGACGCACTCAGAAAGCTCTTTGCTTTCTTCCGTAGAGGTTTTTGTTTCACTTTATTTCACAAAATTAGTCTCATCCATTGACTTCCAGTAACATCCAGAAAACACCTGGGTTTTGTGTGATGTTTGCACTCCTAGAGAACCCTGGACACTGATTGTGAGCAGCGAACCCATTAGGCAAGTGGCTTTGCACAATCCGTGTATTCTATTTCATGACTTGATTCCATTTAAAGCAACCCATTTTATCTTTCACTGCCTGATGATAATAACCATCTTTATTTTACAATAAGAAATGAATATTGCATTAATTATGGTTACTTAATCATTTTAGAATACTATAAATGTTTCAATAAAAATTGCTATGCTAATCAAAATATTTCCTGTTTCATTAAAACTATGAACTGTCCCTTATGACTGCAAAATGAGCAATAAAGTTTGATAGCATGGTGCAGTCAAGATTGCCCATTGGATAAGGGTGATTTTTCTCAAAATGTGTTATGTGAATGCATTAAATATTTGATGCTTAATAAAAGCAAAATAACATCCCTTTCCACTAAGCTGCCTCAAATACCAATTACATAAGAAAGATTTGCTAAACTAATGATTTTCTAAGTAGCTGCAAACGCTTGTTTAATTCCTGATGTGTTCTTTGTTCCTCAGGATGAATGTGAGTTGTTGTTCTCAATATTTGGTGGCATCACTTTTTTAGAGCAAGGATTTACTTAACAAGGCCTTTTATTCTGCCTTGGATTTCATACTGATGCTTCTAACAATGAACTCTCAGGGAACACTGCCTCAGATATGAAAGCATTAACACAAAACCAGGATCCTGTACCTCTCCATTTTAATTATGTGATCTCTGGGCTGCTCTGTCTTAATATTTGAGAACATAACAGTATTTGTAAAGGATAGAGCTCCTAGTCTATTGTTGCCTGCAAATATCATCTAGCTTGTTCCCTTTAATGACGCACTTTTCCTGGTGTCCACCCCCTTGTGTAATCCTCTCTCCTTTACTGATTCTGGGATTGGCTATGTAACTTTCTTTGGCCAATGGCACATCAGCAAATGCAGTGCAAACAGAAGCTAGTTAAGTGCTTGTGCATTAGGTCTTACCTTTAGGGGGGACTCCTCTGCCATATGGAGAGATCACATGGACGAGAACTAAGATGGGTTGGCTGACAGTCCCATGCAACTGTCAGACATATGAGTGAAGTGGTTCGGAACAGGCCAGGCCCAGCCTATCTGCCAAACAACCACAAATGCATAAATGAGTCCAGCCAACACCATGCGAAGCAGTGATGAAACTTTCTCTGCCTTGCCCAAGTTGCTGACCAGCAGAACTGGGAGCAGATAAATGGTTCCTCTTTCAAACCATTAAAAATCACAAGGCTTCCACTCTGTCTTTCCCTATTTCTCTGAGCCAGAATAGAGACATGGGACTGATGAGCAAGGCTTAATTATGTGAAAGACAACAACGCTTGGAGGAGCCTCTCAGAACAGAAATGAAGAGCGTTTTATCTGACCAGGATAGAACAAATAATGGGTGATGGGCAACTCACCCGGGGCCATTGTGACTAATACCTGTCATCAGACTGGTATACTAATATAACCACTGAAGACTTTGTCAATATGTCAGCCACCTGAAATTAAATCTAACTCAGTGGGAGTGACACCAAATTGTTTTAATTGTTTCTACCCGCTGAATCAGTTCTCAAAATAGAAATCAGGCTTGGAAAGATAGTTATTTTTTTGCCCCCCTAGTTTATACAATGGTTCTTATACAACTATATGTGCTTCAAGTGCCTGACTTCTCTAACTAAAAACACAGTTATTAGAGGACATACAATTCTTTGTATTCCCCCATTGTATCAACATATAATTGATCAATTATATATGACCATTATTGACTGACCTTGGCAGTGCTCAATCTTCTTTGTTCATTATTCCAACCATTTGGCAATTATTTCCTGAGTATCTTCCATGTGCCCAGCATTGAGCTAGACATTGACAGACAAGATAAGCAAGGTCCTCATGGAACATCCATCCTGGAGGAGAAAAACAGACAATTACCCCAAACATCTTAAAAACATGATTATTAAAAGTCGTAAGTGTTCTTTTTTTTTTAAAGATTTTATTTATTTATTTGACACAGAGAGACACAGTGAGAAAGGGAACACAAGCAGGGGGAGTGGGAGATGGACAAGCAGGCTTCCCGCCGAGCAGGGAGCCCCATGTGGGGCTCAATGCAGGGCTCGATCCCAGGACCCTGGAACCATGACCTGACCTGAAGGCAGACGCTTAATGACTGAGCCACCCAGGCGCCCCAAACTCTAAGTGTTCTAAAGGAATGAAACAGGGGCACCTGCACCACTGGATGGCGCAGTCAGTTGAGAGTCAGCTCAGGTCTGATCTCAAGGTCATGAGATCGAGCCCCGCATTGGGCTCTGTGTTCAGCATGGTCTGCTTAGGTTTCTCTCTCTCTCTCTCCCTCTGCCCCTCCCCTCCGTGTGTGCGCACTATCTCTTTGTTTCTCTCTAAAATACATAAAATCTTTAAAATAAAATAAAATAATGAAACAAAGTGATTTTAAGAGAGAAAGTGCTAAGAGAAAAGGCTTCTTTAGACAGAGGGTGTCAACAAAGACCTGTCTGAGGACACGATATTTAAGGCCTGAAGAATGAGAGAGAGTCATCCAGGTGTAGTCATCCCAGATGACTAGGTCTAAAAGTTTCTGTGATCATGACTACATGTCAAATGTGGCCTCACTTTTACACACTGTCAGCCAACAGTGAACAAAGCAGGGAAAGACAAGACCCTGAGATGCCTGGGTGCCTCAGCCAGTTAAGCGTCTGCCTTTGGCTCAGGTCATGATCCCAGGGTCTTGGGATCGAATCCCACATCAGGCTCCTTGCTCAGCAGGGAGCTCTGCTTTGCCTGCTCTGCCTGCCGCTCCCCCTGCTTGTGCTCTTTCTCTCTCTCTCTGACAAATAAATAAATAAATAAAATCTAAAAAAAAAAGAGAAAGAAAGAAAGAAAGAGAAAGAAAGAAGAAAGACAAGACCCTACTTCTATAATCAGTGCAACTGACAATTTATTAAAAAATATTTGATATTAAGTAGATCAAATTACCTGGTTGGATTGTGTGGGTTTTTTCTTTTCCACTTTTCAACTAGTTGTGATGAAGTTTTATGAAAATACAAGTCTATCTTTATGTTGCTATGTTACTTCTACCCAGTTGTCTATTTAAAAATGTCACTTACGATAAAGCCAGACCCTATCTCTAAATCAATTCACTTGCATGAATCTTTCCAGTGAGTTTGAGTTGATGATACTGTATATATAGATGTCTACCATGCCATTTTGCAGGTTAAAAAAGTGAAGTAAATTATGAGATGCCTATTCCAGAATGAGAATTGGCACAGCTCTGTTTTGAAGATAAAAAGAAGAGTCTAGAGCTCTTGACTTCTAACATTCAGCTCATCAACCTGAACCTTTTCCTCATATTCTTCTTAAAATTGTTAGTTTCACCCTAGAGAAGGATGTTATATTTATATTTTGGACATAAGAGAGAATTCTTATATAAATTTTTGGCTGAACTAAGTCCATAGAAAAGAAATATCCCAAGTGTAAAAATAGAGTTTGGTGGTAGAAGCAAGCGGTACAGTAATAGCTATTTCACACTTTCAGAAAGTTGATTCCAGCATGGTTTGCAATTACAGGAACAGAGAGACATAAGCTAATTAGTTATTGAGTCCCTATGTTCTTCTTTAAAGAACACCATCGATCTTTGCCCTCAGAAAGTTATTTTTACACAGTCACATGTGCAAGCTAGTGGGTGACAGACCTCCTGTGGGGTCCTACTTTCAGCTTTGGTCTTTGAAATGAAAATAATCATACTTTTATTTACAGAGAGTTCGAGTCTTCCACATAGTCTGGAATATGGCTATAATCATCAAGTGAACCATACTTAATTACCTATGGCTAATTACTTGTATAGCACTCAAATGTATTTAATATTACCATTTCAAAGCCACGTGGGAGGTCTTTTAACTGCACTCCTTCAAATCTTGATAGCATGAGTCCTGTGGCTACAGTTACGTGTATTATTGCCTCCAAAATGCTGATAAGAGAAAAAAATCAGATAAGAAGGCTTAAGAAGAAACCTATCTGGCCACTGTGAACTTAATGAGAGATTATATCTGTTTTAACACTTAGGATACTTTTGTTCTAGTACAGTTCATTTGAGATCTTGTGTGCTTCTAGTCCAAGTGTGCACTCATTATCTTAAAAATGAGATAAACGTATTTATACGTTCTGCAATTATATAAAATTAAATTTTCTTATACAGAATATTTTAATGCATTAGATTTCTAACCCTTTATTCTATCACAGTACTAAAACTTCAGACTAATATTAAAAGAACGGTAGTTGTTTATTAGAGTGTCCTTGGAAGTGGAGTGAGGTCTCGGATCTGCAGATGAAAGCAGGAATGTCCTGGAGTCTGGTTACCTCCCCTGGTAACCCTGGGAAGAGAAAGCACAGAGATAAGTCCCCATTGGAAGGAGCCTCCTTGTCCTGGTGTCTGACTTCCGCTGCCTGCTGAGACTTCCAAAGGCGAGAGCAACCACGCCCAGCAGGAAGTGGCCCAAGACATTTTGCCATACCAACTGCGTGGGACTTTAAGAGACGATATTTAAACTGCCAAAACCGCATTTCATAGTGATCCCAGGGCTTGTATCATCTTCGCTCGTCCCATAGAAAGCTCCACTCATTTGCGTTATAGCCCAGATTTGATTCTTCAGTGTTATTAGGGAAGTGTGATGAAGGAAAAGGAGCCCTGGGCTCTCCTTCTCCTAAGGTACAGCTTGTGCACTGACACTCCTTCATATTGGCCATGTTTTATTCAGCTGAATGGGCTTAAAATATAAGGCAGAGGGCTTCCCGTTCTAAAGGGAGGAGATGGGTGTCATATTCCAAAAGCCTTTTCAGCATCGTGCAAACTTGCTACTGTAATAACCCTGCTGTTCCAGGATCTGACAAGATGGACAGGTCAGTCCCATGGATTTTTAGAAATGTCTCTTGAAATAACTTGTTTAATCTGCTTTCCAGGCTGCCCCTAAGCTTACAGGGCCACCACGCCAAATTTCCTCTTTATTTCTACCTCATTTTTAATTGAATCAAGTTTATTAAGCAAAGTTACAGTGCGGATGATAGACAACACCTCAGTCCAAGAGCTACAAGGTCATCTCTACACAATATGCCAATATTCCCCATCCCAGAATACCACAAGTCCTCTCCTCTTTTCTGGTCACTCCTTTGTTCCACAAAGACACTAATGTTCAACAAAATAAATCTTTGATCGGTTCACACTGATACAAGTGTCAGAAATGGGCAAAAGCATCTAGCATTAGCATTTTCATTACTGGATTTCTAATGTTCCCCCTACTCCAAACCTACTGCACCCACATCCTTTCCCACCTCAGGAGACGGTCTTCCTTTCTTACAGTTGCTCACACCAAAAAACTTTATTCACGTCTCTCTCTCACTTTGCATGCCAATCCATCAGCAAATCCTTTTACTCTGCCTTCGATAAATACCCGAAATCTGCCTTTGGTATATATCCAAACTCCAGCCACCTCTCAGCAACCCCACTGCTACCACCCTAGACAGAGCCTCCATCTTTCTACCCTTGCTCCCTTACACACAAACTGTATAAACTCGAGAATAATCCTCACAAAATATGTCAAATCATGTCACCCCCTCACTCGGATCCCCCATGTGTCTCCCCATTTCACTACACTAAAATCCCAAATCTTTACAGCTGCTGACAGTCTTCCTCAATACCTCGAAGATCTCCTCCATCCCTCCTGCTCCTCCTCCCTCCCTGCCGTGATGGCCTCTCCTATTCCTCTAACACACTATGCACCTCTGTCTGAAAGGCTCACCCTCTCCGTCACAGCTCCCCCAGAAGGCTAACCCCTCACTCATTCAAGTCATTGCTTAAATGTCATTTTCTAAATGAAACCTATTCAAGATGCCCAGTTCAACACTGGAAATGGCACCCAGGCCTTCACCTTAGCATCCTAATCCCCCTTACCCTACTCCTTTTTTTTTTTTTCTCCAACACATTTCTTTTCACCATATTTATTGTTTGTCACATTCCACTAAAACATAAGTTCTAGGAGACGAAGATCTTGACTATGAGGGCACAGAAGAGTGCCTGACACAAAGCAGCTATCTCCCCAATAACTGTAGATTGAATTTTCTCCTATGTGGCTCCATCTCAGCCGGAGGGGTCTTACCCCAGTTCCTGCGTGGGGTCTGGGTCTCTTCTTGAGCAAAAGCAACCAGGAGCAATTGCAGCCTTCAACACTTCCATTGAAAGTTAAGACGGACTCCTCCAAATTGAGCACAATCTGTTCAGAGTTCCCAGGAGCTGTCAAAATACATATAAATAACACCCATAAGATTTGGAAACACATGGAATCTCAGAACTAAACATGATCAGTATAGCAGCCTGCAATTTGAGGAGAGTTCTATTATTTTAAAGTCTAGACCAAGAAATCTCACATTTATGTCTGGTGACAATGCTGGTGAGAGATTACTGTCACATATGGAGAGCGCTTCCATTTGTGGGCATGAGGTCATGCGGGATTCCTTGCCTGACGACACTCTGCCAGTAAGGCTTCTCCCTCGGTCCTGGAACCCAGTGTAGAACTGAGAAGTCTCTATTCTGAACTCTTCTCTTTCCTATGAACAAGGCAAGCCACATGATAGCATTCGAGCCTCTAAATTCCAGGCCCTGATATTCTCTGCGATTCCAATCTTTGGCTCTTTTTTCAGAATTTCTCTACCAGAGTACAAAGTCAGACCAATTCCGCCATTCCCATAACCATAACTCTTATTCAGAAATGTTTTCAGCTTGTAATTTCCAATTACCAAAGTCAAGTCTCCACGTTATGTCCACATTTGGGTCAAATCCCTCTCCGCAGGCTTCAGAATTTGGCATTCCACTCATTTCTTCCTAAGTCTGCCCCCTAAGGAGCCCTGAGAAAAATGCATGATACTCCCTTCCAGCTGCTCTCCCAAACTGCTTTCCTCAGCTTCAAAATTCACTAGGACATGAACAATGTTTCCTATTTTAATGGTAACGCACACATTGCTAGTTTATCCTCTTGTCCAGCTGCTACATCCCGATCTGACCCTGCTTCCCCTGAGGCCCTCAGTCACTCAGAAGTTACCTTACCCCTTCAGCTCAGCTTTATAACCTTAAACCATTACAGTAGGAAGAGTCCCATCTTCTGAATCTGAATGTCTCCTGACCTGTTTGCTTTCCCACAGTTTCTGTATTGACTTCAATAATCATTTTTTCCCCATTGGTCTTGTTTCTTCTTGAATTCCCAGAAATCCCCTTTCAAAATCAAAGCAACAATTTCTGTGCACATGCCAATAATCATATTTGGTGGCCAAGAAAGCTTTCATAGTTCCCTCTACCTCTAGGAACTGGGCTTCCTCAGCAGCAAGAAATGACAAATTTTGGTTCTTTTAAAGTCCTCTTTGAACTGTGAATTGTAATAAGTAAATTGGTGATAAAACATCAAGAAAATCCCCCTATTAACAAAAGCTCCCTGTGGTAGACATTCTGGATACCCAAATTTGGATTCTTGTGATAAAAGCTGAAAAACATGTCCATTTCTCATCCCTGGCCAAAACTTAGGAGAACAGAAAAGATAATACAGGGCAGTGAAGGCATCCCAGTCAGCAAATCCAAATCTACACAAAAGGAAAGGTTGCTGGTTCTGGCGCGAGTCCTCTTTGGAAAACAAATTTCCATCCCTTGCAAGACTAGATTCTTCCTTATTCCATCTGGGATGTTACCCAGCGGACATGTAGCTGCTCTGTTACAGAGTCTGTTCTGGCACAGAAAATGAATTCCCATCCCTGCCAACATGAGTCTCTGCCTATCCTTTTTCCAGCACGAGAACCGTGTTTCCTCCATGTGGAACATTATCTATAAAATTTACAGCTGTTTCCATAGTTGGAAGTTCCCAGGAGAGTCTGCTTCCCAAATTCCAGTCCTCTATGCATGTACCTGCCTTACTCTGCCCATTTATGGTAGTCATTAGAATCCCGAACTCTCCTATCAACTATCCCTGCTGCAAATGCTCATAGGGGCTGTGCAGAGGGCGCACAAGCCTACTGACCCTGTTCATTACCATTCAGGTCTTTAATCCCTAGCACCAGTGTGTTTAGCAGGCTGAATTAGACTGGAAGTGAACCACAGGAACTTCTTGACCCATCAAGTTAAAGCCTAGATAAGAAATAAGCCAGGTAGTCACTTCGATCCCTTCCCCTTAGGTTCATTGGTGTTCCTAGCCTTCTGAATCCCATTATTCTGATAATGAGAGAGAGACATGGATACATTGGTAAAAACAGAGTCAACTTTATCATAAATTAATTAAATCAGGCAGTTACTTGGAGCCTCACCTATGTAAGGGTAAGGCTAGATTTCAGATGCAGAATAAGATAAGCATAAACATCCTCAAGAATGCAAATGATTGGGGCACCTGGGTGGCTCAGTCAGTTGGGCATCTGATTCTTGATTTCAGCTCAGGTCCTGATCTCAGGGTCATGGGATCAAGCCCCATGTCAGGCTCCACACTCAGCACAGAGTCTGCTTGTACTTCTACCTCTGCTCCTCCCCCAATCATGCTCGCTCTAAGATAAATAAATGAAATCTTTTTTTAAAAAAAAGAATGCAAATTATTGCCCATGAACATGGGTCCACTGCACTCCTCAAGCAGATCTCATGTTAATTATACATGCATGCATTATATATTTCTGAGGTGAAACACATACCCATCTCTGAATAGATAGTGCAAAAATAATACTAAGCTATTCAGTTTGCACAGTGTACAGTGAAAACTTACAAGCTTAAGACTAGTGAGAAGAGACAAAGACATAGTACTGTTGTGACTTCCTCCAGCATCACGCTTACGTGCCCTTCAGCTACCAACATGGAATGTCTTCCCATCCTTTCCATGTGCGTTGGCTACATCATTCCTCTTCCCATTCCCCAAACCTGAATCTCATGTGTATTCATTATCATGTTTAATGGCATCTCCGTGTATATATTCCATTGCCCACACTAGGAACATCAAAATCTCAATTTCTCTCATTCAACAGTTTATGCATTGACCAAACAGTTTTTTCTGAGCACTATTTTAGATACGGAGATATACAGATGGAAGAGAACCAGATCTCTGCCTTCTGGAGCCACACAATCAATTATTGTAACACAACTAAGAAAGGCATTATGGGAGCACAGAGGGAACTTGCTTAACTCCGCTAAACAGGACAAAAAAGACTTCCCAGAAGACACAACATTTGAGGTGATTCCAGAATGAGGAGTTCAACCTACTAACAAAAGGATACCGCCATTATTGACAGAGGCAAGCATATGGCATGAGCACAGAAGCATAAGACCGCACAAGATGTTGGGGGAACTTAAGTACATCAGTTTGATTTTTGCATGAGTCACAGTGGTGAAAAAGTAGTAGATGAGCTAGAAAGGGCAAATGGCAGAGAATGAATGGCCGAAGGCATCATGCTATGGGATCTGAATTTGATCTTATGGGGACTGAAGACTTCTAATGAAATTTTTAACAGTAAAGTGATTGAAAAGAGATGTTTTATAAAAATCACTCTGGTCTCCATATGGAAGGCAGAAGTAGGTTGGTGGAGACTAGACACAGGGCCTGAATTAAGGCAGTGTGAATGGGAAGCCACTGTGAACTGCAGGAGGGGTATTATTAAAAGGTTTATCATAGTCCATATGCAACTGGAGTAACTAATTCTCCCTCTAGAATACTTGACCACTGAGTACTGCAGGAAAGAACAGTCACCCTACAAATGAGCAGATTCCAGAATATCAATTGAACTGATGACCCACATTTCTCTAAAATTCCACCATATAACTTCTTCCCACCACAAATCTACTAACCTTCCTTACTCTGTAGTCTTCAACTCTGATTTCCCTCCCGTATCAACGGAAGAACTGCCCCCAACTCCTCAGAAGAGAAAAATCCCTCAACTTGTACTTCAAATCCCACCCTCTGTCACCCATCCATGAACTTCTCTTCTATAGGTTTCTCTTCCACAAGTCTAAGTCTTTCCCCATCTACCAGATCATTGTTTTCAGTCTACAAACATGCTGTAAAAAAATACCATTTTCTTTACATTTCTTCCCCTGAATTCCCCTCTAGGTATGTCCATGTTCTACTTTTCTCCCCTCAAAGTATTCTTTTCAAAAGGTAGTTATATTGTTATCTCTAATTTATCTTACATTTAGTTCTTAAAATTATGAAGTAGGTCACTATATAACAAATGATCTTCCACCATCACCCCTCAGCCCCTCAACCCTTGGGTCTCACCATCCCAATTGCTTACGTGCATCACATACTCAAAAGCCTCCATGTTTTCATTTGTTTTGTTATGCCAGCACAGAATGTCTTTTTCAACCTTCTCTTCCTATGGAAATGTCATTAATCATTCAAAGTGTAGTTTAGAAACCAACTATTCCATAAAGTCTTTCTCAGTTTCTTCAGTCAGATTAATAATTATCCTCTTCACTTGCTGCTTTTACCTCTGTTGTTATGCCCCTATCTATTCTGCCTGGAATTACAGTTTATAATTCAAGGCTCAAGGTCATATTTCAAAATTTATAATTCAAGGTCACAGGTCTGACACCCAAAATAAATGATAAGCTTATAAAAGGAGGACACTTATCTCCATTTCCTCCATAGTAGAATCTAGGACTATGCCAGCTTGTAACAGATGTTTGTTTACTTACATGGTTGTTAATTAAGAGTGAATCAAGAGAAAGATGAAGATACATAGTAAAATGGTTTTCGCTCAGACTTTTGGATTTAATGACATTAGATTTTCTATACTGAAGTTGTTTTCTTCAAAATGGTTCTAGATTTTTAATACTGTCAAAATACCTGACCAAAATTTATCAAGTCCTTATTTATTACTCAGTTACTATTGGTTAATACTGAGCATAAAAAGAAAGGTGGAGTATGAAATGTTCTTCCAAAGGGAAAAAAGAGAGACAGACAGACTGACTTCCAAATAACCAACTAATGTCTCATCTTCAAGTTGTAAATCTGTAGTTTTAAATCCAGGACGGTACTAAGGTAATAATTAGTTCAGTCAATTCAGTTATATCTGGTACATTTTAACATAATATTTATTTCTCAAGATTGATTTTGCTTTATAAGTTTAAATGATGCACAAGTTAGCTTTGAATGCCCAACAAACTACCCCAAATCCAGATGGCTTTAAAAAGTCAGTAATTTATTTAGCTAATGATTCTGTGGGTTGGCAATTTGAGCTGGGCTGGTTCTTCTAACTTAGGCTGGGCTTGTTCATGTGCCTACAATCAGCAACCAGGTCCAAAGAAGGCTGACTGGTTTAGGATGGCCTCAAGTGGGAAGATTCATTTCTGATCCTGTGTCATCTCTCACCTCCAGCAAGCTAGCCCTGGCTTATTCCCTGGGAAGCCAGGTAAGAACTGCAGAGAAACTGGAGCTTGCCACGTCTCCTGAGGCCTAGGTGCCGAGCTGACACATCACTTCTGATACATTCTGTTGGTCAAAGGAAGTCACAAAACCAGCCCAATGTCAAGGAGAGAGGGAACAGACTACCTCTAATAGGAAGCACTGCAAAGTCACATTGCAAAGGTATGACTATAAGGAGGAGTAAAGGCATATCTACCACAAATAGTCAAAACTCCACAAATATATATTGAACATTTAATATGAGATTGTCCTTGACTTCAAGAAATTATAGCTTAGTGTGGAAGATAGACGTTTGCCAGGTAACAGTGTGAAAAGTGGTATATGCTGTTTCCTCTGCTTAGAACTCTCTTTCTCCTTCTATTCTCATACTATCCCCTTAAGACCTCAAATAAACATGACTTCTTCTGGAAAGCCATGACAGAGAACAATCTGGTCCTACCAGTCCAAATTGCCTATTTGGCTATTTCCCATGTGACAAATTCTTTCATCTGCATTCATACTGAACTGTCACTTAGAAGGTATGGTACAGTGAAAGATAAGCCATTCTAATGCCAGAAATTCATTTTAGAAAGTCGTAACAGAAAGAAAATGAAATCAAAATGTTCTTCATTCATTGTCATACATTACATCACAAGAGTTTTATATTTGTGCCATGGTAACACTATCTCCGTTAGAGAACAGATGGAAGGCACAGAGGTTTTAAACAGCAAGGGGTGTTATTTAATCCGATTTGAACATTAGAAAAATCACTTGTCTTGGATTATATGCAGCGATCCATTTAGAAGCAAATACTGTCATCTCAGTGAGAAAATATGGGGATGTTTGAAGACATAAATTGCAAATTTTGAGAGCTATGTATGATGCTGAATCCACACAACATGACTGGCTGATCGGTGGTTGAAAGCGACAAAGCAAAATCCAGCAATAATGACTTCCTGGTTTCTAGCTCAGGACACTGAGACCCGACAAGCCCCTGCATGAATGGGAATTTAAAAATATGTGTAGCTTGAGAGAATACAATGAAATCTTTCAGAGAGGGTTAACTTCCAGATTTGGGCACTAGGTATGAGTTAGTGAATTTATGAACAAAATGTGACTTATCATTATCATCACCATGATCCTTTATTAGTGATAAGCAGAGATCTTAAACCTATGCGGCATGAGCTCTTTAGAGAACTTGATACAAACTAAGGACTTTGTCACGAGAAAAAAATATCATGAACCACACAACTTAATAAGTTCACCAGCGGGCCGCCCTCCCCCGCAATGAATCCTAATGTCAAAATTCCCTGTTTGGGAAATCATTATTTTTATATATATGTATATATATTTTTATTTTATTTATTTTTGAGAGAGAGAGAATGACAGAGAGAGAGAGAGAATGAGAGGGGTGAGGGTCAGAGAGAGAAGCAGACTCCCTGCTAAGCAGGGAGCCCAATATGGGACTCGATCCCGGGACTCCAGGATCATGACGTGAGCCGAAGGCAGTCGCTTAACCAACTGAGCCACCCAGGTGCCCCTGTTTGGGAAATTAGATGTGTTAACAATAATCTTAGCTGGATCCCCTCCCAAGAAGAGGGCACGTGTGAGTGAAGCATGAGTGAATTAACCCAGTTGGCCTAGTAGTTTTATCATACAATAATATGATTTTTAAGACACTAAAAATATCTGATCCTATGCTTAATTTTTGTCATTTACTTCATTTTTGTTAACACCTTATTTATAATGAGATTTTGACTTAAAGATTTTTGTTTAAAAACGATTTGCCCAAATGCATCTGTAAGAGTGAGCATCTGACTCTGTTTTCATGCTTCATCACCACCAGGCTTCCCTCCTCCCTGAAGAAAGCATTTTTGGAAGTCTGTGGAATGTCCATGCATTGAAAGGTTACACAGGGGTGAAGAAGGTGCTAGCAAACAGGCCAACTTATTATCCTACTTGAACAGAATTCTAAGGTTAAAGATACTAAGGCTTTAATGCTATAAAAATGCAACACTCTAACATACTAAATCCTATCAAGTAATTATTGTATAAATAAAATAATTACTTTTCACATTCATGACCTGGAAATGAGAGTGCAGTATTACAATTTTAAGTTATGCACCAAGAGCAAACAGCCTTGGAAGAATGATAAAATTAACCAAATGTAAACCCACTCTCTAGCAAACAATTCTCTGTTTTTCATACAAAGTCAACAATACCTGGGTATGTTCAAGCAGAATTCACATGAAGTGGATATTGATAATCAGGTCATTAAACAGGTCATCTGGACAGTGAGAACATGGCTTCTATAGTGCCAAAGACATTGGGGATGCTGCTCAGTTCAATATTTTCTAAACCAGCTCACAGATGGGAGCTTTAATGATTGAATCAATGTGTTGAAAGAAGAGCATCCAGTTTTTAAATTATTGCTTAACCCAACATATTTATAATGCTTTTCCTTTTCTGTATATAAACTACCATGATGGCATATCACAATGATAGTCAGGAAGAAAAAAATGTTCATATTCCTCCCTTGTGAATTTCTATGTAAGGAATAATGAAAATACAGTCATTTTTGTTTGCATAGCTATTTCATGTTCCGTTGAATGATCTATAAGGGAGTTACTATATTTATGCTCTTTTTTTCCTTTTACAAAAGAAATTTCTCATCTATAATTACAGTTATATAGTAGAGGACTTTCTTATTGAATTTTCTTTTTTGACAGATTTGATTTCTTTATTGACTCCAGAAGTGAAAACTAGTAAGTAGACTCTGGCATAAAAGGAGTATTTGGCCATATGCTTACATCATTTGCTATAATCTGATCTCAACTGGAATACTAATTGCTTTTGGCTTCCCATACAGATGTAAGGGCACATTCACCAATGGAAAAGTCTGTGACTATTCCAAACAGGTATATAAATCCACCCCAAGAGTCACTTGAATCTTTAACTGAAGAAATTATGCAAAGGAAAACCAAACAAGAGATATGTGCTTGGCATAGTTAGGACCATTCTGGCTTGAAGAGAATTAGCACATAGTACCAGGAACTAGATACAGCACTGTTCATGTCTGCTTTTGTTATATGGCTTAAGAATGAAGACAATGAATGACTATGGCTAGGACACTGGTTGGCTAGGAAACAACCCAGGAGGTCCAAATAACTCTGCTCATTTCTGGATGCAGCAGGAGTGCCAAGATTTCTAACAAAGATGCATATTTAGTCATAAAGAAGGCTTGTTTGGAAACTGTAGATGTCTCAGTTTATCTCTGTGATCACTATGAGAAAAATAAAAGGCACCATGAGTACAACATGGAATGTGGAGGGTTACTGTTGTGTCCAAGGAATATGTTCAACCTGGTGAAAGCCAATTCCTCTCCTAGTTTGAAATGAGTTTGGTATCCTTGTCAATTTGGCAGTATCCACTATTTCCCGAGATTGGTGATGATAAGCTTATTTGTAATCATGTGAATTCCTTCCTGCATTTTGACAGGCAAGCTTTGAGTTATTTGAGGTGATGAAGGCAATGATTTACCAGTGACATTTTACTGTCTGTTAAAGAAAAAATGGCACCATTCTTACATGATGCAGACATGAAAAAGGTGCAGCCTATTGAAGCCTGTGACAGAAGAGGCCTCATAATAAATTAAAAATCCGATGTGATACACTGCATTTTGACTATTCGTACTGTTATAACTGTGGCATTTCTTTGTCTTTGAACTGGAATAGGCTCTTGGTAATTCTGAGACACTCCAACCTGCAATGTCATATGTTTTTCTCATAATGACAGTTATTAGCAATGTTAAAAGGTTCATTTACTGTTTTGACATGAAGCTCTAGCACACTAATTTTGCTTCAAAAACTTGTCCTGTCAAAAAACTGAAAGCCAGGGCACCTGGGTGGCTCAGTCGGTTAAGCATCTGCCTTCAGCTCAGGTCATGATCCCAGGGTCCTAGGATCTAGTCCCTCATGGGGCTCCCTCTCCCTCTGCCCCTGCCCCCCCCACCAGCTTGTGCTCTCTCTCTCAAATAAATAAATATTTTAAAAAATTAAAGCCATTTTTTAGCAGATAGTCCCCTGCTTAAATACACAGACAGATTTTTCTTTAAAAAAATAATGGCTAGAGTAAAATTTCAGGGGAGGGGCAAGTTAGGTAAAAGAAAAAAATAGGAGGAAATACATTTTACTGAGCCAAATAACAAAACATGTTTTTGTGTTTGGGTTATCTTGTGGAACGTTCTGTATACACCAGTAACTGTTCTTTGTTGATTCAATGGGGACTCTGAAAATGGGCAAGAACATAACTTTGATTCTTATATTCTACTGAAAACAGGAATAAATATCAATAAATCATAATCTCTGGTAGAATCAGTACTGAGAATTCACTCCCTCTGAAGGGCTGCTCCATGTCAAGGTTAATTCTGGGTAAAAGAATAATTTAAAAGCAATAGAAACCCATATGCTGTTCAAAAACACACCTCTCTGTGGAAAGTACTAGTGTACTAAGATCCAATCATCCTCAATAACCTTGGTCCCTTCTACTACCAGACAACATAAAACTAATACAAATAATATTTGCCTTCCAGAAGCTTAGAACCCATGTGTCTACTTGAACTCCACTACACCACTGAAGCAATGTCTGGGTACAACCTGGAGCAAGAAAATTTAACCTTCGTGAAAAATTCATGATTTGTATTATTACACTGCCTTCTCTATTCTCCTTTCAATTAGTTCCTTCTATGATCTAGGCTCTCAGAATACAAAAGGGTCATGGAATGAAGTTTGTCATGTCTCCATGCCCATGTATCTTTTGATATCCCATGACTTTCAATATTGCCAAAATATTAATATTATGCTTAAAGGGTCCATGTTTTCTAAACTCGCATATTAGTGACGGTAGCTTAACATGGAAAAAAATGTACAGAAGATAGAAGTTATTTTTTTAAAAATAAATTGTTGAGGCAATAAACGAAAGACCCAGCTAGAAGAATATTCTGCAATAGTATGGACACTCTAGGCCATTTTACCTTAAGTGGAAAATATCAAAACTTCAGCAAAGTAGGTACAGATGCTAGGGTTTCATATGTATTTGCCTTTCTGTGTTCATACCAATTCACTTTAAATATTAAATCTCCTTTGACCTCCGTATTAATAATACCTATACCACTTTATTAATATTTCTTCACATTTGGTGTGAATCTAGGCCCATCAAGGAAGGGAAAGGAGGAAATAGAGAAACAAAAGACAAGTTTGTATCAATGGCATAACTTCAACAGTGCTAAAAGCTATCAATTATTTCAGGGGACTTTACACCAAACAATGGAAATTATAAGAGACAATCAGTCTATCCAGATATTCTACCAAGACCCCAAAACTGGCTATACATTCTAAAGAAATGGTTGAGAGAGAAAGAGAGAGAACTTAGCATGGATCTTAGTGCATTCCAATCATGATTTTCTTACTTAATCATTTCCTAGCATAGAAAAGACACAGATGTAGAGTCATGCAACTCTGTCCTAGAGATCATCCAAACGTTTTAGAACACAGAAATTACCATCTTCAAAAAGTAGCTACATTATTATAACTTAAAATAATTTGGGAAACAGTTACTGTACAAAATCACTTAGGTCCCAAATTTGAATATAAGTATCGACATTCGTGAACCAAATTTGGCGAACACTATTACAATTTCATTTGAATGTTGAGCTTGCCAATTAAAAACTGTCCATTTATGTCCCCAGATGTTGCACTTCTCAATTCACAGTAATCCCATATTCGGCTTTTACTTTAAGGTTTGCCAGTACAAACCTGTAAGGGTTCTTCTGGGAATCCCACTGGCTCCATATGCCCTGAAGCTTAAGCAAGCCAACTCCCAAGCTCAGTAAATGAGAGACAGTGGTTAACATTTCGTTGACAGAAACAACAGTCAGGTTTCAGATACAAGAAAACAGTCCTGAATCTTCCTTTCACCTGGGAAAAAAAAATATGTGTGAAGAGGAATGGACCCGTGGGGAGTATTCTATGGCTCAACCTGAACATCTCTAACTTAAAACAATCTGGATCAACTATCTGTCCCCCACTTCTGATTTGTACCGCCATCCATCAAATTAGAGGAGTACGCAATACTGTATGTACGTATCGAGGACATGGAAAAATGCAGACCAGAATCCACAGTCCCATCAAATGTTTTAGTCAACTTTTAATTTGGCTGAATTAATGATTAAATTAATTTTAATCTGAACTGTGCAGCACTTTTCGTCATTTGGGGATTTTTCAACATTGCCCTCTGACCTTCTTTCAGAGTAGCACTAGAACTTTCCTGATTGATTCTTTTTCTTTTTACTCCAAAAAAGTAGTTTCTTTCCCTCTAAAGAAATAAAGCCATTTTTCCTTCTCCATTAAAAACCTTTTCCTCAGTCTCTATAATCACAACGAAAACACTTCCTCCAGTGCTTACTTTAATTTCCATCATGATACGATAGCTGCACTAACCTTTAGAATAAAAACAGTTCAGAACAGGCCTATCTCTTTTGATATGGAACTTTCTTTCAGGTCAATATGATCTAAAGGCCTTGAAATAATGAATAAGCAGCAAGAAAATCAGGACTTCCGTTTGTGCAAAGCTCCCTGCCCACTTAAGTCTTCCCATTACTGGTCTCAAATGCCAACTCTTATAAATAATATTATAAGGCAGCCAGGTCTGCAGATTCCTAGAGTTGGTATACTCTCCTGTAGCTAAGTACCTAACGTAGGAATTTTTATCCAACCACATCAGATGCAGTAAAGCAAACACTCCCATCAACTAGGAAAAATCTTTTAGGGCCACTTTTCACAAACAACGTTAACAACTACTGTTTTAATTTTCAAAAGGAGTCTTACTTCTCCTTCTTACCACCCAAATATATATACATATATATCATTTCAGACAGTTCTTCAATAGAGCTGTAAGGATTTGATGTCTTTTTCCAGTTGATGGCTTCATAGATTAACTGCCTGTCCCAAATGTCTTGTTGAAAAGGTTAATATAACCTGCTCCATCATCAGGGGTTTTTGCACCTGTTTCACTCCATAACCAGGAAAGGAATCACACTACTTCTGTAATTCCATAACTTCAAACAAATATGTAGGTTACTCTTTCTTCCTGCCAAGGGACAATTTGGGCTGATTGCTAAGATTTAGTCACATACACTCCCTGAATCTAAATGCTACTGTATATCACAGTCAAGGACAGTAGAAATCTAAAGGTCTATACCATGAGAAATGTTACAGAAATTGAGTCTAAACTAACTACTAACCCAAATGACTTGAATGACTGATCTTGTGTTAGGATTAGTGACTTACTGAAAATCATAAAAATGATACTGTAAATCAGGAATGTATTAAAGCAACTTTGCTGTTGAAATATAAGCAGAGTTGATTTAAGTAAACACAGTTAAGATTCATGAAAAGATTTTCATTTTATTTCATGTAGTCCCCCTAGAAGTTAGACAGAAATTAATGGTGATAATAGGAGATATATATCTTGGGCCTGAATTTTTTTGAATAAAAATGGTATATATTTAAAGTGTACAATATGATAATTTCAAAAATAAATTTTTCAAAGTAATTCATGTACTAAATTTATGTTGTATTAAAAGGTTTATAATGGAAAATGGTAAACCCTGTCCTATCCCTCCCCACTCCCAATATCCACTCCTTCGGGCTCATGACTTTCAACTCTTAGAGTGTGTCTTCCATTATTTACTTCCATATTTTCCCTCCAACCCCCTTTTATCTCTCCCACACCACCATCATCCCACTTCCACATCTAACTTGTACACTCTCAACTAATACGTACATGTATGCTAATATATTAAAGTCATGTATTATTATTTAATATGTATATTATTTAATATACTGGCATATAAATGTTAATATATTATATATATATTAATAAAAAATTATAAAATTATAAAAAATTGTAAAAATTAATATATCTTAAATAAAAGCTAGTGTCTACATTATCATGTCTAGAAAAGTACTATACATAGCCTTGAGTGATATCTATATAAATATATACATACATATAAAATCTTATGCATCATTTTGCTTTTTTTTCTACTGTAGTTTTCCTTCCAAAGCCTCTCAAAAGTGTATTTCAATCTAGACTGCTTGCTCTTTGGCTCTGCTGAACTGTAGAGGTCCTAGGATTTCCCTTTATGGACATCCTTGGATGTCCCTGTGTTGGGTCTCCTCTTAATCGGGTTAACCCTGTGTCTTACACTTTTTTAGTTTATTCCTTATTCTGCTTAAGTATAGCCTCCAGTAATTTTTTAAGAAAGTAAGTGTTAAAGTTATGGGTTCTGAATTTTTTGCATGTTTGAAAACATCTTTCAATTATCCTTAAAGGATAACTGAAAATCATCTTCACTATCAATACCATAACAATTGTTTTATTGTTTCCTGCTTCCAATTTCAGTATTCCATTCAGATCATTTGTATGTGGACTATCTTTCTCCCTTCTGGAAGCTTAAAAATATTTTCTTTATTTCTAAGTTACTAAAATTTCATGATAATGTGGTTTGATGTTGGCTTTTTTTTTTCTTTCACTGTGCCGGACTTGTCATTTGGACACTTACATCCCTCAGTTTGGAAAATTTTTCTTGTATTATTTCTATCATAACTTCCTTCACGTTGCTTTCACTGTTCTTTGTTTCTATAATCCATTTAGCAAGACTTTGAACATCCGAAACCTCTATTCTGGTTTTAGTTTCCCTCTGGTCCTTTCGGATTATTCTTGGAAATATTTCTTTGACCTTATCATCCAGCTCTTCAATTAATTTTTTTTAATTTTGGCTATTCTCTCTCTTTTTTTTATTTCCAGGAGGGTTTTTTGCTGTTGTTGTTGTTGTTTTTGGTCATCTAAATGTATCTATTTCAAACCATCTTCATTTTGTTGGCTAAATTAGTATGTACCATTTATCCAACTTAGAATATTCCTTAAAGATGTTTTTAGACATTTTTCTTATTCCCTCATTCTCTGCTTCTTACAGATTCATGTGGGTTTTTTTTTTTTTTCTTTTTTAGGTAGAAAGTTTTCCTCAAAAGTCTTGTGATTATTGGTCACTCACTAACTTTTAACCTGGAGCACAAATAAGTTAAGTAGACACTGAAGGAGTGAGAGGAGGGTCTCTACTGCAGGGATGGTAAAGCTCTTCTTTCCTACTAAAAGGACATCCAACGTACAGTATCTGGGATCTATTTTCAGGGATCTGTCAGGTCTCTAAGGACAAAATCTCCATTTTTCTTCCTGCTAAGGATATATGTCTAGCTATAAGAACCTCCAAGCAAGCATACCAAAACCACTACCATTTGCTAATTCTTAGGTTCCAAATTTCTGCAAAGGAAATCAGCTAGCTTCTCATTAATATCTCCCTGTAAAATCCATAGGGTTGCTCCCTCCTCTCTGCTAATCAGCTATTACTTCTCCACGGGATTTCCATGTTACAAAAAACCAACACCTGTTGAGATTGCTTGTCTGCTGTTATCTTCCCTCTCATTCTATTGGGCCTATTGCCCTCATAACTTTCTATCCCTTTACTATCATTTAATTAAATAAGTGTGTATGATCAATTGACCATACACACTTACCCTGAAGCATTAATATGATTTTAACATATTCAAAAAAAATTTTTAAGACAGTCACAGTATTTAACATTTTTAAACAAAATTCTCAAGATCTCAGCTTTAAAAGGGAAGGAGAAAGAAAGTGAATGCATTTTACCATAGAAAAAAATTGATATGATTTAGGCACTGTCTTTTTTTTCTATGCCCCCAGTGAAAAATTAAAATATAAAGAAGCCCACTGAGTTCAAAATACTTAATCTTTCTCAGATAAAAACACAACAATCCTGAATCATTATAGCACTTTCCCAAATAAGATGACAACTAACTCACAGAAGATATGAAGACAAGAAGGAGCAAAACAGTGTAGTGATAGCAGTAAAGCTTTGGAAACAGAAAGTTCACTCATACATATTATGGCAAATTCCTAAGATGGAATACTATAGAGCCATTAAAATATGATTGAGGTAAAAATTTTTAAATGTTGCTCTTCAAAGACAATGTTAAGAAAATACAAATGCAAGCTACAGGGTGGGAGAAAATAATTGCAAAACATATATATAATAAAAGAGTTGTATGTGAAATACAACAGTGACTATGTCAGTTCAATCAGAAAATAAGCAGCTTTATTAAAAGGGAGTGAAATATTTTAATAGTTACTTCACCAAAGAGATACACAAATGACAAATAAGCACACGTAGAGATACCCAACATCAGTAGTTACTAGGGAAATGCAAATGAAACCTCAACAATACACCACTACACATCTACTAAAAGGAACAAGTTACAAAGACTGACAATACTGAGTAATGATAAGGAAGTGAAGCAACGAGTACTCATAAACTGGTGGGAATGCAAAATGGTATGGACACTTGGGAAAATAGTGTTAGTTTCCTATAATGTTAAACATATAATTACTATAAGACCCAAAGATTCTGCTCCTAACTTCTTACCCCAAATAAATGAAACACATGTCTACAAAGAGACTTGTACTCTAATGTTCATAGAAGCTTTATTCATAATAGAGCAAAAAACTGGGAATAAGCCAAATATCCTACAACTAGAGAATGAAAAGCAAATTGTAATCTATTTATACAATGGAATACCACTCAACAATTAAAAGGAATACTACCGATACATACAACACCACTGATTAACCTCAAAATCAGTAGGCAAAACGAAAGAAGTCAGACACAAAAGACAACACCTTGTAGGATTCCACTCGCGTGAAATCTTTTCTAAAAAAGCAAAAGAGGCACCTCGGTGGTTCAGTCGTTTAAGCGTCTGCCGTCGGCTCAGGTCATGATCCCAGGGTCCTGGGATCGAGTCCCACATCGGGCTCCCTGCTCCGCGGGAAGCCTGCTCTCCCTCTCCCACTCCCCCTGCTTGTGTTCCTGCTCTCGCTATCTCTCTCTCTGTCAAATAAATAAATAAAATCTTTAAAAAAAAAAAAAGCAAAATGGATGGAAAGCAGGTCAGTGGGTGCAAGAGGCTGGATTAGGGAGAAAGATTTGGCTGCACAAAAGCACAAGGGAATTTGGAGAGTAACGGAAATGTTTATCTCATAAGTGTGGTGGTAGTTATATGTCTGTATATGTTTGTCAAAACTCATCAAGTTGTACACTTAAAACTGGTGAATGTTACTGTATGTAAATTATTCCTCAAGAAAGATGATAAAAAAATATGATGCACGTCTTAGAACATATGGCCATGGAAAAGCATTTAGAATATATTAATAAAGTAAGTGGATTTATCAGAAGACTGCCAAGAAATGGGTACCTTTGTCAGGCTGTTTAATAGAAGAATTTCATTTGTGGGAACTAATTAATTAAGGTATTGGAAGAACTGAAAGGACAACTAGAGAAAAATAATCAAATATCAGGAAGTCACTATCACACATAAGGTAGAAAAGAAATTAAAAAAAAAAAAAGATGCTGTTATCAGATACCAGGAGCAGCGATATTCCAGAGGAGCTAGAATAAAAGCAGGGGTTTCCCTCTGAGAACACTACAGAGGACAGGGCTCTCTGGAATCACTACCAGAGACACTGATCCTCTGACAGAGAAGAATGGCAAGATATAGGCTAAGTTTCTCCTTCCTCCCACGTCCCCGCCAGGGCCTTCCGTTGGCTAAAACTAGCAGAAGCCATTTGGCAAGGCAACCACTGAAAGAGTCTGCAGGATCCAGCCACCTGTGACACACAGCAGAACAGGGTAAAGATGGTTTAGAGATGCACAGGAAAAAAAATGCAAAAATATGGTCATAAGGTACCTGCTACTACTATGGGTAGTTCCTTATATTTTATGTTTTTTAAAAATATACACTTCTCTCACAATGAATAATGAACAAAGTTATAAAAATCCACTCAAGTGAGTTTGAAGAATTTTCTGTATTTTGATGAAATTAAAAGAATTACAACAAAAAGTCCAAAGTTTTCCATGAAATTTTATTTTCTCCTCTTTAAAAATACAAAGATAAAGTTTCTGGGTTCAACTTAGACTTGACTCTAGCTAGTGAAAGCATTAAATCTTCAGTCATCCCTACTTAATTACGTTATATGCAATGTTGTTTTCAAATGTTCCAGCAGAGCCTGGCATGGTGCTGCTTTCCCATCCAGCCAGCTGGAAAGACCACCATTCCAGAACAGAGCCAGAAAAAGCTGCAAGCACGAGCAGTGTAATCACACAGGCAATTCACTCTGTGGCCAGATGCCTTTCACAGTTTAACCTAAGATGTGAGGCAAAGATGATGAATGAGGGGCCAACGAGACCTCATGAAATATATTTGGGTGATTTCTGCATAGATTTATAATATCTTCTTAATTTCACAAGCGATGATAACTGTTCTGAGCCTAAAATGCATGTTAAATGAGGTTAGAGTATTATTTTAAAGTCTCAGTGTATCAAAGGTCAAGCACATAAACAGAACCAGTAGGAGACACACACACACACGTACACACATAGATATACACGTAGGTACAGATATATATATACATAGAGAGAGAGGAGGGAGAGAGAGAGAGAGAGAGATTTATCATGAGGAATCAGCTTACACCATTGTAGAGGCTGGCTAAGCATTTCTGAGACGTGTGGGCAGGCAGGAAGAGAAGAGTACAAGCAAGCCGGAACCCCAGAGGCACAGGCCAAAGCTGATGTCACAGGCAGGCAGGGGGGACAGATCCAGCGAAGGGAGAGCAACCGCAGTCTCAGTTGCTGTTGGGAATCTCTTCTTCCAGGAAGAACCCAGTCCCTTTTAAGGGCTTATCTGATTAGGTCTAGCCTACCAAGGATAATCTCCATAGTTTCAGGTCAACTCTTCAGGAACTTCCATGACATCTGCAATACGTCTTCACAGAAACACCTACATCTGTGTTTCATCGAATAACTGGAAGAGGGTATGTGTATGCTCCCGAACAGCTGCTGCCCTCTCTTTTGTCCCCAGAGTTTAGCCTAGCAAGTAAGTTGACACAGCAAAAAACAGTCACACTCAGACACATACATTTAGGAATACACATATACATATATATTATCAGCTACCACTGTTTTAAGAATCAAAATATCTCCCTACTCCCAAACAGTGTCTGCCTTCTTCCTAACTCTAAGTCCCCACCATGCATGCATGATAGGTGCTCAATAAATACTCAATATATGAATGAATGACATTTTCTTCTATAGGCGCTGCAGCATCAAAGTGTATGCTGTGTCCACTAATTTAAAAGTCATTTTACTTCTAAGACAAAATAAAAATTAAACTATACAAATAGAGAAAGGATGGCATAAAAAATGACATTCTTATGACCAAGAAGAGTGCTTCCCGCCTTCCATTGCCTTCTGCTTCTTCCCCGAAGCCTACCTGCACTTCTCCCAGCCTAGCTGATCCAGGACATGTACTCCGCATGGGCTATTGTCTGTTTCATAGTCAGATGGATCAGTTAGGAGGCTTCTTTGGCTCTGTCTGCATTCCTTTTCATAACCACAAAGTTTTTCCTTACACATGGAGTTTGATGTCCCTAAATTTATCCTTACTGTCACTTGTACCAAGCTCCGCCAGAATGGGCCACTGACTGGTGTGTCTCAGCCTCCTCTACCGTTAGCTCCTTGTCAACAGGGGCAATCTTGTTCACATAATAGCACAAGAGTCAACCAAGCTCCTGGAACGTACCAGCTCATTGAATGAGTGAGACAATGAACGTAGAATGTGCCCTTGCCTTAAACTCCTGAAGCACCCTCGCTTCTTTAAATGAATATGTTTCTGAGTAAACCCTTTCCTTCTTGCCTCAATCCCATCAATAATGCTAAGACAGGGACAAAAATAAAACTCAACTGTCAGTGGATATGTTATCTGCCAGGAATAGATCTGCTATTTCCCCAAGGATTATGTATATACCTGGGAATTTTTTTTTTTAATTTTTAATTAAAAATTTCTCATCTTGATGAGCTCTGCAGACTCAGTGTGGAAAAGCTCAGTATTGATTAATGGAGGCATTTAAGGCTGGGGGAACGTGGTCAAATAAATAAACTCCAGGAAAGACTCAGTGAGTAGCCTCATATATCAAAGATAATCTCTTGAGAACACAAGCCTGGATTATGAAAGGTTTCATGCTTGTCTTCCCTGTCATACATTCAATTTTCTCTCAGGAGAGCAATTGAAAAAAAAAAAAAAAAACAAAAGGAAAAAACAAAACAAACAAAAAAAAAACTCAGGGATAGAAAAAACAACCTGTAATCTATTTCAGGCTTCTTAGTGAAAAGCACTAGCTAGCAAGCTTCATTCTGCTAACAAACTAATGCTAGTGTAAAGTCAGGAAGCGATCACAGTCGGCATTCAAGTTCTGCATTTTCCCCCAGAAATTTTTTGACACTAACCAGGTGAATATTTTATTAGAATTCCCAAATAGGATAACTTTTTACCAGTTTGTTATGAAAGCTGAAGTTCCCAGTTACTGATTTATAAATTTATAAATTTACACTAAATGCATTCCTCTGTTCTTTGAATTTTGGGGTTTCTTATAGATGCCTAAGTAGTGAGAGCTGCTAGGGTCACAGGAAGAATGTTTTAAGAAACAACTCATTAATTTCATAATTAAGAGATCAAAATGTTTTCTTCTGCTAAGTGTTGGCAAGAAGAAATTCGCCTTTATGCTCAGATCCTAAAGCGAAGCTCCTCTAGGCTCCCCTTCCCCCAAATGCAATGCTGTTCCAGACTTCAGCCTCAGTCACCGGAAGTGGAACGCTGAAAACACAAAGAATAGGAACTTCTCATATAGCCTCTGGTTCTTTGGAAAGTGGTAGAAAGACCTGAGTTGGCCCTTGATGCTCCATCAATGAACACTGATTGTGATGGGGCCCAGCGCAACACACAAATAACCCAAAAGAGCCGCTACCAATCCATTCACAACTGATGCTGTGTAACAAATAACCACAATCAATTAGATCATGCATTTTCTCTACAATCTACCTGAATCATCTCCTCCACGAAGTCTTCCCAGGCTTCTAGAAATCTAACAGTGTGAGGTTATGTCATCTTAGATTATTGCTTGATTTTGTTTTCCCATAGATTTCTCATTTCCCAAAATTAATTCTAAGCTTCTTGAGGATAGGGTAGATAGCATCTAATCCTTCTGTGTCTCCCAAAGTCCAGGAATGATAGTATCTTCTTAGAGTATAGGCTCCAATACAGAAGTCTCAGAAGGCAATTTAAAAATGATGCCTTGATTATACACAGAATTAGAACCATGAGAATTTATGAGACAGATAACTAAAACAAAAAAAAGAAAGAAAAAAAATAAAGGTACTTCATGGAGAAATAAATGATCAGTGAAAACGGATTTGTATGGATCTCTTGTTTTACCCATTTTATCAGTTCAGAAAATGTCAAATTAGTACTGAAACCTCCAAAATAAAAAAAAAATAAAAAACACAGATCAAGAGAGTATTCTGGGAATCATTTCCTTTGGTACCTGGAGGAAGAAATAATTTTTAAGGAAGTCTGAGGTCTAGTTTCTAGTTGTTAATTTGGTTTGCAGCTTTGTACAGATCCTTCAGTCCTTTAGGCTTTATGCCTTCTGCAAGTGAAATGAGAAATGCTGACCTGGATGATTTTACTGTCCTGTACAACTGTAAATTTCCAAGCTAAGGATTTCTAACCTCACTCACAGCTTAGGAACTTGAACAGTATGGCCCTTAAACGGCAACCAGGGTGCTTTATGGGAGATGGGACTCAGACCATTGATGAGGGTTCTCCCCCAGACTCCTTGTTCTGCTGGGCATTGTGTTTCAAGTGACTGCCCACAAAGGTAATGAGATGCTCTTTAATTAGCTTCCTATGTATCCTAAGGTCTACACTGAGACTCTGAAAGCTCTCCTTCTTTTTCAATGGCCTAGTTTTGTTGTTGTTATTGTTATTGTTTTGCTTCCTAAATGCATCTGTAGAGGAAAATTTTAATACTTAAATGTGTGTGACTTCTAGATAAAACCTAAGCATACCTTTTCATTGACTTGGAAAATGCAAACAAATAATGAGAAAATGCCAGGAAATAGTGAAGTTTTTGAAATGAATGAGAAATAATACAAAATAGAAGAAGATTAAAGACATTATTTACCACCTCCTACAGATCTATAGCTCTCTGCTTTGAAAAAAATTTTCAGAGAGATTCTTATGCCCTGGTTCCTTGCTTGTTTCCAATCTTAGAGAAGTTCATCTGACATTAGATGGTGTCATAAGGTGTCACAATCTGACTGATAAATGCCCATGTCAAACACAAACTCTTCAACCATCACTTGGCATTGAGAACTTGGGAGGGGGGGTGGGGGGGAGGAGAGTGCTAGAGATAACCAAATAAGTCTAGAGAAGGCATGTGGTGCAGTCAATCCCTAAATTTGAAGTGAAACAGCAAGGAACATTTTATTATGCCTGTTCACTTTTAAGCCCCTAAAGGGAGATCAGCAACAAAGTAAATAACACATCAAAAATATCTTTACCATCCAAAATGCAATTGTTATAGGGGACAAATTCTTAAAGTTGCATTATGACATAGAGTAGCTTTGAAGTCAGGCAGCTCTTGGCATAAAAAGCCAAAGAGGACTTGCAGGGCAGCCTGCTACTGGCCTAAAAGAAAGGAGCATCTTCTGTTGGGAAAACAAACGCTTGATAAGTAGAATGTTGACTTCATTCTGTCGAAGGCCTCGAGCTTCATCTATTTATAAAAGAGAGGCTATTTTAGAGCAAGTCACACATGCACTCAGTTGCAGGGAAGCAGGGTGGAGATGGAAAAGGATAATCTCCCTGAACATCTGTCATGATTACACATAAAACCTTACTACAAAGTCAAATGCGACCTGTTTGGTACTTTGGACTGTTAAGCCTCAGCACTGTGAATGAGTGTTCACAGTCACGGCTATGTGTTTTATCTGTTTTTATGATGCCTATCACTGGAGTTCCAGGCAATCAAGGGAGGCATAACCAACATAATTAACAGGTCAATAGAGAAGATGCATTTGACCATTTAAGTCAGAGAATGAGGCACACATTATCATACTCTCCTGTTCGTTTCCAAACGGAGTCCGGCGGAGAAGTAAACATTCTTGCCATTATAGTAGCTGCCAATTTACTATGCCTTTCTCAGTTGATGAAGCCGCAGGCCACCGTCACTCTGAACCTTGTCCGCAAAGATGGCAGTGGAAGGACAGCAGCAGCTGCCTTCCCTTCCCCAACCCAGCAAAGAAGGGAAGGCAGTTCTCCCACAGAGCCGGCACATTTGGTGCTAACTCAGACCCCAGCATGGCTCCTCCGGGCCTGGCTGCCTACTGCACAGTGAGGGCCTTTGTAATTTATTTAGATGCATATTGACCTTATTTTCTTGGCACCGTCATGTGAGAGTATGTTCTTTTGAAGGATTTGGGAACTGGGGGTGGGGGTGCCCAGCACACTGTCTGGCTTTGAATTCACCAGTACCGAGCAGCGGGCCATCTCACCTCCCTCCATCACCATCAGAGCATCGCCATCTAGGCAGGAGATGGGATTTTCAAGCTTTCAATTTCTATCAGAACTGGAAAACATGAGGCAATACAAAATGGAATATTTGGGTGTCATTTATTACCCTTTAGACACAAACACCCAGTAATGACTTTATTTTTCTTCAAGTGTTTGCTGGCCAGGTTTTTCAAAACAACAAGTGTTCCTAATTACAAAATAATTCTCCAAAATCAGAAAACCACAGATATTTGAAATGAAATGACACTATGATTCTTTTCTTAGATAAAGATACCCCATAATAATGAGTTTTAAAGGGGCATCTCCTGCATACTTAGTAAACAGACATCCCTTTAAGAATCATAATAGAGCCTGCCATTGTTTTAGAGTCAGTGTATCACCCTTTATTGATCCAGTGAAAAACACCCAACAAATACCTTTTATTTTTTTTTAAGATTTTATTTATTTATTTGAGAGAGAGCAGAACAAGAGAGTATAAGGAGGGGAGGGGCAGAGGGAGAGAGAGAAGCAGGCTCCCCACTGAGCAGGGAACCCCACACAGGGTTCATTCCAGGACCTTGGGATCATGACCTGGGCCGAAGGCAGACACTTAACACTCAGCAAATATCCTATAAAAGGAGTTACTTCATGAGGCGCCTGGGTGGCTCAGTCAATTAAGCGTCTGCCTTTGGCTCAGGTCATGATCCCAGAGTCCTGGGATAGAGTCCCGCATTGGGCTCCTTGCTCAGCCTGGAGCCTGCTTCTCCCTCTGTCCTCTGCCACTCCCCCTGTTTGTGCTCCTCTCTTTCTCTCTCTCTGTCAAATCAATAAAATCTTAAAAAGTATTAAAAAATAAATAAATAAAAGGAGTTACTTCTCTTATGATTTTTACGCTTTCATTACATTATGCCACAGCTTAAAACCTACAGGTAGTATTAAAATTCAACTCTCCTTCTCCTCCTGTATTCTTATATATTCAAAATGATAATCATTTACATTTAAAGTATGGTGATTATTTTAGATCATCACAAACTGTCAATGTCTATATTTTCACAATACTTCTGGACTAGGACATGAAAGAAAGACACATGGATGACTTTTAAGGTTGACACCAATACAGGATGAAGAGCTGCAAGAAAGACTATGACCCAGTGATAGCAGAGTTAGAAGGGACGCAGAGTTTTGCTCCTACTCTTTCAATTCCTCCATGAGACACAGAAGAAAATTTAAATAAACTGGCCAAAATTACACAGTTAATCTGCAGAATTTGGCCAATATTTTCCATATTACCAGCATGCACAGCAGAGCCAGAACTAAATGTGTATGTTGCATTAAATCCTAACTGGAAAATTTTAATCTTAGCTCATCACCTCTCCCTCATTTCCACTGTTGCTCTCCAACTTCACCGTTTTATTTTTCTTCGCTGTTCTTACCAGGTTGGAAATTATATTGCCTATGCATTCAGTTGCTTGCTCATTGTCCATCTCCTCCACTGGAACAGAAGCACTGTGGTGGCATGGCTCTCGCCTTCCCTATTCTCTGCCAGAGCCCACCAAGGAGAAGAATGCCTGGCACATAACTAGCACTCAGGACACACTTGAAACATTCATCAGTCAACTCACAGTTGAGATTTCAGAAGGCCAGCTGGCACTTCACCGAGCCCAGAAATCATGCAGCAGTCCCTTACGAGGAAGCCTGGATTCCCTTACCACCACCAGCTAAAGGCCTTCACAGTCTAGTTTTCCGTCCGTATCAACCTCAATGCAAACCGCAAGCAACTTCCTGCCTCCGCCACTCTGCTGAAACTGTGCACTCAGAGTTCCCCCAAACATTCTGATTCTAAATATTCAGTGGCCTTTCCTCCTCCTTGTTCTCTTTTGCTCTCTCACAGCATTTGCCCTGTCGGAACTTACCTGGGCAGTGGCCCCTCTCCTTTATGAGTGGCTTCTCTGATTTTCCTGATAGAGGGCCGGTTCTCTTTTCCTACTGATTATGACCATCAGCGTTTCCACCAATTCCCGGGGTTTCTCTCCCTTCTGTGCACATAATGCCCAATTCTCAGTTTCCAGCCCTGTCTTCCCCTGTAAGATCTAGAGCTTTATCTCTGAACTTCTGCAAGATATTCTTCTCATATGTACTGTTGTCACCTCCAACTAGCCATGTCTAAAACCACCTTATCATTGACATTTATTTTTATGGAAATACATCTTGTCCTCCCAACCAGATTAAAGGAAGACTACATTATACCTTTTTGGATTCCTAGATCAGCAAGCAAGCCCAGTGCCTTGGGCTTTCTAGGTTCTTCATAAATATCTGTGCTTGACAAACTTATCAAATATGGTGATTATTATGGTAGAACTCTGTCCCCCAAAAGAGAGATACTGAAGTCCTAAACTCTGGGACCTCAAGTGGGAGCTTATTTCAAAATAGTGTTATTGCAAATATAATTAGTTAAGATGAGGTCATGCTGAAGGAGAGTGGGCCCTTAATCTAATATGACTGGCGTCTGTAAGAAGAGGAGAGAGACGCATAGAGTGAAGAACACCAAAGACAGTGGATGCAGAGATTGGAAGGATGCATCCCCTGCATCTATTCTAATTAAGCCAAGGAATGTCAAGGATTGGGGCAAATACCAGAAGCTAAATGAGACAAGGAAGGATCTTCCTCTCTATGTTCCCGATGGAGCATGGCCCTTGATTTCATATTTCTAGTCCCCAGGACTATGAAAGAATACAATTCTGTTGTTTTAAGGCACCCCAGTTTGTGGTACTTTGTATAGCAGCCCTAGGAAACTAATGCATGATTAAGCTTTGGGATCAGACAACTCTGAAGTCAGTCCCAACTCTGCCATTTAATTATGTGAGCTTGGGAAATATTAACTTCTTTTTGTGTCTCAGTTTTCTTATCTGTAAAATGGGATAATACGTGTTTCATGGGATTTTTATAAGATTTACATCTGTAATATATATTACAAACTTTACACAGAGCCTGGCATAGAGTATGTGCTCAAAATGGATTTTTTATTTGCCTTTTGAATTTTTAATTGAGCCCCTAACTTACAGTAACTACGGCATTCATTCAACCAATATTTATTGAAAGTCTTTTTGGGTTCAGCATTGCTCTAGGCAATTGGTATACAGAAGTAAACGACACAGAAAGACACTTCCTCAGGGAGCTTACCTGTTTTTTCTCTCTTAATGAATGGACGATGAACTAAAACTGTCATTACATCTGTCCTAAACTCTGTTTCAAGCAATTACGTATTATGATAAGCAAATAATGAGTGAATTTGACTATAAAGTTACAGTAATCCTTTTCAAAGTATCAAAATACTATAAGCCATCATTATAGAACACAATGCATGCCATGGCATAAAGCAACATAAACTGCGATTATCTTTTCATAAGATACAAAGAGAAGAAAAACAATTTTTATTACTTTTCTTAACTGCAACTCCACATTTTAATGAGAGGCTACAAGAAACCAATTAAATTTAGCATATACAAAAAACAATTAAAAGGTTAAACTGTCATTTGTAAAGATACCTTCAAGTAAATCTTCGCCAGTGGAAAGAAGAAGTGTTAGCCTCAATGTATTTTTCAATTGTAAAAAGAAAATCTCTCATGTAGTTATGATAATTTTTATCATTTTCTAAAATGTATTTAGTGACACCGGCTCAATGGGGAAAAATTTAAGTAACCGCTGACAAAAATGTAAAGCAGTGTAAGTAACAAAGTAACAACAAAAAGATCTTAACCTCTGGAATAGTTATAAGAATAGAGAGAGAATCAACATTTTTTAATCCCAAAGTAAGGAATTCCTTTATAGATATTTGATATGATATATTTATCAATAGGAAGGATGTCAGAAAATGTAAGTATCTGGTTTGAGCGTCTCAGGAAGCATCCCCAGTGTGGATTATTTCCCTTGTCCCCCATCCCTGTGGCTCTGACTATGTCTCTAAGGGTTTTGCTGTCCACTTGGGTAGCATAGCCGGGCCCTGCATGTGGCTACTGAGCACCTGAAATGTGACTCGTCTAGACTGAGATGTACCATGAGGGTCAACTGCACACCAAACTTTGAAGACTTAGTATGAAAAAAGGAACATACAGTATATCAATTACATTTTATAGTGATTACAATTTGAAATAACATTTTTGTTACATTGGGTTAAATAAAATACTGTACAAATTAAATTCACCTGTGTCTTTGTCCTTTCTTAGTATGTCTACTAGGAAATTTCAACTTCTAAACATGGTTCACATCTGTGGCTCACGTTCTGTTTCTATTGGACAGTGCTGTTCTTGCTCTGGAGTCAGAGTCCTGGGGAGTGGCAAGGGCTTGTGGTAAAAATCAGTAATCTAGTGATCAATTAATCACTACCACTAACTAATTGATCCATGCTTTCTGTGTATCAGCTTTATTCAAACTATGAACCAATTATGGACCAGCTTCCTCCACATAGCAGGAAACAGAAACACACTTCCCAGGGTGCCTGGGTGGCTCAGTTGGTTAAGTGTCCCAGAGTTCTGGGATCAAGCCCCCCATCGGGCTCCCTGTTCAGTGGGGAGCCTGCTTCTCCCTCTCCCATTCCCCCTGCTTGTGCTCTCTCTCTCTGTTAAATAAATAAATAAACTCTTTAAAAAAAAAAACCACACACACACATTTCCCTTTGACATTTTGTTAAACCCGCTGTCACTGAGTAACTAATATGCCCTCACTAGGCCCACATACAGAAACCTCAGAAAGAGCTCTGGCCTGATTTAAGTCGGGTGCCAACCATGAGACCAATCAACTGCAGCCAAATGGGTGGAATCTGTAGGAAAATACAGGTCTCTGCTAACTATAGGGCTGGAGTGAGGGAGGAGGAGTTCCCTAAGAAGAATGACGATGCTCCTCGAAGAAGCAAAGGTATATGGTTGGCAATCTAACAAATATCCATTGTAGTATGAACGTGTTCATAATATTGCAGAGAAATCCTTGCATTGTGTTTCTGTTTGTGAGAAGCACATACTGTTGCTTTGACGAAGTATTGCTTCCTTTGCAGAACAGAGTTGTTCTATTTGGAATATTATCCTTTTCCAAGTTGTTCTAATGAGCAGTCACAGTTAACACCCCCATCCCCTCCCACTGGGCAATGGGAAAGTGCATTTGACTCTGACCTAGTCAAGCATGGTGCTATATTCCCCTGGTAACAACTATTGTTCCCAAGTTAGCCCATCACTAAAGGAAGACAAATCACACTCGTCTAGAACTGAATTACAAACTAGAAGGTAAAAGTTTGCTTTCCACTGTGATTGATAAATGAAAAGGAGGGGAATCTAGGACTTTTGAGGGATATCCTCCCTGGATGCACAAAGGAGAGCCGTCTTCACTAGGACGGAACAAAGACAACACACAGAGGGAAGCAAAGCTGATAAAGAGAGAGAAAAAGAAAACAAAAGAAAGAAAAGGAAGAGGAGGAAAAGAAAACTAGGGAAGTCCTAGGAGCTAGCTCTGGCTGAAGTCTGGGCAATCTGGCATTTCCCAGGGCTGTGAACCAGTACATTCCCTATTTTGCTTGAGCTTCCTTTGAGTTTAAATTAGATCTTTTGCATCAGAAAGAGTCTATTCTGATTATCTTAATGATCTAATCAATTGAACCTTTGACTTTCAATCTGTCAGTGCTAAATTGTCCTGAAAAGGACAGAAAGCTTAAAATAAACCAGGAGTCCTGAAATATAGACAAATTCTATACACAGAAGGCAAATTTAAGTGTAATTTCCTTTACGTTGAGATAAGCGAGTCACATCGAGTCCAAAGTGCTTCATCTGTGGCATGCCCACACGTCGATCACTGCACTCTAAGATCTGATGACATGTATTTATTCATTTACTTGTCTATCTCCACAACTGTACTTTAAGCCTCTTGAGGGCAAGACACTTTGTTTATCTTTATGATGGTGCTAGGCAATGAATGCCTGTCAAAGGTGAATGGAAAGGAATTAAAATGGAGAGAGAAAAGATACTACAGTCTACCAGGTGCTTATTTGAATTATACTTTCACAGATATAATTTCCTGCTACCTTCTTGTTTAACTATTGGTTTGTACCATAATACACCAACGGAGGGATGGTCTGCTCCTAATGAAAGGATACTGTAATCATCATCATCATCATACCAGCTAACATTTTGTGGATGTTTTTCTGTATCCCAAACACTCTGCTAATTGCTTCTATCTTTTCTGCTTAGAATGCTGAGTTTGGCACTAAGAAGATGAAAATGCTTTAGAATACTTTATATCATAGTTCTTTGCAGTACTTTACAGTTTGCAGAATACTTCCACATAGATCTTCTTGCTTGCAATTGTTCGCAACCCAGTAAGGTGGGTGGGAAAATATTACTACCTCGTAATTCATATGAAAAAAACCCTCAAGAACTTAAAAGACTCTTCTTTTTTTTTTTTTTTTTTTTTTTTAAAGATTTTATTTATTTATTCGAGACAGAGAGAATGAGAGACAGAGAGCATGAGAGGGAGGAGGGTCAGAGGGAGAAGCAGACTCCCCGCCGAGCAGGGAGCCCGATGCGGGACTCGATCCCGGGACTCCAGGATCATGACCTGAGCCGAAGGCAGTCGTTTAACCAACTGAGCCACCCAGGTGCCCCTAAAAGACTCTTCTTAAGTAACAATATTAGTAAATCAGAATAAGAATCCAGGTCTCATGACTCCACATCAGGACTTGCTCTGCTCCGGAAACAGCATCTAACATCATTACAAATTAACCTACGAGAGTCAGACACCTGGAGAATCCGAATTGGACCAGTAGCTCCTTACTTCCCATTTTCCAGGCATTTTCAAGCTTCATTTCTGCATGAAAATTCTCCTCCTCCAACTCCCTCCCATCCTCTTTTCTCTTAATAAATCCACTTACTGGAATGAAAGCAAATGCCATGATTGTAACTACTGGAAGGTTTTGCTTGCAAATAGGAAGCTACAGACCTTTCCCTAAAAGTAATGCCTCCTTCTTTTAAGTAAAAGACAATGAACCGTGACAGAGAAAACTCCTTCCCCATAATTAAAAAAAAAACTTTTCCTCGATATTCCTGCTAAGGTGGCTGGTTCTCATCACAAACAATGCCCAGAGTCATTCTAGACTCAATACACTCCATAGGAGAAGCTTCAATCTAAGAGTGACAGATTTTGCCTTCTCTTTACTGCCCTCACATAATTCCTTAGATTAGGTATATTTTTAGCTACATGGTGGGTGCACCATAAAATCTCATATATATGCACATCACACGCACACACACAGACATGCACTTAGACAAATAAAAGAATATGTAATTTGCACAGTTACTTTTATGTTGAAACTGAAATTCTACAAAACAGGAGGTGAATAGATTTCATTTTTCATGATTTTTTTTCACTTTTTGATGATAATTTTTAGAGTTTTGTATAGCCGCAATGATTTACCAGTCTAAATATTTCATTCAGGGCAGAAAGAAGAGAGGGGGCACTTGAAGAGAAGCACTACAATAATTTCGTAACAGCTATATTCCTTTTTTTTTTTTTTTCAAAAACTGTAAAAGAGTGGGAATCCCATTTTAGCCTGCCAGGAAAAGAAAGCTTAAGAGTAAATTCTGGGAACAACTAAAATTGTTTTTATCCTTCTAGAAAGAGCATTCAGGCTGCTACTCCCTGCAGCCAAGAGATACTGTGTCCTACTATGTGCCCTGTGTCTGGGGCTAGAATTACCTAGCTGGATACAACCCATCTGCCTGCCTCCTGATCTATCATTTAGCTATTCAGTCAACAAATACTTACCAAGCATCTTGGATATTCCAAGTATTATATGCCAAAAAAAGCAGCTAAACTCTACACCTTCATGGAACTGACATCCCAGTGGGCAGAACAGATAATAAACAAATAAATTTTAAAACAGACTATTTGCATTCAGAAACTGATAAGGGCTCTGAAGGAAAAAAAAAAAGAAGAAAGAAATTCAGAGTGCTGAGGGGAGGGGATTCTAGCTCAAAGCAATGAGCAGAAACCAGTCAATGGACAATCCCTGAGCAGGCCTCTGACAATGGGAAGAATCCAGTTCTGTGCAGACCCAGAAGAAGAGCATAGGAGGCAAAGGCCCCATGCAGAGTAGAGCATCCTGAGGGGAACAGCAGTAAAGCGTAACCCTGGAGAGATGGGCAGGGGCTGAGGAGTGAAACTAATAAAAACTCTGGACTTTATTCTACGTCTGATATATATAACCATTTGGGCACTATAAAAAAAAAAATGACGTGCTTGAGAAAGCTCAGTCTAGGCAATCTGTAAAGAAAAGTCCGTAGGTTTGTGAAGGGGAAGGAGACGGAGCCATTTAAGGCTCTGCAGTGATCTAAGTGAGGGATAATTGTGGCTTTGATTAGAGTGGCCATGACAGAGAGGACGAACATAATACTAATACAGATACCACAGTGGCATCATGTACTATTCTACTAAAGTGACATTTATTAATTTATTTGGACTCCTGTATTCAACATTGGAACCATTTAATAACAACCCTATGAGGTACTATAATTATACCAACTTTATAGCTATAAAGAAGAAAGCAGAGTGAATTTAAGTAGTGTACTAGAGACTACACAGATAATAACTGATGAGGGAATGTGGAAGTTTAGCCAGCTGAAAAGTCAGAGGGAATGGCCCACACATAAGACCATCTTCCCTTTGATACCAACTGCAAGTTCAGGGGACCCCAAGACCGCCTTGGGGTTCTATAATTCACTAGGAGGACGCACAGAACTCATTGAAGGTTGTTATGCTCATAGTTATGGTTTATCAGAGGGAAGGGATACGGATCAAAGTTGGTCAAGGGAAAACACATAGAGGGTGAAGTCCAAGAAATACCAAACATGGCGCTCCCAGGTGTCATCTCTTGCAGAGTCAAGACAGCATTAATTTGTCAGCATCCGTGTGTGGAAATATACACAGAGTATTGCCAACCAAGCAGTTCACCTGAGCCTCATATTTGGAGTTTTAATTGAAGCTCCATCATGTAGGCATGATTGATTGCCCAAATGGGGGATCACAGTCCCTAGTCTCTCCAGAGATCTAGTGATGCTGCATGACCCAAATCCCCCCACCCAACCGTATTACGTTGTTGGTCCTTCTGCTGTTGCCAGCGCCCACCCTAAATCATTTTAGACTATCCTGACCCAAGGTCCATAGGCAAACAAAGACACTCCTATACACTCCTTCTGGCATGACATACCAAAGGCTTAGAGATAACCTCCCAGAAACTGGTAGCAAAGGCCAGACCTCTCCTTGGGCAATTGTTAGATTCTTTACTGCACAGGGGAAGACATGAATAAGAGGAAAACAAATCGTTTTTTTTCCAGTCGTGATAAATTTGAGATGTCCATTTTATATCAAAATATGGATACTGAGTAACAGTTATATAAACATACCTAGAGTTCAAGCATGAGAAGACTGGACTGGACATTCAAATTTTGAAGCCTATGGATGGTATTTAAAAGTCATGGCAGAGCCGCAGAATCACTATGTCGTGCACCTGAAACTGAGTGCCGGTTTAGTAACACTGCGTGTCAACTATACTTCAGCACAAACAGACAGACAGACAAATGTATGTCATGGGATGGAATAAGATGAACTAAAAAGAAATTTTAGAGAAATGAAGAGCAACAGGCCTGAGCCTTGGAGTGCAGCCACATACAGACGCTTAGGAAAAGGAGAAAATCTAGTAAAGGCGGTTGAGGAGGAATGGCCACTGACACAGGAGAAAAATGAGGAAAATACGGGAAAAGTATATCCAAAAAGTGGGGTCATGTAGGGAAATGACCCCATATTTTGGAAATGCATTCTGAAGTATTTCTAAATAAAGTAACACGGTATCTTCAACTTACAAATGGTTCAGTAAAAATTAAAAGATAAAAATATATTTGTAAACATAAAAGCAATACAGCAAAATCTGTTAAAAATTATTGAATCTAAGTGCACACTGTATGGGCTGTTCACTGTATTGTTTGTTCTATTTCTTGTATTTTTTACATTTTTCATAATAAAATGTCAGATGCAAAAAGAGAGGGTGCTAATGACCAGTGCCAAAATGTTCCTGAGCAATCCTACAGTAAGGGCAGATGACAGACTCTTGGAATTGGGATTTGGGATGTGGTAAAGTTAGGAAGAGACAGAATGGGAAATGAGGAACAAGCAGGGAGATTTTCTCTAAGGGAGAGCAAAGAAATTGGTCAAGGCCAAAATAATGCAGCAAAGACCCAAGCAGGGTGGCGAAAATTGGATGGGGATAGGAGGGTGAAGGTTCAAAAGGAGCTGACATGTGAGTTATGTTTGCAAGAATTAGGAAACTCTTACCAGAGTGAGACAAAGGGAGAGGGATTCCAGGCAAGAAGAACAACATATGAGAAAACATGGAGGTGTGAGAAAGGTATGATACGACATTTTGTCTGGATGTCTATAGTTTGGCTAGGACTGAAGCTGATGAGTACAGGTCATCTCACAAAACATCCAGAGTTCTTCCTCTGAAGTTCTCCAATACCCTGGGGCACTGGTTAAAACGTAGATTTATAGACTCCCCCAAAGACCTGTTGCAATCAGAATCCCGGGGGGGGGGGTGGAGCTCAGGCTGGGAAAGGGAACAGGAGGGCTTGTTCGGAAAGGAGCATGTGTGTGTGTCCCCATCAGATGGCCCTTCGGCTCCGCCATCCTGAACCATAGCTTTTCTCCATATTTCTTATGCATCCCCCTTTCCTGCGTGCTCACAGCTTCTGCTCCCCAGACTTTGATTTGCTGTGGCTTCGTCTTGACAGATACTGACTCCAGCTAATACCTTCAGGAACATCCACCACAGACAGACATCTACATCTAGATAAGGCTACACTTTTAGTTCCGACGACAGAGAGAGAGACAGAGGGAAAAAGAGTGAGACAAAAGGGAGGAAGAGAGACCGATGTTGCACTGAACGAGCCATGAGCACACTCCAGCATCAGTAAGCAGCAACGAGGGGCATATCACACGTAGAGAGGGGCAGGCTCTCTACAGCAGTGCTCCTCAAGACGCCAGTTCGCAGTGAGAAAAGGAGCCTGCATCAGAATGTAAATCAATGCACTGCTTCCTTCGTCAGTAAAGTCTTGCTATGGAAAAACAAACAAAAAGTTGGCTGAAATAAATGGAGTGCTTAGTGACAGTTAATTTACACTCTAGCGCAAGCCCCTTCTCTTACTCGGGACTGGTTGGTAACAAACAGTTCAAAGACCAATAACTAGTCCAAGGACCAGCCTTTGAGAAACACCGCTCTCAGAAGAACAGTGGATAAAACAGGCATTTAAAATAATGCAAGATACAATACATGTTGATGTCAGTGATCAAAAATTAGCAAAAATGTCTTCCTAGTGAACTCATGAAAAAAAGCATTCTTAAAAAGTACAAAAGTGTAAGACAGACTTCATTCCAGAGCATGAGACCATATTTCTAAAAATAATGAGAAATTAGCTTAAAGTGAATTCCCCACTGAAAATAACTCAGACTACCAAAAATTAAGATGTATGTTTTTATAAAGAAAAAAGAGTGAACCCCAAGAGCATGAGAGGCAGGCCTTTATGGCTTATTTTTATTCCTCTCCACCAGGTACAGTCACCAGAGTGACCTGGGGAGCATAAAAGTCAGAGACCATTTTTTTAAACTCTCTAGAAGGCTGTTAGGACATATAAAATACACACCCTGAGCAAAATAAATGTATGCACCTCAAGAAGGTAATAAATCACTTGTAGCTTTATTGTTGTCAGTCATCCGTTCTTGAAGGGCAAACCGTACTTGATTCTTGACTTGTTCTTTGCTTCACTGATCAGCAACTTGTCTTAGAAGTTACAAAGTTTTCACTACCAACAACTCTGGGATTCTTTTTAAAACTCACATGTTTTCTAAATACTGTTCTATGGCCATATTGGTGTGCGACTTAATTCTACAAACTCCAGTCGAATGCCTACTATGTGCCAGGAACTGCTTCCTCTCTGCTCTAGAAGGAATGCCAAAGGGAATAAAATGTTAATTGAGGAACTCATATAACCCCTTGGGGGAGACCAATGTGTGAACAGATACCTAGAAATTAATGTAGGTTGCAATTAGTGCCATAATTGGGCAAGAAAAGGCAATGATTAATTCTGACAATGGGAACACAAGAGGATTTCACAAAGTCTTAGACGGATAAGTAGAATTTCAAGAGGCAAGGAAAGAAGAAGTAAAGAACATCCTAGGCAGAGGCAATAATTGAACTCAGTCATGGAAGACTGTGATTCATTCAGGAAACTTCAGTAACCTAACACTAGCCCATAAAATGTGCTGGGGGAAGGGTGGACAGAGTGAATAAGAGCATATAGGCTTATAAAATGCAAATTGTGTTCATGGAATTGTGAGCAGTCCCAGGTTACAAGATCAAGGTTGTACAGAAGAGTGGTGGGCTCCGAGACTGGGGTGTCAATTAGGGCCACATTATGAAGGGCGTTGAAGGTCATGCAGAGGAACTCAGTGTAAGGAAGAATCGACACGAGACTTATGACATTGTAAAATAGCCTTTGTGGCAGATTATAGTATTTGGAATTTTTCATTCCCTCCTTACAGCAATTTTCTCTCTGCCATTGCCTTTGGCCTCCATCATGTGATCTGCTCTGTTTTGTAATTTTCTAACAGAGCCAAATGTGAGCAGACATGCCCTATATCACCCTCAAGTGGAAACTTGTAGAGGCAATGAAGATTTCTGTCAGACTATTTGCTCTTGTACTTTTGCCATGGAGAGAGTCTGCTTCTTTAGCCCAAGTCTTAGAATGGAAAGAATCATGGAACAGAATTCAACTTCTATAACCACAGATTGGATAAGACCCATACTAGCTGACTGGTGGTCACCAACATAAGTAAGGAAAAAAACCAAGTATCTGCTATTGAAATCCACTGAGATTTCAAGATTTTTTGTTACCCAGTATAATGTAGTGAAAGGTGATTAATTTACCCTTTTAAAATTATAAAACTAATATACTTTCATTGTAGAAAATAATGAAAATTTTAAAGAAAAATAAAATTACCTATCATTACAATCCCCAAACATAATCACAGATAAATTGTGACTATACCTTGTGCTACATATCAGTCCAGATGAACCATAGATCTAAATAGGAAAGGTAAAGCAATGAAGTTTTTAGAAGCAAACATAAGAAGGTATTTCATTATCTTGGGGTAGATAAAGATTTCTTAAACAGGACACAAAAAGTGCTAAAGTAAAAGACTATGACATTGGACTACACTAAAATAAAAGATGCCTTCTAACAAAAGACACCAGGAAAAGTGTGAAAAAACAAGCCACAGAATGGAACAAAACATGTATAAACTCTATGTCCAATCTAAGGGATCATACTCAGGATATGTAAGGAAGAAAGCAAACACGTCAATAGAAAAATGGTCGGGCGCCTGGGTGGCTCAGTTGGTTGAGCGACTGCCTTCGGCTCAGGTCATGATCCTGGAGTCCCTGGATCGAGTCCACATCGGGCTCCCTGCTCAGCGAGGAACCTGCTTCTCCCTCTGACCCTCCCCCCTCTCATGTACTCTCTCTCATTCTCACTCTCTCAAATAAATAAATAAATCTTAAAAAAAAAAAAAAAAGAAAAATGGTCAAAATAAGGGCACCTGGTTAAGCTTCTGCCTTTGGCTCAAGTCATGATCACAGTTTTGGGAGATGGAGCCCTGCATCGGGCTTCCTGCTCAGCAGAGAGTGTGTTTCTCCCTCTCTCCTGCCCCTCCCCCCCCTTGTGTGCTCTCTTTCAAATAAATAAAATCTTAAAAAAAAAAAAGAAAAATGGTCAAAACACTTGAACTGGCCCTTCCACCAATAATAATGTTATTTCCTGTTTCGGTGCTGGTTACACTGGCACGTTAACTTGGTGAAAATCAGTGGAGTTGTATGCTTATTATAGAGTGTGTCTGTGTTTGTGTGTTTGTGTGTGTGTATGTGTGTGTGTGTGTGAGATGTGGGAAATAAAGGCAGAAGGAAATGTAGATAAAGTTAAATGTCCTTATAACCTGCAGCCCATTGACAAGTAACTTGAGGCAGGCAGAGTATAACATTCCTCCAGGAACTCCCAACTGTCTTATTGCTGATGCTTTGCTAGAGGGAAAAACAACCTTAGCTGGAGAACAGCTTGGCCTCCAGGATCCTGTGAGTCTTCTTTCACACATGAAAGTCCTTTTGGAAACCTGCCTTTGTCTTTACCTCCCCCAACTCCAGTCTATAATCAGCTACCCCTCACAACCCTGGTGCAGCAGCTCTTTCTGCCCCCGGGTCCCATCCCTGTGCTTTAATAAAGCCACCTTTTTGCACCACAGACGTCTCAAGAATTCATTCTTGTCCGTCAGCTCCGAACCCCAACACTCCAAACCACATCACTTGTGTGTGTGTGTGTATGATGTTATACCTCAATACAAATATATATTAAAAATGATAGTATCCAAATTGTTATGTGTAGATTTAATTTAAAGTCTTAACAAGCAACTTCTTAGTTAAAAGGGGCAGGATCCTTTGAAAATATCAATGGAAGTTTTCTTCAAGAAGCTTTTTAGCACAGAGCACACTTGGCTACGAACTGTTATAGATCTCTGCAAAACTTCGTAACTGCCAACATAATATTGGTTGTCAGAGATCTTGACATCTTAGCCAGTTGATCTGAATGAATATAATTTGGGGATATATATCAGGCTTAAAAATCCTATTATATTCTGCCTGAAACTAAACTTACACAATCCTCCAGTCAGATATTAACAGATACAAAAGATAAATTCCCTTTTCATTTGCCTCAATTTTCCATTAAGTACCATAGAAATCATATTTCAATCAATACATCTGATCTTTTCAGATTAAATTATCTTCTTTTAGAGAGCCTGAATAAAAGATGTTTTGAATGGATGAAGCAATTTGATTTGTTTTACATTTTTGTAATAAATTATATTTAAATGCAATTCCTTTACCAATTAAATTTGTTACTAGTTGTTGCTAGTTGTTATTCTTTTTAAAAAAATCAAAACTAAAATTCAAATTATGACTTGAGTTTAAAAAAAACTTTTTCATAAAATAAAAAATCTTTTTGATATATTTAGGCTGTTACAAATTAATTCCTATGCTCTCACTCATTTGTTACTGTCTTCTTTTACATCACTGGAGATATAACACAGGTAGTAATCATAAAATGATTTACTTATTCAAAAAAATATTTATTCAGTGCCCAATGTGTACCAGAGTTGGGAGCCTAGGGGTAAACAGGGAGACAGGTCCCCTTCAAAGAGCTTACCTTTTATAGGAGGAAATAATTAGGAAATGTGGAAGGAGGGACACTGATGTGTGAGAGGGGCTGGGAGGGGCTACCTCCGTTGTATGGACAGAGGTCTCCCGAGGAACCGGGATCTGGATCATAGGAGCAGCTGTAGACATTTGCTCAGGCTGCCATAGCAAAGTCCCACAAGCTGGGGGACTTAAACAACCAAAGTGAATCGTCTCCCAGTTCTTGAGGCTAGAAATCAGAGATCAAGGTGTTGGCAGGTTTGGCTCCTTCTGAGCTTCGTGAGGGAGAGTCTGTTTCACATCTCTCCCTTGCTTCTGGGGGTTTGCTAACAATATTTGGCTTTCCTCGGCTGGTAGAAGCATCACCCGGATCTCTGCCTTCATCTTCACATGCCGTTCTCCCTGAATGTATGTCTGTCTCCGTGATGAAAGATAGCTGGAAGGGGACCAGGGGCCCCCGCCCTAAGAGGAAACCACCCTTAAAAGGATTTTACACCACCCTGGAAGGAGCCCTCCACCCTTTCCCATGTGATAGGTAGATGACAAAATGCTGACTGGGTGACAGGAGCAGGGAGGGTTAATGAGATTAAAACAGCCTGCCAGGGGCGCCTGGGTGGCTCAGTCGTTAAGCGTCTGCCTTCGGCTCAGGTCGTGATCCCAGGGTCCTGGGATCGAGCCCCGCATCGGGCTCCCTGCTCAGCGGGAAGCCTGCTTCTCCCTCTGCCACTCCCCCTGCTTGTGTTCCCTCTCTCGCTGTGTCTCTCTCTTCAAATAAATAAATAAAATCTTTAAAAATAAATAAATAAATAAAACAGCCTGCCAACAAGCCCATAAAAACCCCTAGACTTAGAAACTCCCGTGGCACCCCTCTTGGGTCCCCTCCCTCTTCGGGACCTTTGTACTATCGCTAAATAAACTTTGCTAAACTTTACTACCGCTCAATAAACTTTGCGTTGCTTCCCACCACTCTTTTGTCTGGTCTACCTCTTCATTCTTCGAAATGGTGTGACCAAGAACTGAGGGCATTGAAGGCAAGAAATCCTGTAACATCTGTGTCCAAGTTTTTTCCTGCCAATGCCTTGATCTTGAATTTCCAGCCTCCAGAATGGTGAGCCAAAAGACTTCTGTTGTTTTAAGCTTCCCAATTGGTGGCATTTTGTTACAGAGGCCCTAGCAAATTAATACATGGAACAAAATAACATTGTGTCTTATTTAACTCCTAGTTTAGGGAATTCTAATGAAAACTTTAAATATATTATAATCTCAGAAATGTCCAAAAGTTACTATCTAGAAGAAATTTCTCTCAAGGGCAAATAAAAAATTCTTTTGAAGAAATAGCCTCTGTATTTTGGGTTCTTCAAATCAATGACTACTTGTCATTATCTTGATGGTAAGATCATCTATTTTCATTCGGATATTTTGATATCAATGTAGACACATTCTAATTGCACATTTCATAATTAGAATAAGTTAGTGGAACCATTAGAGTTCATGTATTTGCCAATAGCAATTTAGATATTGAATAAAGTTGTTACTCTTTATCTAAATTGACATATCCTGCTGACCACATGAAAGCTGTTAAAAAAGCAACAACAGGCCCAAAATGGAGTCGCCTGTGCTAAACCCACATCACCAAACCAAGGTTTAATACCTAACCTACCACCTTCTCCAGAAATGTAGTCTTTTTTTTTTTTTTTTAAGATTTTATTTATTTATTTGAGAGAGAGAATGAGATAGAGAGCATGAGAGGGAGGAGGGTCAGAGGGAGAAGCAGACTCGCTGCCGAGCAGGGAGCCCGATGTGGGACTCGATCCCGGGACTCCAGAATCATGACCTGAGCCGAAGGCAGTCGCTTAACCAACTGAGCCACCCAGGCGCCCCAGAAATGTAGTCTTAACCAGTCAGTCTGCAATTGTCTGGTCAGCACCAATGAGGTAATTTGTTATACAGACCCTTTCCATCCCCCAAAGGAAGATGAAGTAATCTGCTTTTTCTTTATCCCTTCCCCCTTCTACCTACAAAAACTTTCCACTTTGTACAGCTTCTCTGGGGTCCTTTCTACTTGCTTGGGGATGCTGTCCAATTCATGAGTTGTTAAAAAGCCAGTTGGATCTTTAAATTAGTCAGTTGAATTTTGTTATTTGACAAAGCTAGGGATGATTTTTAATTGTTGCCAAAATAGTAGCAAAAGAAGTCTCTACTATCATTTGCCAATGAAAAAGCCAAATTCTGGGGCGCCTGGGTGGCTCAGTCGGTTAAGCGGCTGCCTTCAGCTCAGGTCATGATGCCATGGTCCTGGGATCGAACCCCACGTTGGGCTCCTTCCTCAGTGGGGAGCCTGCTTCTTCCTCTGCCTGCCGCCTCCCCCTGCTTGTGCTCTCTCTCTCTCTCTCTGTGTCAAATAAATAAAATCTTTAAAGAAAAAAAAAGAAAAAGCCAAATTCTCTTATCTCTGAAACCAAACCCAACCTATCTCCACAGAAAGTTTGTGAACATGGTTGAATTAAGAGTTTAGTCCCTACTATTTTCCTTGGAGATGGCCACAGTTGGGATGCAAGGTAGAATTGTGACCACCCTTTAGCCCCTAGCCAGGAGATCCTGTATCTGATCCATTAATAGTAACAAAGTGTGATTGTTCTTTCCAACAAGCTACACGATGCTCAGAGTCAGCAGAGGTGGAGATGTCCCTCAAAGATTGCCCCCAGTGCTTCCAAAGCCTGGTGAAAAACTGACAACAGCAAAAAAAAAAAAAAAAAAAAAGCTCCAGAGAGTTTCCCTTTTATTTATTTATTTTTTAAAGATTTTATTTATTTATTTGTCAGAGAGAGAGACAGAGCACAAGCAGGGAGAGCAGCAGGCAGAGGGAGAAGCAGGCTCCCAGATGGGGAAGGAGCCTGATGTGGGACTCGATCCCAGGACCCTGGGATCATGACCTGAGCCGAAGGCAGCCGCTTAACCGACTGAGCCACCCAGGCGTCCCCAGAGAGTTTCCCTTTTAAAGTGCTGGATCAATATGTCTGTCATCTGACTTATTCTAAAAAAATGGAAGCTCATGAATCTTAGGGAGCACAATTACCCTCTTAGACCATTCCACTGCCCCGAAGTAGCTACTACTTAACTGCCTCTAGGCTGGAACATCAGTATCCGTAAATGGAAGGAGTAGATCTTGCTCTTAATTTCTGACCAAAATTCTTTTGTTTTTCTCTGTCTCTGTGACAAAGGCTGTATAGTTCTTCTGAGATGAATAGCAGAAGACAGTGCAACAAATTAATACAAATGAAGTCATTCCTGAGTGACTCCATCTGCTTTAGAAATAAGGCTCGGACAATAATGTGGCCAAGATCCAGATAATTAGGCCTGACTCCAAATGAAGGCACACAGGTAACTTATAGCTTCATTAACTCTCTTCAAGAAGGCAGACATCCAAAAACTAACCTTAATAGAGGCAGCATATGATCCATTGACAATCTGTTTGATATTAAAAAATGAACTTTGTTTTTGCAACGTTGCACGAACAGTAGGCAAATAACATGCGAGTCAAAATACCATGGACCAAGGCATGGTTTAGGAGCCTAGATGCCAGGCTCAAAAATTAGAGAACAAAGACCTTAATTTGTGTTTACAGAATTTAATTAAAAGGCATTAATAATCTAGCAACTAAGAAAGGCACATAAGGTGTCTGCAAGTGTCTTTTCTCTGTAATCAACAGGAAGATTATTAGGTAATAACAAATGTTATTCATCTTCATAACAGCTAAATGACAGCCTGTTTAAAAATAACAAATGACTACTCCTCATTGACTATTACAGGGTGAGCATGACCTTCACGTATTTTAAGCAAACAAGTCCTCTTTTCAAAGACTTCAGGAGTCCTTTAATTGATAATGATGAGATGTTTTATCTTTGCCAAGGGATGCTAAACCTTTTAAGATGCTATTTAAATTGAGATAATTTTATACAGCCCCCTGAGTTAGAAAAGACCCTGAAGGTCTCATACTGATTTTTTTCATAAACAAGATATTAATGAACCACAAACGTAATTAGCTAACTGTGCACAGAAACTTCATACAGAAATGCTTCTTCTTTGTCCTTCCTGATGTTTCTATTGTGAAACAGTTGAGTTGCAATTCGCAGGTCAAAAAAATAAGGAGAAGATTTTAAGACTAGATTTTTAAAGATAATGTTTATTGCCTTTGAAGTACAAGCCTTATACATATCTAGTTACTGCAGATAGCAGGGCTTCAATTGAAGGCTCTCTATGGCTTCTAAACCGTTGTGACAATCACATCAAGCATGACTCACAAAGCCTCTTACAGTACTTTGTTTTCAGCTTCCCATGTCCCCCAATCTGCTCGTTCAGAGATATTACGTGGTAAGTTGCTCAAATATGACGCAGCAGCTGCGACATGCAGAGACCAGTTAGGGCAACCTTCGAGGACAACGTGCTGGCCCTCCTGACACAAAACCAGTAAACAGAGCAGCTAAAGCAATTGCTGCCACAGTCTCAACAGACAGGCCACACTGCCCTCTCTACTGGCAGTCCCATTCCTTTCCCTCGGCCCTACTGGAGTGAGCAGAATAATGATGCCCTCCCCCCCAAACTGCCTACCTTCTGGTGCCTGAAACCCATGAATACCTTACCATACCGATGAAAGAGACTTTGCAGATGGGATTAAGTAAATGGTCCTGAGATGAAAGGAGGAGGATGAAAAGAAGTGCTTTGAAGACCGAGGAAGAAGGGGCCACGAGCTGGAGAATGAAGGCAGCCTCTAGAAGCTGGAAAAGGCAAGGAAACAGATCCTGCCTACAGCCCTGCAGGTGCCTTAATTTTAGAGCAATTGTAACTGATTTCGGACTTCTGACCTCCAGAGATGTAAGATGAGAAATCTGCGCTGTTTTAAGCCACTAAGTTTGTGGTAACGTGTGGCAGCAGCCCTTGGAAACCAACACACCTACACAGTGTTTGGACTCAGAACCTAAAAACTAGCCAGTGGCTGGGGCTCCCGAATAGTGAGGTATTCCTCCCTCCTGGGAACAAAAGCATCACCATATATATAGAAATAAAGCAATGGCAGAATTCCATGGGGGAATTTTTTTTTTTTTTTAAGCCAGAAATTAAGCTACTTGTTTCTCTTCTACCTCAAATGCAAATTTTAAAGTGTCACCAAACTTTTCTTTTGGATGCTGGAGTCACTTAAACATATTATAAGAAAGAAGTTAAGTGTTTTCTCCAACAACAGGCAAGATACTCTACCTTTTAAGCCTGCAGGTCCTCTTCTATAACTGATAGGGTTCAACCAAATGTTCTCCAAGTTTATTCCTAAGGTTCTAGCCTACACCAGAATCTCTGACTAATTTCTAGAATGTGCAAATATATATTACTTTTGCTTTACAGAGAGGCAAGCTTTCCTTTGTGCTTTATTCGGGGATAATCTTGACTATTTCACCTCAGGTCCCATTTCCTCCAGAGGGAAAATTTTTTGCTACAAATCAGCAAAGGTTATTTATCATCGACCTGCCTCTTCTCAGGGACTGAGCATACACATTGATTTTGTAACACGGTTGTCAAATTATCTTCATAAATCAGCTAATAGTCAAACAAATAATGCCACGAACAAAAGTAAAAGGTATCTTGGTCTTCACAGGAAGTAGTGAGCCTTTATTTCCAAAAAGCCGCATGACCTATACCAACCACTGTAACTAAAAGCATCTTTAAAAGTCCTTGTCCTGTACTCAGGACAAACTGGGAGACTGTCATCCTCAAGTCTGTGCCTTTTCTAAATGAATGTATCTAAAGTAGCATGCCAGCTGGGAGATGGGGAAGGAGTTGTTTTCTGATAAAGCTTTAGGCACATAGTTTAAGTTAACGAGACATGGCAAGAGCAGGTGGGTAATTCAATGTTCACACACTGTAATGGGCCAAAGGCTAATTACTATTCACTGTAAAATGAACATAAAAGTAGCAATTATGCCTTCATCCTAGTGGATGTGATGTATTAAAAGCTATCAGCTTCACCTTCTGTAATAACAACTTTTGTCTGTTTGTACCAGGAATGTGGGAAAATAAGACGGATGTGGAAAGGGGGAGCTCTGTGGCTCTGCACAAGAAAAACATTAGATTCTCACTGTACCCCCGCCCCTCCCTGCTTCTGTGCTCAAGACACAAAGGACAGATGAAGCTCCGTGGCTTCAAGATTGTTTGTACATACGCTGCTTTTCTTCCCCGGCTGTGAAATGCTGCCAAATTAACTGTTCACATACAGATTTTCCCATGTCACCTCCTCAAGTCACCTGTGAGCCACAGATAAATACTGAGTTCACAAGGGGAAAGTCTCAGCGACCAAGTTCAAATTGTCAGAGTTAGGAACATGTGTGAGTAATGCTGGCGGGCTGAGCAGAGTGTCCATCATCTTCATCTTTGCCGAAAGCATCCAGCAAACAGGACTAATTGATCTTCTCACTATTTAACAATGAAAATCTATTAAAAGTACCCACACAGAAGATACAGAAAAGAAAGATAAAGAGTAAGGTTCAGAGATGCCAATAGTGTAAAATCAATCCTATTTGGTACCAGAATGAAAATCTTAAGTGTTCTGACAGAAAAGAAAACGATGATCTCCCAAGTAGAGAAAAAGAATGCTGAATAGTTGAACATGAATCGCAAAGGGAATTCTTACTTCCAGATCGGGGAAATGAAAACCAACTTCGACCTTGTCTGTCAAGATCCTACCGCATGAATACTTCTGAGATACACCTATTTAGTGAATTTCTAATCAGACATGAAAGGACTATTCCGTGCAGCTGGGACCCGGCTCCCAGGCTTCACTCTGTGTCAGCTTGTTCTGTGATTAACCCTCAACTTTTCACCCAGAGCCTCTCACCGGTCTATAGAGATTCCTCTCTTTCATATTCCAGCATCACTGAGGGGAACCCGCCAGCTCTGTGTCATCTCCAGGCTGACCCCGGGCTTGAGAGCTGCCCCTCGAGCCATCCTGCCAAGTGTGGCCAGGTAGGTCCAGCACCTCCCCAAGTGCCAGAGGGTCAGGGACTCAGCAGACATCACAAAACTGTAACATATTACGGTGATATTATAGTTTACCTACGTACACAGTCAATGCAACGTGTTTTCACATAGTCCAAGACGTAATTCCCCAAATAATATCAAGATAACTTTCCAGGAAAAAAGTCTTAAACTCCGTATTAAAAGACATCAGCCTAGAGTAAGGATTCTGCCCAGCTTATTTCTCTCTTTGCTTCAATCTACACTTCTCAGGGACTCTTACTTTTATTGCCAAGTTTTAAAAGAGAAGTCCAACTGAAATTTACTGAGGGAGCTGCGGTTTGACATAGCTTACTCTCAAAAGTTTCGGGAGATTTCAGTATAGCTCCTCAGAATTTGGGACAGGTTTAATATGTCTGCTCCCAGAGAGAACAGGGGCAGAGCACTGAGTACGTTTTGATCTGTGCCAATGATACCTGACCCACCTGGAACTTGTTTGCATTCCGCCCGGCAGGCCTCCTTGCCAGGAGACATCCCACACCATGATGAGGTTGCCAGGGTGCCCATGTCCCAAATCTACCCTTAGGAGAAATAAAGTTAGGAAATGTGACGACTGTAGAAGCTTCTCAGAGATACACGCAAACCCCACTATTTTCATTTTGTCACTTGCAAGACAAGTTGAGAGGGTTGTGAATATGTCTACAGTACAAATTATATCCCAATGTTCTAATGCATTCTACTCTGTGGGTGTTGCAATCCAATATTGATTTTATTTAGAGCAAAAAAGAATTATTTGATGACAAAATTTAAATTTATACTACATAAAAATTCAACTTTTTAGAAAAGCTTTACTTCCAGATATATTACGACTACTCTGCAGTGACTGGCTTCCGACTTCCTTAACTCCTTCACTGCAATGATCTGAATCTCAAATGCAGGTAATGACTACTTTTCGGGGCTTTAAACAGTGATTTCCCTCATCAAAATACAGCTGGAGACCACCCAGGGTCTCCCGACCTCCCCGGTCTAATTACGGTTGCATGGTTTTCTTTAATCTTACCGCTTTAAGATTTGTCTGAAACAGGCTTTACAGCATTTGCGTTCCCATCATTCTTAGCTTGCTTCCTGATTTTATGTACCCTTGTCTGCTCAAGGAGATTACTAAGGTTACCGATGTGTTTTTAATGTAAATATTCTCCCTTTGTCATGAAAAGGGAAAATTACAAAGATGTCAAGTAATGTTGAATGTAAATAAGACTTTCTCACCTCAGCTAATGCTGAATTTCTGTCACTTAGTAAATAAACTGGTATCAGAGTAGGATTAATGTCAACAATCCACTGAAAGTTGCTAGTTTGAAGCAAAACAATACAGCAAAGACTACAAAATACTAATGACTCTTCTGGGTGTCGGTACTGCTTGCTTTCCACAGGATTCATAGATCTAAATTCTGTCTTTCTGATATTAACATGGCTGTGGACCATTAAAATACAAATGCTGGTAACTTACAAATAAACAACTATCTGGAGATCAGGCACATGACCCAGGTGTTAGCAGTAATGCTGAGCCTCATATTTCCAGTTTATTCCCAGAAATTTAAAGGTACTGAAGGGTATACCATCCATTCTGGGCCAGCCATCATTAGCAACTAAAAGCTAGTGAGGGACAGGCAGACATGAGTATAAAAACACACAGGTGAGTCAGAAGTGAAGGCAAAGGGAAATCTGTCCTAAACCAGGGGTCAGCAAAGCATCGGAGACTTGTATATGGCCTGCAAAGCCCAAAATATTTACTATCTGAACCCTGCCTACCCCTGTTCTAAACACTCAAACCTAAACGTGGAAACCAGTTTATGTGTGACCTCGGAGCTGCAGAGAACCGGGGACATTCTGCAGAGTCCAAGCCCGGGTATGTGGATGTGCCTTACTAAGGAACCCCAAAAGCAGACACTGAGATGAGAGTTTGTGTGCAAGTGATTTCTTAAGGAATGCTCCCAGGAAACGCCAGTAAGGGAGGCGGAAGCGAGACGGAGCAGGGAAAGAAACCAAGTCCCAGCCTCAGCCTGATCCTGTAGAGAATTCAGGAGTGTAAATTACACCTCACAGTGGATCCCACCTCCAGGCAAAAGAGATGGGCTTCCACACTCACGCACCAATCACTGGCCAAGAGAGGGAGGTGGAGATAGAAACGGCTAGCCACTTTCTTCTATCTGGGGGTACAGGCAAAGCAAGGGCAGGGCTCCCAAGAAAGTCACAGGTGTGAGTCATTCGAAGAAAAGCACATGGAAGCTGGACGATGGGCACAGGAGCCCACAGAACATGAAAAGGGGACTGAGGGGTTCTTGGTGGGGCACAGACCCAGTCCAACACCAGGTATCCAAGCACCAGCACAGGCTAGGGGTGCGGCAGACAAGATTCAGTGTTGAGGGGCATAGGACTATCTTGATGAATGTCCTGATCAAACTCCTGGAGGGGTCTCTGCTCCACCCTGTCATAGTGAAACAACTCTGTCCCAGGCTTGAAGTACAAAGAAAATACTAACAATTTTTAGTATTTGCTGAGCACTGTCAAACTGTACTGAACTCTTTGGATATATTATTTTATTTAATCCTCATAACCAACCCTCCGAAGTTGGTATCATTTCCACTTGTTTAAGGATGAGGGACACGGACTCAAAAAGCGTTCTTTAAACGACCCAGAGAGACTCAGAAGGGAAACAGGAGAGATGAAATGTGGCCCCAAGTCTGTCTTACTCTCAAGCCCTTAGCCTTCCTCCTCTCCTACCTTTTGAGCTGCTAAAAATGAAGCATATGCCATTCCCTAGAACAGCTGAAAATCAATCTCAGCAACAAGTACCTTTGTGCCAGAGTACATGTGAAAACCTCAGAGAATGCAAGCACAAAGAGAGAGAGAAATGAAAGAGAGAAAGAGCAAGAGCTGCTTTACCCATCTCATTCAAGACGGCGTCAGGGCGGGCGCCTGGGTGGCTCAGTTGGTTAAGCGACTGCCTTCGGCTCAGGTCATGATCCTGGAGTCCCGGGATCGAGTCCCACGTCAGGCTCCCTGCTCAGCAGGGAGTCTGCCTCTCTCTCTGACCCTCCCCCCTCTCATGCTCTCTGTCTCATTCTCTCTCTCAAATAAATAAATAAAATCTTTAAAAAAAAAAAAAAGAGGGTGTCAGGGCTTGAAGGGCAACTAGAATGGGACAGCTCTACCGTGCTTTAGGCTTTTCAAACTTTTTTTTTTTAAGATTTATTTATTTATTTATTTGACAGAGAGAGACACAGCGAGAGAGGGAACACAAGCAGGGGGAGTGGGAGAGGGAGAGGGAGAAGCAGGCTCCCCGCAGAGCAGGGAGCCCGATGCGGGGCTCCATCCCGGGACTCCAGGATCATGACCTGAGCCGAAGGCAGGCGCTTAACAACTGAGCCACCCAAACTATTTTTAATGAACAAAATCTATTTCTTATATCATTCAGTTTGCAGATTTTACTGGATCCTAAGGGAAAAGGCTTGTGCATGTTTTAGAACAGTGGGCCTCAAACTCTAACATACTCCTGAATTACTTTGGGAGTGCATGTAAATGCACGTTCCCAGACCCAGCTCTCCAGGATTCTGTTTCAGTATGTGTAGGTGACACCCAGGCATCTGAATTTCTTACAGGAAACTCAAAGCAGATGGTGCATAGATTGCACTTTGAGAAACACTATTTCAGAGGAATGGGCAAGAATACAAAAGTAACCCACTCCACCCAGGATTCTTTGCCTGACCTGATATTATGGTAATTTCACAGATGATAGATAGACAGATAGATAGGCAGATAGATTATCTATCCAAACTGACCAGCCAGGTATGGTAAGAGTTTTCACTTACAGATGACTTAGCCATATGTGACCTATGCAATCTAATTGTATGCAATCTAATTACTGATCTAGGGTTGAAAATTAAAGATGTTAACTTCTGATATCAAACGCAATGGACTAGAGCCAGGTATATTTTTGAATATAAATATGTGCACCAATTTAGTGGTTGTTTTGTTTTGTTTTGTTTTGTTTCCTTTTCAGAAATTCCAAAATGAGTAGGAGGAAGAACAATTTGGTGTGCCGGCCAAGTTCTATTCTGGGGTAATTAAAATCTGCCTACTTAAAATTCCTTTTATAAATTTCAGTAGCTATAAGGCTTCTTCCTCACTTCCTGCTCTCCAGGCCCATAGAGTGGTGCCGTTGTTAGCTGACGGTGACACTCTCTGGAGCAAATGCAGGGGTAGACATGTGTAAATCCAAATGTGAGTCAGGTAAGTCATTAATATCAACATATTAGATATAAATATGTGCAGTTAACATGTCCATGTTTGGCTTTGATTCCAGAACCTTAAAAAGTATATTTCTAATGTTATTATATTTGGATCTCATAAGGATAACTTGATAGAGCCAAGTAAATTCACACTAAATTAATATACATGATTTATTGAGAGTGCATCTCATTATCTAGATAAATAGCAACTTGTCATAGAAACGGCAATCTTGTGCTGTTTTTTTTTTCTTCCCAAATGATTCCAGTGTGGCCTTAGAATGTTTATTTGGAATAAGAGGCTAATGTCCCTTCTCTTTCTAAGGACTTTCAAATACTTTGCACACAATAGTGATTGACTCTGACAATGTCCTTAATAAGACTTAAGTGGATGAGAGCAGTGGGCAAAATGAATAGAGAGAGAGAAAAAGAGAGATAGAAACTACCACGTGGTCCATAAATGAAGAGGAAAGAAAAACATGCCACCAGATGGCCAGGGGGGCAACAGCCGTTTGCAGCCATTAGAAGCAAAAGCATTCACTATAATTTCTGATATTGTATTTCTGTCTAAATATGGCGATAAAGCCTCTTTTGACTGGCTTTAGCTTTTGTGATGCAGCAAGAAAATTTGTTTGGCAGAAGGAGAACCCACAGAAGAAATAGAAGGCAAGATCCCACAGGGACTACACGGGTCTGCCAACACAGAAATCAAACAAAGGCAATAGATTTAGATGGCTGATCTGGAAATGCTGCAGAGGACTATCTTGCATTATAGAATGGAAATTCACAAAATCTTCAAGATAGAAGCACACTTTGCCTCCACTAGTTCAAGTTACTCCACCTTATTATCAACAGGCTTATTTTAGCCAACACTAACCCTCAGAGGTGGCTCTCAAGAAAACAGCCTATTGCTCTTCTGAGCTTATATAAGCTTAAGCTTTTCAGACATCTGACCGAGGCTATTTTTTTAGCAGCTATGATGTTTAAAAATCTAAGTACATTTCATGTCAAAATAGAGTATTTTAATCTAGACGTAGATGAACATAAGACCAAAAGGGAAGTAAGTTTAAAAATCAAAGGACACAAAATTAAAATCACATTAAAAAATCTAAAAGACCAGACAACATCTTAAACATCTCCTTTTGTTCGTATCCGTAGAGTTTTGTATTTTAGAGAAATTACTATTTTTATAAGAAATGACACCACCGGGGTGCCTGGGTGGCTCAGTCAGTTAAGCATCTGCCTTCAGCTCAGGTCATGATCCCAGTGTCCTGGGATCGAGCCCCGCAACGGGCTCCCTGCTCAGCAGGGAGTCTGCTTCTCCCTCTCCCTTTGCTGCTCCCCCTGCTTGTGCTCTCTGTCAAATAAACAAAATCTTAAAAAAAGAAGAAAAAGAAGAAGAAAAGAAATGACACCACCCAATTCTAAGAAACCAGAAGTGTTTAAAACGTAAAAAGGTTGAATAGAGGACTTCTGGTTGAGAAATATGCAGCTTTTTATTTGAAAATGCTCAGTAATGTCTTGGTTGATTGAAATTGCTAATCAAGGTAAAAGATGTATGATTCAAGCAATTACAGAGCAAATATAGTTTCTTATTTTTCGAGACACACAGTGGATGCCTAAACAGGATTTTAATAAATGTTTTGCAATACTTCACACCTTAGATGTTTTCAACTATTCATTATTTTTTTCCTTTCCTTTTTTTCCTTCTTTTTTCCCTTTATCTCTACTACCTGACTAGCTAGCTAATCCTAAAACAATATGTCCCAAATCTTCCATTATTCCTGGCACATATGAGAAACCAATGAGTCTTTGGGGCGCCTGGGTGGCTCAGTCGGTTAAGCATCCAACTCTTGATTTCAGCTCAAATCATAATCTCAGGGTTGTGGGATTGAGCCCTGCATTGGACTCTGTGCTCAGTGGGTAATCTGCTTGAGGATTCTCTTTCTCCCTCTCTCTCTGCCCCTCCCCCCGTGCTCTCGTGCTCTCTCTCTAATAAATAAATCTTTAAAAAAAAAAAAAAACCAATAAGCCTTTGGTAAATGAATAAATGGTGAATGATAAATGGTGGATAAATGGATAGATAAGTAAACAGATGCATAAATAGGCAAATGAATGAGTGCTGTCATAGGTCAGGTGTCAATGGGGTACAGATGGAGACAGGGATTTGTGTATAGGAGACTGACTGATATGTGCTCTCACTCATGAAGGAGTGAGGGAAGTGCATGAGAAGAGGGAGGAGCTAAGCCGTGTTGTAGTTTCAATAGAGGTCTCCTTGTAGGTCCCAAAAGAAGCTCTGGACCTGGGACAGACCTTCGGAGTCATCCCATGTTGAGGCACAGAGCATGGGCCTTTACTTCCCACACTAACCAAGAGGGAAGGGGGCATAACTTTGGACAAGGCAGGTCCTTCAGTGGAGGATAAGTCCCAGAGAAGGACTCAGCCAAAAGGCAATTGGGTTTACCAATGCTCCCAGAAGCTGAAGAATGAATGCCTTGGTTCTGAAGGGGGAACAGGGTTGTGCCCAACAGTACCCACAAGAGTAACTTTAACATGAATCTCTTCTACCAGTGGACCTCAAAAGGGACTAATGAAAACACCAGAGTTATTAGCAGCATGTCCAATTATCCAGCAGCAATTAAATGCTGGCTTTGGACGAGGCAGCTTCCATGGCTACACCAGCAAGAGCAGCACAAACTTGGGCTTTGAACTGAAAGACTCAGGTTTTAATCCCCGTTCTATAACTTACCATTTATGGGATCTTGAGAGGTTATGAAAACCTTCTTAGTCAGTTTCCATGATATATAAATAAGATAACTTAGGGTGGTTTTTGAGAACTAAATAGGACAACTTATGTAAAATACCTAGAACATACTTATGGGAGCAGAAGCTCCATAAATGTTAGTTCCTCTGCTTAAACTACCTATCAATGCCACTGCTTAGTGGACATGGAGCCACTGATTGACTATCATCACAGATAAGAGCCTCCTAGTTAACTGAGATTTTACTATATAATTGGGAATTTATTGTATTCTTGTATCCAAGGGTAGGATAGGAAAGGACAGGATGGATGAATGGATGGATGGATGGATAGACAGACAGATATTACATCAGGTAGATATAAGAATACAAGCTCTATTTTAAAATGTTACTAGAAAATGCATGTTATTTAGTTATACTTCAATTCATTCTACAGAGCATTTGGTGTGGTCTTCAAGAAAGCCATACCTTAATACATAAACACATGTATACATTACTGCAAGCACACATACATATGTAGGGACCAGACAACATATAAATTAGGATGGAAAACAGAGGAAAGGTAACACTGATAGCAGACCATGAAGTTTTTTAACAGAGCCATAAAATACACATAATTTTACAGAATGCCAAATTGAGGCATAGAGAAATTAGATGACCCAAGATCCAGCAACAAAGGGATTCACAATTCTTTACATTTATCTTAAATTGTTGTAAGGGGAGGGAGCATTTACTGTCTGGTTGAACTTACTGTGTCACTGAAAGGCCAGAGAGTAGTTTTAGGGACAGGTGGAGCCAAAGCTCCACACCATGTCATCAGGATCTAGTATTTCTCTGTGTCTAACTTCCGTTTCCCCCTTTTTGGCTATATTGGTGGAATCTTCATTCAAAGTGACAAAATGGCTACTAGCAGCCCAAATGTCATAACCTCATCACTAAAAAAAAAAAAAAAAAAAAGCCAGTGCCTCTTGTTTTTCTAAAAGTACTGAAATTAGCTTTAATTGAGTCACATCCCCATCCCTGAATCCAATATTATAGTAAGGTAGATGAGATATTCTGATTGGCCAGGCCCCTCCTCACATGGGAAAGTAGAATCGGCTCTACTCTAGCCACATAAACTAAGTGTAGAATTGCTCAATGGATACTTGATTAGATATGATTCATATTTGAAATGGTTGTGATTTCCAGAAGTAGGAGGAATAGGTATGCAAAAACTAAAAATAAAACTAAAAAAAATAAAACTAAACTAAAAAAAAAGTGTTCACTTTTTAAAAAGAGTCTTAAGTGCTAGAGCTGGGTCTCCATCTGAGCTTCAAATCGTATAATAGGTCTAGTAACAGCCCTATAGCAAATTTAATAGTAGTTTCAATAGTCAGGCTTTTCAGCAGTATCCTGAAAAATTCAGATCAACACTAAAACAGAACTTAGTCAAAGCAACTGTATGACTATACATGAAACTTTCTGAATCATTATGAGCCTACGTCATGGATATACTAAATGTATGTTCTCTAAAAAAATACCTTAAAGGCGGTTACCCTACATCCTGAAATAAGGATCGCAATCCGACTCTGCGCACCTGAGATTGAATGAATATAAAACAAATATCATTATCACTCTCCACTTGACTTGGATAAAAACTTGGCAATTTGCCAACGGCCTGGGTGAAGCATTTCTATGTTGGTGACTGAGGGCAGATCACACACTGTAGACAAACAATAAAAGAGTAAGATAAACGTTCATGGATGGCCACTGAGGAATCTCATCGAGCTTCCCACTGGCATGGATGGACAAGGAAGTACCTACAGGCAAAAGCAGGATTTTTCTTAAGAAAGAGTTCTAAGTTCACTCTGCTTCTTGAGTGAATAATCAATAAGCCCTCAAAATTTGGAAGATGGCCAAATGATTTTAGTCTGGAAAGGAAATTGCACCTTGTAACCCCGCATAATTGTGAGAGCAATGATGAAAGCACAAATTAAAATCAGATTATTAGCTTTCTTCCCTACATCATTGGTTGCCATCGGTGATTTGAAGACATGAGTCTTCAGTGTTTCCAGATTCTAAAGATTACACATGATCGCAAAGCAAGCACCCTTCCTGCAAATTATTTAAACCAAATATACATAATGTTTTTAGTAATAAATCGAGATATGTATAACTTCAATTTTTAAACTGTGTTTTATAACATATAATCATACTTGTAAACTATAACTGTTAGAGTTTCGAGTAATCAAAAAGCAGTAAAAATCCACCAATGGCTTTGAAGCTTTTCTCATCTCGCTGTAACCCCTATGTTCAGATGGACACTCAAAACTACTGCAGGCTAAAAGTGAGAAGTTTTAGGTGTCGGAGGCACCTCTGATTTGAACCCTAGGTTTATCCAAAGGTATCCTAAGTTGTTCACTCCAGGATGAAGCCATGTCTCTCCAAAACAGCTAACAGTCAGATATTTTACAACCTATATAACTAAAGAAGGTCAAGCTCACCCTGTACCTTCCAAGGTAATCAACACAATTAAAGGGAGAAAACAGTCGGGGGTGGGGGTGTGTAGGAGGCTGAATCCCACAGATCCATGTATAGGTTAGACCTTGTACCAATCACTTTATTATAACTACACTATTCCTGAAGACACCTCTATTGACGGGAGTTTGTCTTAATACAAAAGCTTTCCCAACACCGGGTACAAAAAAAATCCATCATTCACTATTTGTGAGCAGATTAATTCTGCCCAGATATAAGCCTGCATGAATTATACCTAAAGTTCTCATTAGGAATCTTTTTCACAGAGAGTAACATTTCAACATATATAACTTGAAAAAAAAAAAAATGAAAGTACATGGAGTTATTTGGCATGCAAAGCCAACCCTAACCTGCTGTCATGAAGGGGTGATTTGTAGGTGATATGACACTTCTCCCAGCACTCCAATTCTAAAGGAGCCTAAAATGACTTAAGTCTAGATTTTCAGCCCAACACTATTAGGACCTATTCATCAACCAGTTACTGCAATTATTATACGTGGGAAATATTAGCCCTAAATGATCTCCATGTTCCCATATTATCTAAGTGATAAATCCATGGCTAACTCCTTTCCTTTTCAGGTGATATTTGCATGGCATAAAATTCAAATGTAGAAGTGATGCTACTGCAGAAATAAATAATGTCAACAATTAGGACATGTTTTCATTTTCATTAACGCTAATTTCAATCCTGGAATTGTATACAAAAATCTAAATTACAATAAAAGATTTACTTTTAAAGTCACCAAAAAAGAATGAAAATTAATAAAATAAACCTAGCAAATGCCAGCCATTTGCTTCACTGTCTAGGCTGTCAGAAATGCTTTTTGCTTTGTAAAAAGTACCTATTTTATAACATTCAAATAAAGATAGATAATTCACACTGGACTACAATAAAATTCTGAAAATGCTTTTGGAATCCAATATCACCTCAAATAAGTTACTGAAGATTAATGTTACCACCGAGAATTCTAAAATAAATTACTGCAAAAGATCAAATTAGTGTAAATGTCTTTTATCCTTAAGATAGTCTAGGTAACCACATAATTTTTTTCCTGTTTTAAAATGCAACAGTAATTAAAGCTTGGGAGAGTTCCCTGGTTTCCAAAATTGATCCTTCAAAGAATGCCATAAAGGTTTAATATTACTTGCAATAGAGAGAGCAACTGATAGCATTATTTTTTATTAGTTCCTTTATCAAATAAGTCAAATATAAATGTTATAGTTTCATGAGTTCAATATATCCCTGGGCTTGTTGACTTTAGAACGTCTTCTTGGTACATGGTGATCAATTATTGCTTGTGTCAAACAGCCAAAGTAAACAGTTGTCCAATTATTTGCTTGATTTAGAAGCATCTAACTCACAGAGGGATATTTCAAAAAAAAATTATTGTAAATTCCTAATTCCAAGGAAGATGGTGTGTCATTTCTCCATAGGAAGTGCAGAACAAAACAGTGGTCACAAGAGTGGATGAAGGAGCCAGACTTGTTGGATTTGAATCCCACCATGGCCACTGATAAGCCTTTAAGACCTTTACAAAGTTATGTAAGCTCTCTTGGCCTCAGTTTTCTCATTGTAACATGGGATAATAACAGAATTTGTTCCACAAAGTTGCAAGGATTAAGTCAATTAATACACATAATGTTCTTGTGATCAATAGATGTACATGATCTTTTAAATACAAAACATCTTTCTTTTCTACTTTAATGCATCTGACTAGAAAACTCAGAATAGAAACTATTTCACTTATGAAATCACTGACTTTATTTTAAACATATACAATATTAACTCTGCCTAATATTTGGCAGGAACCAAGCTTCTTGCTTGGTTCAATTTTGAACCTACACTGAGGCTGTTCCCAGGTGCCTGTAACCAGGATCATACCTAATACATCATGTGTAAGATTCAGTCTTGTTCTCCACTTTAGTAACTGTATCTCTTACTCCTCCAAATCTGAATTCTTGCCTTCATTTAGATCCAGAACATCTCCTATCCCTGCAGGCCTCACACAATGAGAGCCTTATTGCTCATCAGTCCTAGCTCAGTTTCAAGTTCTTCCTGACACTCTCTGCTTATTTCTCTAGCGTTAATTCATGGCTTCAACCACCAAATACTGATTTAGCATTTATTATGTTAAAGGGACTGGTTTAGACTCAGTGGTATGGAAAGGAAAAAGCCAACACACGGAGTCAAGTCTCTTCCTATAGGGCTTTGCCCTCCTAATTAGATAGCTACCAGGCACTAACCCCAGATCCTCCTACTCTGACTGGCTATCCAGAACCCCTTCTTTGCTTGCCTCTGTGATCTGTCTTAATTAATCTGTCCAACTAACTTGCTGCAATTCCTCCAAGAAGTCAAAGTCCCCTTCAGTGCCCTCACAGACAAGCAACAGACTCCATGGGAAATCAATGTACATGGGGGACAAATGTGGCTTTCTATTCTGCGTCTAGACTACTCAGACTTCCTGGAGTTTGGGACCAGGGCACTAATTGCTTAAACATGAGTGTCATCTGCCCACTGGCCTGATGGCACCAAATCACTCCAAACCTCTGAATGTATCCATTGTTTCTCCTCTTCTATGAAGCACTAGATTTTGCTTATGATGGCGCCTTCACCCACCTGCCTTCCCCTCAATCCCAAGCCCAATGAGCCACCTTGATTCAAAGGCCATCATTATCATCTGGGATCATGGGTACCCACAAAGACAAGTCTGATGAAGTTGATGACCTCTGCCCTGAGCCCAACTCTTCAGAAACATGGGGATTCAGAAGAAGGGGCCCAGATAGAAAGAAACACAATAGCTCTTAGCTCTGTTGCAGTCACTCCAGGGAAGGAGCCTTTCCTTTCGGGAGCTCTTGTTTCCCAAGGCACATATAGCTCGCAAAGAAACACTGACCATCACAGAGAGTGAGCATGTGAGAGGAGGTGCAGCATGAGGGAAAGGAGCTTTTTCTGGAGATATCCCAATGTGCAGAGCAATGTAATTGATGTGATTCATATTAAACCTCACTTAATCCTCATCTTGAATTATATAGATCAGGCCACATTTTATTGAAGAAAGAGACTCAGAGACATAAGCAGTGTGGTCAAGGCCACATAGATCCTGAGTAGCACAGCTGGGTCTCTCTTTCCACAATATAAGACCACCTCCTAGGAAGAGCACAACCTCTGCAGGGCAATGTTTTATTGCAAAGATAAGCCAGTGGGAGTTCTGATAGCTGCATTACAAAAACAACTGGGAGCTTCTGGGTAACAGAGATGTTCCGGAGTCATTATCAGCTTCTGCCTGGGCCTGCCAATAAACATGACCCAAACTGGTCCTATCTGATCAGAAAGAACAGAAATAAGAGGAGCTAGGTAACAACGAGGTTCAGTTGTGCTCCTCCATGAATGCACACAAGTCTTAGAATAATTTCCCCTCCATCTCATGAGCAGCACTGGCCCCCAATTCATATTTCAAACATTGTACCTCTTCAACTTTATTTGTGCATTTATCAATTTAACAACCAGCACTTGTTTTAAACCATGATAGAGGTTCTTGGGCTTTAGAGATGAGATAAACAAGACTACAACATCCCCAAAATGTTGATGTTCTGATGATGGGCAACAAGCAATCAAACAGCTAAGCTAGGCATCACGAAAGGTGTCACAGAAGAGGTGTGAGCTGAGGCTTCTGTGGAATCAGAGGAGAAGGGTTGGGTTGGGGAAGGCTGCACTAAAAGGTAACAGCCAAGCTCCATGTGGAGGAAGAGTTGAGGCATGTGATCATTAATTTGGGTCTTTGGATGGGAGTTTACAATCCCAGGGATCAGAGATAAACCCCAAGCAAAGTGGCAAAGTTTTCTTTAGGAGTGTTTGAACACACTTCTCATCTTGAATTGAATGGAGCTGCAAGAACTCAATCCATTTTTATCCCAAACTCTGCGATCTATTCACCAAACCCTGTAACTCTGGCTAAGGTAGCACTTGGAGTATCAGCCTCAACAGCCCACACAAATTTAATCTAGGCTCCAGCTTGACACACTACTCCTTAACTCTAAAGCATATTTATTTCCATAGAGTTTCCAACTTAAAAAAAAAGAAAGAAACTAGTTCAGGACACTTTTATGTAACATAACTCAAATAAAAATGGTCTCTTATCTCGGATTGAAATTTTTAAAGAGACTGGCAAATATTTCCTGGGTAAAAGATAAATAATCCAAGTGTTGGAACAACAAATGCAAAAGCTTTAACACTAAAGCCTATCTAATCTAATGCTGAGCACTTAAGGGGTTCTTGGCGTGGCAGCTGTAGGGTATGTACTCTCTGTAGGTCCTGGAGGTAGAAGCCAGATCTCAGAGTTTTAAAGACTGAAAGATAATGCTTTCAAATCACCATGGAGCCTTCCTGGAAGGCAAGGTAAATTCTCCCATGAAGAGAATATATGCAGATTTAGCGAGTTTCCAAATGGAAAGATGAGTTGCAGAGTTTTATACCATTAGGTTATATTTGCCCACTGGGAAGACCAGTTAAAGGAGAATTACAGGAGTTTAAGCTTGAAAAAAAAGAAAAAAAAAGGAAAGCAATGAATCAACATTCTTAGATTTTGAGCAGTGCTTTTAGGCTTAATGTTACAGTACATTATTTTTCCCCCAGAGGAAAAGAACTATTTTAAATTATATTATTACTTGTGATTCATAAATAAGAATAAGGCACTGGGTTATTTTCATCTGACACTGATGCTACCAGCAACTAGTGTTTCCCACTGCAGCAGAAGGGTGCTACTATAAGACGTAAGAAAAGCAGGCATGAATAGTGTCAATTTTATTTGTATTTTGATTAAATCTATTTTATTTTATTTTTGTCAAGATTTATTTATTTATTTGAGAGGGACAGAGAGAGAGTACACCATGGGGAAGGGCAGAAGGAGAGGGATGAGAGAGTCTTAAGGAGACTCCATACTGAGAGCAGAGCCTGACACAGGGCTCAGTATCAAGACCGTGAGAGATCATGACCTGAGCTGAAACCAAGAGTTGGACGCTTAACTGACTGCGCCACCCAGGTGCCCCTGATTAAGTCTATTTTAAAAAGGAATTAATAAGAAAAAAATGAATCTAGTCATTAGTGATCCTGACGTTCTATATAATGTTCTAACAAGACAACAATATTAAGGGCGCCTGGGTGGCTCAGATGGTTAAGCGTCTGCCTTCGGCTCAGGTCATGATCCCAGGGTCCTGGGATCGAGTCCCACATCGGGCTCCCTGCTCCTTGGGAGCCTGCTTCTCCCTCTGCCTCTCTCTCTCTCTCTCTGTCTGTCTCTCATGAATAAATAAATAAAATCTTTAAAAAAAAAAAAAAAGACAACAATATTAATGTTATTTGATATATATCTATATGGTGTATAATGTTCTTGTTATCAGCATAAAAGTACCCTAGAACCAGCATGGTCTTGATTTTATTGTTGTTGATGGGTCTGTTGGCTTACTTGCTTGTTGTTTCTGTTTTTACTTGACAGGGTTTGTAAGGGAACAAATAAAAAAGGAAAATGATGATGGTCTTAACAAAGTTCAAAGTTAGTACCTGTAGGGTCTGACTTGACACGGGGGGCGAAGGTTCTAATCAAGCCAGAGATTTCCAAGTAAGGCCAAATTCAGTCCAGTTCTTCAAATTTTAAGGACTGTTCTCGTCCCTTTGCTTAGCATTCCAGTTGCCTGATTGTAAAGTGGGTAAACCAATTTTTATAGACATTGAAGTGTAAAGCCAAAATGAACTCTTACCTTCAAATCTATTCTACATGGATCAGGTAGTTTGGATTTCAGGGTTTGTGCAAAGTTAACATCAGATGGTATTTTAAGTATCATCTGTAACTGTCCTGTTTAAAATCCAGAAACTTCCATATCTGAATCTCTCAATGCGCCTTTATAGATTATTTTTATCAATTCTCCAAAGAACTAAATGCTATCAGTTATCAGTGGGTGATTCACTACCCATAATGTAAATTTGATCAATATATGAATCTATTTCAATAATTGGAAGATTAAATATACACAGTTCATCACCTTCCTCAGCATGGCGGATACTATTTCAAGGAAGGGGGTGATAATGGAGGCATGCCCATACTCACTCCTGTCAGAGTAGAGTGAGAAGAGAGGAGAGTATTCAAAGTCAGATTAGAAGAGTTTGCTCTCATGGTAATGATGATTGCAACACTGCTGATGTTGCTACATAAGAAGTAGGATTATCCAGATCTATATGTGTCACCAAAGAGCACTACCTTTGCCCAAACAGGCCCCTGGTTTAGTGCATGCACTCTAGATGAAATGAACACCTGTAGACAAAGCAGAATGTATGAAAGTCCATTCTGAAAACATGGTTTGGAACTAAAATATCCATCTCTGGTCTCAAATGTACTATGCCCCTGCTTTCTCCAGCTATGAGTCCCCAGCTTCTAGCCCAGCACTAGGAGACATAAAATAACTGTGTATGAATAAATGAGTGAACTACTGAAATAGGCCAAATGAGTCTAATTATCTAAAAGCAAATAAGAGTTACACAGTAAGGAAACAACTTAGAAAAGCCTGGATATTTTTTATTTCCAGTCACTTTATTCTATGGCCTTTCTTTTATGTTTGAACAGCTCCCATCTGTAATTTCTCCTTCTGGAAAACAGGGCAAATCTACTGTATCAGAGATGTCTATGATAAAAAAAACAAAACAAACAAAAAAACCCACACTGGTTCTGCTACCTACTTAAGACCACACCCAGAACCCTGGGAAAGGCATTCCAGTGGACAGATATCACAACTAAAAATAAGGATGGATAGCGTAATATTAAGCCCTAAAAGAATTTTGTTAGAAGACAAAGTCGAATTTAACAATATATTTAACATATATATTCTGTTTGTTTATTTTATCTCCTTACCCAACCCCTGAGTATGGGGTCCCACAAAGAGCACATCCACCGTCTTTGGAGACGCTAGCATCCTTACAGGCTCACTTCCTAGGCATACTAGACAGTCTTCTCCCTGAGGTCTTGCTGTTTCCTCACAGCCCTGTTCTACCCCAAGGACTCACAGATATTTCCCATTTGCCCATTTTAGAAGAATCTCTCCATTCTGGTCTTTCTTCCCCTGAAAATGCCCTCTTTACATTCCCTCTTTAAGATATGCAGCATCAGGGCGCCTGGGTGGCTCAGTTGGTTAAGTGACTGCCTTCGGCTCAGGTCATGATCCTGGAGTCCCGGGATCGAGTCCCGCATCGGGCTCCCTGCTCAGTGGAGAGCCTGCTTCTGCCTCTCTCTCTGCCTGCCTCTCTGCCTACTTGTGCTTTCTCTCTGTGTGTCAAATAAATAAATAAAATCTTTAAAAAAAAAAAAGATATGCAGCATCATTTCTTCAAAGAGCTTTGGCTAAAAACAAAAAACAAAACAAAACAAACAAAAAACCCAATAATAGGATTAGCCCTGGGTTCCAAGTAGTTCCTTCTTTCTGCCCCCTTACTTTAAACCTCGCCTGAGGGAAGAAATTGCAAGGTCTGGATACCCACTTGAAAAAGCAGGAGGGAGAAATGTGATGAGATAATAAACAAACCAACCAACAAATATCTCAGTAACAATCACAGCTTGTCTACTTCTACTATCTCTAAAACAACACCCGAACCCCTGGTCACCAAAATCACCCTTCCACTCAGTCATTCAACAAGAATGAACCAAGCACTTTATGTGTACTCAGCACTGTGTAGGGCCAACATGGCTCCTCTGAGATTACACTGTCTAGTGAGAAAGAGACAAGTCAATAAGAAATGCAAGACAGTACACAAAAGTGCTCTGATGGGAAATATATGGGGAATTCTCAGAGCCATAGAAGGGACAGTGAAGCCCAGGCATGGCGACAGGGGCCCAAGGAAGTGACATCTAAAACAACCCCAGACGAAGAACAAGGGTCATCCATGAAAAGGAGGGAAGGAAGAGACAAAAAGGGAAGGAAGGAAAAATGAGGGAACAAGATTTCAGGCTTTAAAAATAGCCTGTGCACAAGTTCAGAAGCAAAGAAAAAGGAGCCAAAGGTTTAGAAATCAGTTTGATATACGTGGAGAAGAGAAACCAGGAGCTATGACTGGGGAGGAAGCAGGTGTAAAACCAAGAAATGGCCTTCAGCCAAGTCAAACAATTTGGGCTTCCTACTGAGGGCAATGGGAGCTCCATGTGTGGAGAATGCCCTGGCAGAGGCAAAAGTAGAATCAGGGAGTCCAGCATGGAGGCAGTGACAGCCGTCCAGGTGAAGGGACAATGGGGCATAAACTAGAGTAGTGACAGTGCAGATGGCAGGGAGGGGAGGGATTCGAGAATTGCAGCAGAGAGAAGTGACAGAACTAGAAGACTGGAAGTTTCCATAAAGGGTGAGGGGCTGGGGCGCCTGGCTGGCTCAGTTGGTTAAGCGACTGCCTTCAGCTCAGGTCATGATCCCAGGGTCCTGGGATCGAGCCCCGCATCGGGCTCCCTGCTCCGCCGGAAGCCTGCTTCTTCCTCTCCCACTCCCCCTGCTTGTGTCCCCTCCCACACTGTCTCTCTCTTTCTCTCTCCCTGTCAATTAAATAAATAAATAAAATCTTTAAAAAAAAAAAAGGGTGAGGGGCTAGGATTAATCCACCCACTTAAGAAATATTTACTGAGTTGGGGCACCTGGGTGGCTCCATTCCTTAAGTGTCCAACTCTTGATTTCAGCTCAGGTCATGATCTCAGGGTCTGAGATCAAGCCCTGCATTGGTCTCTGCACTGAGCATGGAGCCTGATTAAGATTCTCTCTCTCCCTCTCCCTCTGCCCCTTCCCTCCTCTGCTCAGGTGCATGCGCCTGCACTCACTCTCTCTCTCTCTAAAAAATATTTACTGAGCACCCACTCTATGCCAAACACTGGTCATGTGCCAAGAATACAAGGGTAACCAGAGTCATACTTCCTCACTGAAGTAAAAGTATTAAGAGAGTCACATAGCAAACCCACGACCTCAAAATAGGTGTATCATTAAAACTCACGTCAAGACGTATAAAGGAAAAGTAAAGAATATGGTAAGAGATCATAACAAGGGACTGGTTTAGACTAGAAGATTAGAGAAGACTTGTCTAGGGGTAACCTTTAAAAGCTGAGTCCTGAAGGACTGAGCCAAGTGACAAACAAGAAGAAGAATGCCCAAGGCAGAAGAAGTAACGTGGAAAGAAGCAACATTATTGAGATTGATTCACAAGGAGAATCCCTATACCTGGTGATTGAATGGATGTGGAACTGAGGGAGAGGGAAGCCTAAGGGATGATTCCCAGCTTTCAGCTATGAACAATAATCAGACGGTGATTAGCTCTCTCCACACACTCTCCTTCTTCATAACAAATGCCCGAATGCCAGTCACCAGGCGTTGCTTCCTCTCGAGGTCATTCTCTGCCCTGTGATGCAGCCCCTCGTCTTCAGATAGGTTGGCCAAACTAAGAGTCAGGAAAAAATGGGTACAGGATCTTTTTGTCCTTACATGGGGAACTCAAACCTGTCTTTTCAGCTTTCCTCCTGAGTTTGACCATATCACCTTCCTTGAGTCTCCACAAACACAAGGACCAAGGCCTTCAACCCAGCTCTAGACACTTCCAAGCCCTACTTGGGAAGGATCTGAATAATTGGTAATGGCCAATAAGGTATTAGCCCTTTCAGATCAATGATTTATACTTTAAAGGGAATGGAATATTCTATGCCTTAACCTACTGATTTTCACACAGTAGAACCCTTTCATCAAATGTACAAACTTATTCTTACAAAGACGTCCAACCTAGAGAACAGATGAAAAGGGAGGTATTCTGGTAGAAGCTGCAGTGAAGCATCCTGAGCCTCATCCACTCTGCTCTCTACCCCCCAACCCCTCCAAAGTTATCCTTCTGGGACGTGGAGTTTTGCCTCAATTCAAAATTAAGTTTGAGAGTTTGTGAGAAACAGTTTTCCAAATCCTAACATGAAAGTTAGAAAGAAATAGAAGAGAGGTAAACCAATGATTCCTGCAGCCCTTTTCGCATTAAGAAAAATAATATTTCAAATATGTATTATATTTTTATGTGCTAAATGACAAAACAGACAGGGTATCAGTCAGGGTCTTGGCAAGAGGCAGATGGGATTCAGACTAGGTAATCTGAGGAAAACTTAATAAATGTGTTCAAAGGTGTGAGAGACCACAAGAGAGAACAGGGAATCCCATTAGAATAGGCAGGAGGTACCATCCCTGGGCTGTGAGGCGAGACCCCCCACAGGAAGAGGGGTCTTAGCTGGGGAGCAGCCAGCATAGGGAGCCCGTCAGGATAAAAGCTGAAGAAAAATACCCCGATCGCACTCAGATTCCCCTCTGTTCTCCTGTATCCAGAAGCCAGAAGACAAGAAACCCTGAGACAGACCCTCAGCGAGGAAGGAGAAAGAGTAGAAAGATCTGGAACAATAAACAGGAAAAACGCAGCACAGTTTGCCTGATTTGTAGGTAAGTGAGTATTTTATTGTAATTTTCATCCATGGATTACAGATCACTTAACATGTGACATAATATAAGATGGCAATTTATATGGTGTTAAGTTCAGGAAAATGATGTAAGCCCCTAAGTACTCCAAATACTATCTTTGACATCAGAAGACAATGATTTAGGTTTTTAAATACTTCTCCCTGGGGTGTCTAGGAAAATTCTGTTTGACCTTTAGCTAAAGACTGTCTCAGGCAGACAACTGATTGTATCTGCCCTGAAAGGTGATCCAAAAGACAGTCTTGTGGCCCAAATGGCTACAAAGAAGCTCTAGCTTCAGGTTTTTCTTCAAGCAATTTGGTTAAAAATGCAGGTGACAGCAACATCGCCAAATGCCTCCAAAAATCCCCCCTCCAAATTTTGAGGGCCTTAGTACTGAAGCTGCTTTGTGAATGTCTTTACTTAGCCATTATCTTCAGGGACCAGCATGTACATACACATGTAATTGGCATGCTGACCAAGCACGTGGTAGATGCAGTTAAAATACAACTTATTTTTTTCTTTCCCAAAGTTTCTTTGGATTTGCTGAGTGGGGTGATCCTCCCCAGCCCGGGGTTAAAAACTCCAGGGGACCAGGACTCTCGATCCCTCTGGGGTTGGAGGCAGGCCTACAGTCCTGCTTAGGGAGAGAGCTGCTGTACGCCTCTACATTCTCTCCCTGCTCATCTTCTCCCCACTCACAGGGGAGAGCTTGCACGTGGGGGAAACAAGGAGGGAAAGAACAAGAGAGCCTCTCTGGCTGAGAACTGCTGCAGCAGGAAACAGACTTAGAGCCCTCTGCCCCCCAGTAGCCTTGTAGCCTTGTGAGGCTCACTCTTCCTCTCTTGGGAGCTTCACAGGCTCTTCAGGGAGCCCTTCCCATGAGAGGTGGTTAATCCCCAATACAGCTTCCTCCCCCACCTCCTCTCATTTTCTGCCCCCTTCACTCACTCACTCACTCACTCACTCACACACACACACACACACACACACACACACACACACACACACACAC
>NC_058416.1:14516618-14569245 GCF_002201575.2 Neomonachus schauinslandi | reverse complement strand
TGTGTGTGCCTGTGTGTGCATGCATGTGTGCGCCTGTGTGTGCATGCGTGTGCCTTGTGTGCGTGCATGCATGTGTGCGCCTGTGTGTGCATGTGTGTGCCTGTGTGTGTGCATGCCTGTGTGTGCATGCATGTGTGCGCCTGTGTGTGCGTGCATGTGTGTGCCTGTGTGCGTGCATGTGTGTGCATGCATGTGTGCGCATTGCACACGCTTGTGGGCCGCCTGCCCTACTTGGTTCTTTGCATCTAGCCCAGTGGTATGTGGCATCTCTGCTGGTGTGGGGAGGGCAACATAAAGTCTTCTAAAGGCCTCTGTGCCTGCCTGACTTCCTACACTTTTTAAAAATTGTAGGGTCCAATTGGGTGCAAATTCCAGCCAATTTAGTTCTCGGGTCATCCCCTCGTGCACCAGCCTATGTAGGATTTACTTCAGGTTACTGTAAACAAACAGTAGTTTTGTTCTACTCTTGCTTTGTATACACTCTCACATATGCCCATTTTATGTTTTCTAGTAGCATTAAAGGCTGTTGCTTTGAGATTAGTTCAAAGCAACACATGTGTAATAGGTTTTCTTTTTCAGATGATACTTTTCATTTCTTCCCCTACATGTTGTTTTTGCCATTTTTTAAATGGCAAAAACTTCAAGTGCTGATTTATATACTGAAAACCGGCTCTCTAAAGTAAATTGGGAAATGCAGTTTGAATTCCTTAATTTATTTATTTTCCCCTCCAGCTAATGTTGCTTGTTTGTTATTCTGAATCTTGAGCGTTGATGCTAAGAAAGAAAAAGGGTGCCCTCCTGTGGGGCATTTATCACCTGTAAATTTCCATGAGACCTTGTGCCTCTAATCTCCGAATTTGTTTCCTCCAGAGCAAATTGACTTTCATCGAGGTGACTTTGGAGCCAAGTCGTTTTGCAGGTTCAGAGAAGTAGGCTCTGCAAGCCCGAGGGCTGAGCTCCCCGGTTGGCCGGGGAGCTGCCCTGCAGAGTCATCCCCTCTCCTCAAAGCTGCCCCCATGGTGCAGTAGTTCCCCCGCCCAAAAAAACCAATCCAAGTTGTTTCATTAAAAGATTACCAGCTCCTTATTTCCTAAGCGAAACATAACAGTAAGTGTCCCCGCTGTAGTGTAAATAATGGAGATCAGCCTTCCCTCACACACCCTGGTGAGGGAAACTGCTCTTGGATGGGTTGTCCGCCATCCAGGACAGCACTTCGGGCTGAGACTCACACATATGTGCTATTAAGGTTGATTTCTGGCAAGTGCTATTGGTGGTATTTATTTATTTATTTATTATTTTTTTTTTAAAGATTTTATTTATTTATTTGAGAGAGAGAGAATGAGAGAGAGCACATGAGAGGGGGGAGGGCCAGAGGGAGAAGCAGACTCCCCGCCGAGCAGGGAGCCCGATGCGGGACTCGATCCCGGGACTCCAGGATCATGACCTGAGCCGAAGGCAGTCGCTCAACCGACTGAGCCACCCAGGCGCCCGGTGGTATTTATTTAAAAGAAGCCAACTATTTAAATGGAGTTAAAACAAACAGGTCTTCCACTCCCTGAGCCCAACCTACAACCTTTGGCTTAGCCTTCCCTGAGTTTTGTTTGGATTTTTAAAAATTGACGACACTCTCTAATAAATTCCCTCCTTCTCTACCAACTGGTCTCAACTGGCACTGGAAAGGCTGAAATGCCGAAGAGAGTTGACGCTATCTGGGGGGCAGCTTGCTGAGAAAAATTAACCTCCCCTGGTTTCCTCCCCGGGTTTTAGACTGATTGAGGTCACCTTTTAAAGAACAACCTGTCCACTCTGACCACCTGCAAACAGGAGTGATTCCTACCAGCACTTCACATTACTAACCATGGCAGCAACGCTCCGGGGCCTGGCTGTTTTGCTGGCCCAGGGAGACTTGATGAAGGTAAGGGTGCACCATGACTTTCAATGTCAGAGAATGTGACAGCTTGAAGGAACCTCGGAGAAGATGGATTCCCGCACTTTCCTGAAGAGGAAGCTGAGGCCCAAATCCACAGAGCTAGCTGATTGTGGGAAGGGGAGCCACGTGTCTGCTGCTTCTTGCCAACGCTTCTCTTGACCACAGAGACCGACCCACCCCATCTCCCCAGCCTGCATTTCTTTGCGGGCCCGAGGGGGGAGGGGGGCAAGGAAGGGGCCGGTGGGAAGGAGGCCTGACGGTTAAGGAAGACAAACCAGTCTTCCAAATAGCAGCCAACACTGTAGGGGAGAAGAAGGCCGGACCAGAAATGACGTGGGCTTAAAAATGGGTTTTCTCTGCCTTCCCTTTTTATTTTTCTTTTTGAATTTACTATGCAAAGTTCTGAGTTAATTATGCACCTCAGTTCATGGCACATTATCATCTTTGTCCTCTCCATGGCCCTCTGTTGCTTTGTTTATTTATTCTCTTTATCGCCAAACTCCATTCACTTCTGCTGATAGGCAACCATTCTCATCTGTTTCTTGTGTATCTTTTTATTTGTATGTGTTCTTGCAAGCTGGTATTATTTTGTGATATACATGAATATATGGATAGATAGATCTCTATACGATAAACATGAGCTTTTAATTTCATTTTGTTTTGTTTTGTTTTAAAGATTTTATTTATTTGACAGAGAGAGACACAGCGAGAGAGGGAACACAAGAAGGGGGAGTGGGAGAGGGAGAAGCAGGCTCCCCGCCGAGCAGGGAGCCCGATGCGGGGCTCGATCCCAGGACCCTGGGACCATGACCTGAGCCAAAGGCAGACGCTTAACGACTGAGCCACCCAGGCGCCCATTAATTTCATTCTGAAACAATTACAGACACATAAGATGTTGTAATAAGAAAAATAGTACAGAGGCACCTGGATGCTCAGTCAGTTAAGCGTCCGACTCCTGGTTTTGTCTCAGGTCATGATGTCAAGGTAGTGAGATTGAGCCCCGTGACAGGCTCCAGCTCAGCATGGAGTCTGCCTGAGATTCTTTCCCCCTTCTTCTCCCTTCCCGTCTGGTCCTCTCCCCATCCCTCATGCTCTCTCTCTTTCTAAAATAAATAAACAAATAAATAAATAAGATCTAAAAAAATAATAGTACAGAGAGGTACATGAAAAGATGTTCAACATCAGTGCTCATTAGAGAAATACCAAAATCACAAAGAGATACCATTTCACACCCAGCAGGATGGCTATTATTTAAAAGGCCAAAAACCAAACCAAACCAAACCAAACAAGTGTTGGCAAAGATGTAGAGAAATTGGAAAACTTCCGTATTGCTGGTAAGGGAATAAAATGGTGCAGCCGCACTGGAAAATGGTTTGCTAGTTCCTCAAAAAGTCAAACATAAAATTACCATCTGATCCGGCGCCTGGGTGGCTCAGTCGGTTAAGCGACTGCCTTCGGCTCAGGTCATGATCCTGGGGTCCCAGGATCGAGTCCCGCATCGGGCTCCCTGCTCGGCGGGGAGTCTGCTTCTCGCTCTGACCCTCCCCCCTCTCATGTGCTCTCTGTCTCTCTCATTCTCTCTGTCTCAAATAAATAAATAAAATCTTTAAAAAAAAAAAGTACCATCTGATCAAGCAACTCTACTCCTAGGTATAGATCCCAAAGCACTGAAAGCAGGGACTCAGATACTTGTAGGCCAACGCTCATAGCATTATTCACAATAGCCAAAAAGTGGAAACAACCAAAGTGTCCATCAACAGATGAATATGGATTTTTTAAAAATGTGGTTTATGCCTACAATGGAATATTGTTAAACCGTAAAAAGGAATGAAATTTTGTTCCATTCTGTAACGTGGATGAACTTCAAAGATGTTATGCTAAGTGAAGTAAGCCGAACACAAAAGGACAAATATTATGTAATTCCACTTAAATGAGGTACTTTGAGTAGTCAAATTCATAGAGACAGAAAGTAGAAGAGTGGTTAACAGGGGCTGGGGTGTGGAGGGGATGGAGAGTTATTCTTAATGGGTATAAAGTGTCAGCTTGAGAGGATGAAGCTGTTCTGAGAAGGACAGTGGTGATGGTTGTAAAACAATGTGAATGTACTAAATACCACTGAACTGTGCTCTTAACGATGATCAAAATAGCAAAATTTAGTTATGTACATTTTATCACACACTCTAGTTGATATCCAAAAAAAAATAGTGGAGATTGGTGCCTGGATGACTCAGTCAGTTAAGCATCTGACTGTTGATTTCAGCTCAGGTCATGATCTCAGGGTCATGGGATGGAGTCCCATGTTGGGCTCTGTGCTGGGCATGGAGCCTGCTTAAGATTCTCTCTCTCTCCCTGTGCCCCTCCCTTCCCCAAATTAAACAACATAAATGAAAACAAAAAATAAATAGTAGAGAGGTCCCATGTAAGCTTCACTCAATGGTAACATCTTACCTGACTATCATGCATTCTCAAAACCCAGATATTGACAATGACATCAAACAACTAACTAAACAACAGACCTTAGGCAGATATTACCAGTTTTTGCCTGGAGTGTTTTTTCTTTTTCTTATGTCTTGTTGTCTGGTTTGACATTTCATCATAACTTTTTATAATTAACACCACAATCAAGAGGTATGTATATATTTTTATTTCTCTAAAAATTATGGTGTTTTATTTCTCATCGTGTTTCTAACTATTTGTTGTTGTTGTTAACTAACACTACACTCTTAAGATCTGTCCGTGTTCTTATGTTCTTGGATCTGTATCTGAGCCATTGTTTCTAATTTGAGTGACATCCTATATTATGTATCTATCACACTTTACTCTCATTTCTCCCAGTGGATATCCATGTGGCCTCCAATTCTCCATCACCAAAAATTAGATTACAATAAACATCTTTGGGTCTGTCCCATGATGGTGTTGTGTGGGAATTTCTCCGGGATATATTCCTAGAAGCCAAACTGTTGGGACATTTTTTTTTAAAGAGTCTCCATACTTATCATATAGGCATTTTATCATCTCACATCATCACAAGAAGAAGGGCAAGTACAATACAATAAGATATTTTGAGGGAGGGGTGCCTGGGTGGCTCAGTTGGTTAAGCATCTGCCTTTGGCTCGGGTCATGATCCCAGGGTCCTGAGATCGAGCCCCACATCGGGCTCCTTGCTCCACAGGAAGCCTGGTTCTCCCTCTCCCACTCCCTCTGTTGGTGTTCCCTCTCTCGCTGTGTCTCTCTCTGTCAAATAAATAAATAAAATCTTTAAAAAAAAAGATATTTTGAGGGAGAGACCACATTCACATACCTCCTATTTTAATATATTGTTATAATTATTGTATTTTATTAGTAGTTATTGTTAATCTTTCACTGTGCCTAATTTATAAATTAAATTTTATCATAGGTATGTATGTATGGGAAAATGTGGTATATATAAGGTTTGAGACTACCTGTGCTTTCAGGCGTCTGCTGGGAGTCTTGGAAGGTCTTCCCAGTAGGTAAGGGGGACTACTGGTATTCCTTTGTCCTCACTTTCCAGACAACACTTGGAATTACCAACTTTCTAGTATTTGCAAGGCTGATAGGAGGAAAGTGTTGTTTTAATTTGCATTTCTCTGATTGCTAATGGTTTTGGTCATCTCTTCATAAGCTTATTAGCTTATTTTTTAAAAGATTTATTTATTTTAGAGAGAGAGAGAGAGCATGAAGGGGAGGGGCAAAGGGAGAGAGAGAGAGAGAGAATCCCAAGCAGATTCCCTGTTTTGCACAAGCCTGATGTGGGGCTTGATCTCAGGACTCCAAGATCATGACCTGAGCCGAAATCAAGAGTTGGACACTTAACCGAGCCACCCAGGTGCCCCTTCATAAGCTTATTAGCCTTTTAAAACTGCTCCTCTGTGTCATGGACTGAATTGTCCTAACCCCCAGTACCTCAGATTATGACCTTATTTGGAGATAGGATCATTGCAGATATAATCAAGTTAAGATGAGGTCATGGGAGTGGGCTCTCCTGCAGTATGACTGGTGTCCTTGTGGAAAGGGGAACTTTACACACAGACATGGATATGCACACAAGGTAGACTGTGGGAAAAGACACAGGGACAATGCCATATGAAGATTGGAGCTGTGCTACCACAAGCCAACCAATGTCTGGGGTGACCACAAGCTGGAAAAGGCAAGGAAGTATCCTTCCTCTGCAGGGGCCAGACAGAGTACGGCTTTGCTGATACCTTCCCTTCAGACTTCTGGCCTCCTGGACTGTGAGAAAATACATTGCTATTATTTGAAGCCACCAGTTTGTGGCATTTTGTTATAGTAGCTCTAGGACACTAAATATGCTCTGTGAATTGCCTGTGCATAGTATTTTCCCATTTTCCAGTGGGGATCCTGCTTTTCCTATGAATGTGCAGACTCTCCTGATGGGCTCCAGATTCCCCTTCAGTGTTTGCTCTTCTCCTTCTCTCCATCATCCCCACTGCTCCCCTGGGCTGCTCTGAGAACAACATTTCAAGAAGGGAAGAACAATCTAGACAATGAGAGGCAAGAGGGAATGAGGGAGCAGGGGTATTTTGAGACAGAGGAGGCTTTGTGATGCCTCCAAACAAAAGTGGGAAGGCAGTCCTGGACTGGAGGAAAATCAGCCTGAAGACAGTGAGAATTCCCTGTGATTCCCTAATTGCCTCGAACCCTTTACTTCCAAACCTCTCATGCCCACCTATAACTAAGATCAGTGAGTGAGTGTCAGCTGCATCCCTACGCCATTTGGGAACTGGGCTCACCTGTGCTTCAGGCCAGCCAGTGCCCACCTCTAATGAAGCCAGCAGTTTGCCTCATGCCTGAACACAGGGGTCTAGCAGTATTGAGCCCCAGGGGACAATTCATGCAGCAAGCCAAGTTAGGTCTTCTTTTTTTTTTTTTTTTTTAAGATTTGAGAGAGAGAAAGAGAGCACATGCATAGGGGGAGAGAGAATCCCAAGCAGACTCCATGCTGAACACAGAGCCCCACGCGGGGCTCAATCCCAGTACCCCAAGATCACGACCTGAGCTGAAACCAAGAGTCGGAGGCTTAACTGACTACACCACCCAGGCATCCCCATGTTAGGTCTTCTGTACTCCATCTTCTGACTTGGTTTCTTTGAACCCTTCAGAATACCCAAGGAGGAAGGCCATGAAATACCCAAAAGCTGTTTGCTTTTAAAAAGACGCTTTTGTTGCCAAAGCTGAGTGATGTTGAGCAGAAAGGCTGAGGCTGTTTGAGAGAAGGTGGCTCTGGCCAGTGTGGGTAGGACCAGGGCTGCAGAAGCAGGTGCTGCTGAGTTAGATTCTGCCCAGGATGTGGTTTGGTTCTAAGATGGGCCAGTTTCATCCATCATTAATTTTTACTTCCCTAAACTGTGCCATCTCCTTGCTTTCTCATGGTACCTTCCCCAGGAGGCCTCTTGAACTTCTCCACGAGTCCCCAAACACACGGCAGCTGGATTTCCAGCGTTTGAGAATACTCCCTAGACAGCACCTTATGCTGCACTGGACACGGCGTGGAGAGATGACCAGATACAGGGTCCTACACACAATCAATTTAAAATTTACTCCACACTGAACAAAGCAGGAAGACTCCATCTATACACCTTTTGCACATTAAGATTTTAATTTTTTCTTTTCTTTTCCTTTTTTTTTTTTTGCATGCTCTCTCTTGAAAAAGATCCAATGACATTGACATAACTGGGAATACTTACAGAGCTCTTGCAAGTTTGGAGAACTCAATTTAGTGTAAGTGTTTTGGTAAAGAACCCTCCCTTTAAAGGATGCCATTCATCAGTTTAACAAATGAGTATTGCTTATACTTCAAGGCACTTGGTGGCTGTATTTTTCAATAAAATATTACTGATGAACCAAACTGATTCACCCCTATTTATATGGAATTTAAGGTTCTGTATTAGGTTTTATAGTCTTGGGGTGGGGACTCCACCCCAAGACATAAAATTTAGAAGCCATAAAAGAAAATGTGCAGATGTGAATGTATAATAACAATTTTTTTTTTAAAGATTCTGCTTGGCAACAACAACGAGGCAAACAAAAGCAAATTAAAAGACAAGAGATAGACCAGGAGGAGACAGTGTATGTATCATGTATAAGATATCAGGTCAATGGCCATACTATTCAAAGAGCTTCTACAAACCTGAAAAAAAGACCCAAAAAAAAGCGGGGAGGGGGGAGGGGAAGGTGTGAGATAGGAACAGGGAATTTATGAAGGAAATACAAATGGCAAAAGGATTTGTGAAAAGATATGCACGTTACTAAAGAAATAAAAATCTAAAATATAACACTTTCTTCCTTATATTGAGAGAAAAAAGTTTCAGTGTGTGGGGGAAACTGGAACTTTTATATACTGGTAATAGACATATAAATTGGTGGTTTTTTTTTTAAGATTTTATTTATTTATTTGAGACAGAGAGAATGAGAGAGAGAGAGCACATGAGAGGGGGGAGGGTCAGAGAGAGAGGCAGACTCCCTGCTGAGCAGGGAGCCCGATGCGGGACTCGATCCAGGGACCCTGAGATCATGACCTGAGCCAAAGGCAGTCGCTCAACAAACTGAGCCACCCAGGTGCCCCAAATTGGTATTTTTTTGAAGGCATTTTTGTAGTGCCTCTTAAACTTTAACATACAGATACCTAGGAATTTAGAAGTCCATATTGAGATACGTATTCTACGATAATGCTTACACATGTATACAGCAATACATATACAAGGGGAATAATCAAATAAATTATGGTATATTCATTCAACAAATACCATGTACCCCTCAAGAAGAATGGAGTGTCACTATAAATAATGACCTGAGGGTCGCCTGGCTAGCTCAGTAGGTTAAGAGTCTGACTTCGGCTCAGGTCACAAACTCAGGGTCCTGGGATTGAGCCCCACACTGGGCTCCATGCTCAATGGGGACTCTGCTTGTCCCTCTCCCTCGGCCCCTCCCCCTGCTTGTGCTCTCTCTCTCTCCTTCTCTCTCTCTTTTTAAAATAAATAAAATCTTTTTTTTTTTCTTTAAGATTTTATTTATTTGACGAGAGAGACACAGCGAGAGAAGGAACACAAGCAGGGGGAGTGGGAGAGAGAGAAGTAGGCATCCAGCGGAGCAGGGAGCCCGATGCGGGGCTCCATCCCAGGACTCTGCGATCATGACCTGAGCCGAAGGCAGACACTTAACGACTGAGCCACCCAGGCGCCCCTAAATAAAATCTTTTAAAAAATAAATACTGATCTGAAAGATGCCTGTGATATATTGTTACATGGAAGAATCAAATTGCAGAATCAGAGATACATAGGTAATGATTCCATTTATGTAAAAAAAAAAAAACAAAACCATGAAGATAGGCAAATGGACAAATGGGTGATAGTAATCACATGGGAGTTTAGTAAAATGGAATGATACATACCAACATATTGAGTGGTGGAATTGTCAGTTTTTAAATCTTATTTTATGATATCAAACTTTCCAGAAAATAACCTGTTGTAGGCCTCACATAACCCCACAGATAATGGAGCAAGCACTTCAAAGTCACGATCTGGGACATTCATCTCTGTATTCCCCAGATCCAGCTCAGGGGCTGACATCACAAGGGTGTTGGATAAATGCTTTGTTGAAGACGATGGGGCTTCACACTCCCCCACTCCATGCAGCTGCAGAGGTTCATGTGGTTTTCTCATGATGCAAGTTCAGCTTGAGCCTACCTTCAGAACCAAGCTGCAAAATAGTTTGCGGAAAGCAAAAGTATAAGGGGGCAGAAACTTCCCCCCAGGTCTGGTCCGGCTTCTCCTCCCTACAGCTGCCACAGTGGCCACCAGCCTCTCTCACGCTGCAGACTCTCACCTCCGTTCACAAGGAAGAGCCCAGAACTGAAAGATGGAAGGGTAAGGTTGGTGGGGGCCAAAGAGGGGGCACTGGAGGGGGCAGATATCGAGAGAGGTAAAGCATGTGACGTGAAAGCGTGAGGAATTTCCCAAAAGCCATCAGGAAGAAACACCCAAGATGAGACATTCACACATAGAACAAGACCCACAAAGGCTGGATGACTTGGCCTTGCCTTGTAACTGCTCCTGCCCTAGTCATAAAGCCCTCTTTGAAGATGACCATGAATACACAAACCTTTCCTAAGGGAGAACGACAAACATTAATAAAATAAACTCCTTGAAAGAAATCTCCCAACTGGATTTGCAGGCTTTGGCTCACAAGCACGCACCGCTCAGCGGCCTTCAGATAGGTGACTGACATCCCAGGGACTTGCCTCCCTCTTCAGTTTGGTGGCATGTTATCAAAAGCTAATGTTTGTCCAGGTCTTACTACGTGCCATTATTCTAAGCTCTTTGTGTATGTTAACTCTTCATCTTTCCCCCAATACCAGTAAAGTAGGAGCCCCATTCTATAGTTGTCGGTGTGGTTAAGTAATTAGTCTGACATCACTCAGCTACACAGCCCCCAGACACACACATTGTTGCCTCCCCTGCTCAGAAGCCCCAAACCCCTTTCCCTTCTGCCTTTTTTTTCGATTTGATTTGCAGGCCCTAGACATTGTACCTGGGAAGGTAGAGTGAAAAAGTTTTTTCCCTCCCCTATACATCTGAACTGGGACATGATGGGTACCTAGGAGCTAGGTGGATGGGGAGGACAGGCATGAAGAAGGAGCACAAGAGAAGGCCCAGAAGTCAGTGAGGTATTAAAAGAAATTGTGGTCATCTATCTGCTGAGGAGGACACAGTGTGGGGGACAGAGATGTGGTCAGGGCCCAGCTCACCATGTATCTTAAAGGCCTAGCTTTTAGACCGCCCCCCCCCCCAAGCTTGGCTGGGGGAGTCTAAGGTGGTGTAAAATCTTGAAGGAATTTTAAGTGGAAATGGACAGGCTGGGACCTCAGTTTTGGGAGCAACAGTGTGTGGACTAGAATGGCAGGGGATGGAGGGGGCGCCAGGCATGAGACAGGGTATCAGTTAGGAGGCTGTTGCAATTATCCGCATGAAAAATGTCAGTGAGCCAACCCCGGGAGGCCAGCAGTGGGTTGCAGGGAAAGAGACAAATTAGAGGCATTTAAAAAGAGGGCACCGAGTGCATAAAATGAAGAAGAAGAAACTGCAAGTGAGAAAAAGACAATGTTAAAAGACAATTTGGAAAAAAAAAAAAAAAGGTAAAATCATGACTCATAAGGATATAAAATGAACACATGTTAAAGACTTTATTTTACTCATAAAGAAGGAACCAGGCAGATGTTACAAGTGGTTCCAGGGAGAAATTGAAAAATAGACACATTTATAGATGAGGAATATTGAAATGAATGTCCAAATGGAGGCGAAACCAGCCTCTTCCACAGGGAAGAGAATTCAGCCGACCTCTACAGGACAGAACAGAATTGCACATCTACAGCTAAGGATTATTCTGCAATCTGCTGGTTACGTACAACTTACAGAGCTATACAGCAGGCCCCATGCCATTGGAATACTCAGAGCTGGGTCCTCTAGACAATGCACAGGTTTCCATGGAAGCACAAATTCTTCCTTGCAGCAGGATGACTCCATGATATCTGACTTGGACACCCAGAGGGGTGGCTGTGACAGGGAATCTATATCCCAGAGAGGAGGTTGTGGGAACAGAAGGAAGAGAAGTTGACCAATGGACGTGGGTCACCTTTCAGGGGCTAACACTCGCACCTGATGGCAAACACCTGAAGATATTAAGGAGACACGGTTCAAAGGAGGGGAGGGATTAACAGAGGACAGGCATAAAGGGCTACATGCCTAAGGCTAGTAGTGGTTATCCTGTTTTGATTTCAAGGATAAAGCACCCGGGGCTCAGTGGCTTCCGATTTTGGGGGAGGCATTGGGCTGGAAGGCCTCTCCCGCTCTCCACCACATTTGACCTTTATAAGCACCGTTTTACAGAAGGTTCTGGGTAAGCACTGTAGTATATTCCAAACAGATTTTGCCCAGAAGGAACGTCCAGTGTGGCTGTTTCAAATTTGGAACGCATTTTTCTACTGGAAAGAATGTCACCCACATGACCACTTTCCAACCCAACAACTGTGCTCTGTTTGAAGACTCCTCAACACAGGGCTGGCTTTCCAAACCAAAAGTGGAAAATGTGAAGTGCAGAGGATTGTCTTCAATTTGTCAACTTATAGCAAAAGACATAAAAATTATTTTTAAAAATTAAGTCAGTTTTATGACTTCCACATATTGAAAGCAATAAAATTGACTGTAGCTTGGGGCTACCCCAGACATTTTAGATCCTATGGTTAGATGTAGGGTGCAGTTTTAATAGCATATATTGGATTTGTTTGTTTGTTTGTTGTTCACTAAGTAAAGCAATGTGGTGTACTAGTAATAATTAAATATAACCAGAAAACAGGAAGATGAAACGAGAGTAGCCGTTGTTTGTACAGCTTCTGGAAGGAATTCTATGTTTTTTGGCCTCAGCTCCTCTCCGTTCCTCATAGCAAGTGACATCAGACACTTACGAACAGGCCCATCCCTCCCCCCATCTAGGAAGCTCTTTAATAGAGGTTGTCTGGGTGCTTCTAGCTGTCCATGGTAGGTTCTGGGTCCTGAACCCTGCTACATAGACCTGGCTTTGGGAGGGATTGGAGTTCAAGGTCTATAAACAAGATCTGCCTTGCTCTGGCCAGTCCCCTTCTCTGAGCCCTCACCCAGAGATTAGGACCCTGCTCCCTGCTGAAACTCTCCTCTGAGGTCAGCTGCCGATCTTGCTGGACTTTGAGCACTACCTCTACCACTCTCTGCGGCCATGTTCTGCTTGCTTATTGGAACATCCTGACCTCCGGGGTCAGGCCTACCCACTCACCCCATGCTGAGAGCCACAGGACTCTGGCCTGCACTTGTATCCTTCAGATGTTCTGCCTTGGACTCCACACCAAACCTCAGCCCAACACCAGTTGCTGGCTGGCTGCCAGACAGCAGCATGACCATGGTGGCCAAGTCCCATGCCTGGCTCCGTGCAGCCTACTTCCCTGTCCACACATCGCTGGGTCACGTCTGTCTTCGCTCTGAACATCCAGTTAATGCTGGGTTGTAGCACCGTTTAAACTTACAGCAAAACTGAAATCTGTCCTTTCTTCATAGATTCACTTACTGTGGAAAACATCAAGGGACATGGAGAGCCTTTGGCTCAAGTTGGCTTATCCTTTACTCAGTCATCCCTTTGGACAAACTGAAATTTTAGGCTGCAGAAATTGTCTTAGACGATGTGCTCTCCCCTCCTGCTTTCACTCTGAAGATCCACGATGTCCAACATCAACAGCATTGCTGAGCTTAACTTTCCACAGTTTGTGTCATCTAGAAGATGTACTGTTTAGTTTTATAAAAATACTTTTAGATCAAATATTCACCCTTCTTCTCCCCAACATTAGAAATCACTATCCCCCACGCATGGATGTGTGTGTGCACGTGTGTTGTGCTTATTGATAGACTAGCAGTGGAGTCCGGCTCCCCTTGATCTTCCTTTCCATAATAATACCAGAGACACTTACTGATCACTTCTAAAGTGCCAGATACTGCGCTAAGGGCCTTACATGCACCCTCATTCAGTCCCCCTCAATCCCATGAAATAGGTCCTCTGATTAGCCCTAACTGTTGCATGAGAAGTCGGAGGCTTAGGGAGATAATTTGCCAAGTGTCACAGTTAGTGTGGGGGTGGGGGGCAGAGCAAGATGGGAATCAAAGTCAGGTGCCTGTGGCGTTTTAAATCTCAGCATCATCACAGCACCCCCAACCCTGGCAGGGCACCAGGGGCAGAGAAGGCCCTCAACACATGTTTGTCAAGTGGATGAATGTGTAACTCCTCCTTCCTTAGGATTCAACACCAACTAGCACAGATTATGCATCTATTTTGTACCAGCCACTGTGTTTTGACATGAAGAAGCAGTAAAGGTTTATCTAAGATAATATCCATAATTACAAATTAGAAAACAATCATCATATGGCAGAACCAAGTCTAGAATAGACTTTTTTTTTTTTTCTTATAGAACTGCCATGATGACTCAGTTGTCCTTTTTGGCTTGGAAAGGGAATGATAAAGATGAAGTTGGAGAAAAGAGTTTGTTTATTAATGTAACAGAGGAAAACTGAGAAGGAAAAGAAAATCAGAGAGGATGTGTAGCAACCCACAGGATGTTAGACCTACAAGTCTAAATTAAATTCAAGTGGGGTGCCAAAGAGGAAGTCCCTGTTTCCTCTTTAGGTGGTTTAAAATATCCATCCCCTTGCCAAAGCTCATGGGGCTCCTAAATCACACCTGAGAGTGGCCACTGCAGAGAACCTCAGGCAATGACCAAGTGCTCTGGCTCTGGAAACAGCCCCGCCTGGCTTCATATTTCATCTCCACCCACTCACGGCCTATTTGACTTTGACGAAGGACAATGATACCTACCCTGCGAGATTAGGTTTAAAACTAAGCGCAGTTTCTTGGCATTCAGTACGTAGTAGCTATTATACTTGTTATTAATTATGACTACTTACTAATAAAATATACAATGAAATTTTAAAAGCGTTTTGGAGAGAAACAAAGCCTCCCGTGGAGGTCAATTGACAAAGACCCATTATTCAAAGTGCACTTGACGTATTTGCAGAAGCAGAGAAAGGAGTCACTCCTGAGAGTCCTAAAACCAAGAAATGAACATTTCTACCCAGATGTCCTGGGGCAAGCCAATATGGTGCAACCAATCAAGTAGACAAAAATATCCCCAGACCTGGAGGAGAAGCAAATTCCAGGCCAGAACTATTTCCTTACTGACACTAATTAAGAGTTCAAGCCAGTTCCTCAGGGAAGAGGAATTATTTGTAAGGGAACTCATTTTATATCTTTAACAGTTCCTCATATATAACACCTGTGAAAGATCATTATTACAGAGTGTAGTTTCAGCCACTTCCAAATTATTTGTTTTTACCAGATCTGGAGTTTAAAAAAAAAAAGACCTGGAGTTTAAATATCCCTACAGGTATTCATTCTGCCAGAGATACCTCCTGTGGAGTTGACTTGCCTCCCCCAGTCAAGTTCCTACAGCAGAAGGGAAAAACTAGCTCAGCTTATTTCTGACTTGGAGTGAGACAAGTTGCACTGTGTAGGGGTGGAAACATTTTCCCTTCTTCCCTTCTAGGTTCTTTGCCTGTTCAAACAATTAAAATGACATAAGACAGATTAACAGGAGAAGAACAAATTTAATCATGTACAATCGGGACCCCTGTAAAGATATGTAGACTCAAGAAGCAGCCAGGTGGGGCGCCTGGGTGGCTCAGTTGGTTAAGCGACTGCCTTCGGCTCAGGTCATGATCCTGGAGTCCAGGGATCGAGTCCCGCATCGGGCTCCCTGCTCGGCAGGGGGTCTGCTTCTCCCTCTGACCCTCTTCCCTCTCGTGCTCTCTGTCTCTCATTCTCTCTCTCTCAAATAAATAAATAAAATCTTTAAAAAAAAAAAAAAAAAGAGGCAGCCAGGTAATTGAGGCTTACATAACATCTTGAACTGAGGGGAGGGATAGAGGTTGGGGATACAAAGAGGAGGAAGGCCATTCACTGGAAGGGAGAGGAAAGATTTGAAAAACAAAGATGGCCCTATTATGTCTGTAAATTTCTTCGGTAGAGAGGAATCTCTGCTCATACTCTCTTCCTGGTAAGGGCTCCCTTTCCAGTGTAAATTTAGGCAGTTGAGGGGGAGGTAAACAGTTTTTTCTGAACCTTCTGGGTTTTGATTGCCCTTAGCTCAAAATAATTCTCGTGCTACAGTGGCATATTTTGGGGAGACTTGTTCTGAACCCTTTCAATAGTCCTAGAAGAAGGGTCACCTAAAGTGAAAGTCAGGGCAAAAATCAGGGGGAAAAAATCATTTTTTTATACCTCCCTCTATGTGATTCCCATATTCAATCTGTCAGCAGTTCCTGTCAATTCTTCCATCAAGATGGAACGTGAATCCCTCATCCTCCTTCCTCCCTTGCTCCATCTTTATGGCAAACACCTCTCCCCCTTGGTTCCTTCAAACCAATTCTCCATTCAGCAGCTAGAATGATCCCTTTAAACCCGAGCTCATCTCTCTGCACTGCACCTGCTTTCATTCTTGGATCCGCAAAACCCTGGAGCCCTTGCATGGCCGTGTGGCTCCCGCTCACGCCTGTCCCTCACACTGGACTTCTTGCAGTTGGGTCAAACAGACCACTCCCTGTGAGGGCCTCCATACAGCCTGTTCCCTCTCCCTGGAATTCCTTTTTCCTACTTTCTAGGTCCAACTTATTCTCAGGTCTTAGCTCCAAAGTCACTTCTTTAGGAAGCCTGTTCCCAACCACGCCAGTTTAAATAAGGTCTCTCATTTCTTTCCTTAATATCATTTATCACAATTTATAATTTGTGTGTGCATGTGGTGTGCACACATGTGCATGTATGTGTATATACACAACATACACATGCATATACGTCTAGATCAACATTTTAAGTACATGTCTCTGTGTTAAGACTAAATTCTCCAGAGGCAGGAACCATGCCCTGTGCTCACTACCATGCACCCAGCAATTTGCAGAATGTATGTGACATGAAGGGAGTCAATAAATATGTGCTAAACAACTGGATAAACTCCTTGAAAGGGAGAAAGGAAGAGGCAGGGATGAGCAGTTCCTAGCATTAACTGCCAAGATAATGATTCTCCAAGGAGAGGAGGCAATATTTAACCAGCTGTCAACAGATGCAGGAAATTTGAAAACAAAGTATTTTTATCTAAAACAAATTCTACAGGCTTTCTTTAACCATTCAGTGTAGTACACACAATCAAGAACTCAAAAGAACATCGAAATGAAGCAATGCCATCACAATTCACAGGGGTAAATCCCTTTTGTGCACATTTCTTATGCTTATAAACTCAAAAGAGGAGGGGATTTGATGGCCAGGACAAAGAAACTGCTACTGAGAAACAGCTACATGCTGCTGATTTGTGTGTTTTCTGAGCTTTCTCATGAACAATAGGCTATTTTTGCCTGCACTTGTAAGTGCTAACCTAACACCCTAGATCTGTTTTTATTTTTATTTATTTATTTTTTTAAAGATTTATTTATTTGAGAGAGAGAGAGAGAGAGCACGTGTGGGGAGGGGCAGAGGGAGAGGGAGAGAGAGAATCTCAAGCAGACTCCTGCTGAGCATGGAGCCCAATGCAGGGCTTGATCCCACAACCCTGAGATCACAACCTGAGCCAAAACCAAGAATTGGATGCTTAACTTACTGAGCTACCTGGGTGCCCCAGATCTCACTGTTTTTAACAGTTGGCTTTGAAGCTGATTTACAGTTTACCCCTTTCACTAATAGACTTGGAAGTCAGCAACGGTAAGTGCAGGCTGTGTTTCGAATGCAGGATTCAGGCCCAAGAAGGTGATAACAATGATTCCCTTCCCAGAAGAACCTTAGAAAAAAGAGAATTCTTTCCCAAATCCCTGCCCAATGATTCTATATTCCAGAAGCTATTAATTTTCTATGCTCCCACCATGGGAAAATGTTTGGTTTCAAGGGAAACAAGCCAATTAAGCAGTTGCTTAATGGTGAAACCAAAATAAGTTAGGAAATTTTAATGGTACCACTAATTGTTCCTCCTGAAATCTAATGAGGAGGACACTCAGATGGAAATTTGGCAGATAGATACCATCAGCGGCCGCCATGGAATGCAATGACATACAGCCTGATGCAATTCAGCGGTCTGAGGCCGGGAAGGACTCTGCCCTCTGCTAATGCTTTGGGAAACATGAAGTAGAAAATGTGTTGAGCTGCAGAGAGCACGTTAGGCATTAGGTAAGCTGGGAGCCCGTGGGCTGTTAGAGCCTGGTTATCCAAGTCCATGGTCTGCCATCTCCTTTATGGTAATGGGATCTCACAAGGTAGAGGGCTTGGCCCACTTTTGCTTCATGGAACATCCTCCACCTGTTGGACCTCTCATTATCTTCACTGATTTCTTGGAAGTCCTACCCTGCCCCGGCTCTGCAGGGATTAGGATCACAGTGGTAGGATATGTTCAGAATGCAGTGGAATGAAAAGCTGTGCAACTTTCTAAAACGTTCCGATGAAATGGAAAAGAAAATTAAAAATTTAAGCCTCTTACAGTGTAAATAGTGCCAAGCATGCCTTGCAATTTGGAGACACTTGCCCATTAAAGAAGAAGGAGGAGGAGGAGGAGGAAAGGAATCTAGAAAGCTGAGCATGTATGAGACAAAGTACAAAGAATACTTAGAGTACTAAGGTGAAAGTTAAGGGAGACCATGATTCTGCTCCCAGTGTGGCATGATCAGCTCAAACTATGACCCAGGGCCTCACTGTCCTCACTGCATTTAAAGTCACCCACCCTCCCTCTCCCATGAAGTTGCTCTGAGCTCAAATCATGCTGATGACCCTAGAAGTCCCCTTGAAAAGTATGAAGTACTTCTGTAAATGCCCGATATTAACCAATCAGCCCTACCTGAACTAGAAGGATAAGAGAGAGCGCAATGTTTCAGGACCCTCCCACCTGCCTCCTCTCACAGGGCCTAGTTTCTCACATAGTAGGAAGGAAAACCATGACTCCTGTCTGACCAGCCTGTTGCAGCAATTCTTTCTTGCTGTAACCAATCTCTGATACCCATGCGGTGTCATGCTTTCATCTTAATAGAGTAGGTGCCCTCTCTCACCAGGGTACCTGCAGAAATCTTTGAAGGCAGAGCTCAGGGTCCTCACTTTTCTGCAGTCCATTCAGAATCAAACGCTTCTTCCGGGGCAGCTGGGTGGCCCAGTCCGTTGAGTGTCCGACTCTAGATTTCTGCTTAGGTCGTGATCTCGGGGTTGTGGGATCAAGCCCTGCATCGGGCTCCCTGTTGGGTGTGGAGCCTGCTTAGGATTCTCCCTCTCCCACTCTCTCTAATAAAACAAATAAAATTTAAAAAATAAATGCTCTTCTGATGCAGCTCCACATCCTGGGGCCAAACATCTACTGAGCATGTCATCTGTGCATTTGTGTGTCCTGCTAGGCTGGGGGAACCTGGCGACACAAAGCAATGTCTTCTTTGACTCTGGTTCCCTGAGATTGGCCTACCCAGTGCCTGGCACGTAGTAGGAACTTGATCACACTTTCCCTTAATTGAACATAATTTTCTTTTCTTTTTTTTTTTTACACAATTCTTTTGAGTTCTAGGTATAATAGCTAAAAACAATATTTTGCTGCCTCACAATTGGAAAACTGGAAATTTGCCACCGAGGTGAGCAGAAATTTCCCCACTGTTATTTTTCTTCCTCGACATTAGGAAAGCAGTGTTTCCTGACAAATACTATTTTCCTCTGTGATGAAAGAATCGTAGAGCTGGAGCAGGAATGTGTGGGGGACAAACAACATTTGTTATTGTGACTTTACACAAATCGAAAGGACATTTTTGGCTTCTCTAAACCAGGTGGCTTTCCACCACTCACTTCTTTAATGCTTGTGCAACCAAAATATGTAGTTCTCTTGTTGCTTAGCTTTTCCACATGCATTCAATGTTTATAGGATTTCAAAAATTCTTATTCATTTAAAAATAATAAATTTTGATGAAAATTTTGGTAACAATGAAATTGTAGATTATGTGTAATATGATTGATTTGCTTATGAATGATAAGGTTTGGAAAAATACATAGCCAACTATCAATTCAGTGGGAGGAGAAAAGGAAGACTATGGATAAATTTTGCTTTCTTATTTACTTATATTTTTTTCTGCTTAATATGAAAAACTAAAATTAAAGACTTAATACACACTAGACATGGTTTTAAGTGTTGCACATATATTAACTCTATCTTTTAGGTTTTATTATTATTTCCCCATTTTATGAAGGAGGAAACCGAGGCACAAACAGAGTGGGAAGTTGCCAAAGTTACACAGTAATAAATGGCAGAGCTGTAGCCTGGCCCTGTAGCCTGATTCTAGAATTCAAACTCTTAATCATCATGCTATGTTGCTTCAAATTCTGTACTAATCATAAAAGACTATGAAGAATTACTGACTGCTAATAATTTAAATATTATAGCTGAGCCATGTGACCTCAATTGAGTCATTCAACTCCTCAGGACAATGTAGTATAGAATTTAACCTTGACCCAAAACAGACCTGGCTTTGGCCCTTGGGTTTTAGGAAGTAATTGCTATAGGAATGCTTTTGTTTGGAGTTGGCAGCTGGCCATGCCAGAAAGACCAACGATTTGATTTAGGGTAGAGGCTTTAGGTCATGCCCAGAAGGGCTGGAGACTAGAATGGAGATCCACCACCTGGGCAATCAATCACTCACGCCTATGTAATGGAACCCCAATAAAAACTCTGAAGTCCAAGGTTTGGATGAGCTTCTCTGGCTGGAAACACTTCATGTGTATCATCACCCATCAAAGGCAGGAGATTGATGGTCCTGACTCCATGGGAAAAGAACAACAGAGGTCTTGCCTTTGGAACCCTTCTGGGCTCCACCCTGTCTCTTCCTTTGACTATTATATCTTATCTATATCCTTTCTCTGTAATATGCCGTAACCGTGAGTGTATAGCTTTCAGTGAGTTCTGTGAGTCTTTCTAGCAAACCATTGAATCTCAGAGTGGTTTGGGGGCCCCCGACGCTGCAGTTTGTGTCAGAAGTGCAGGGTAGTCTTTTTTTTTTTTTGAAGACTTTATTTATTTATTTGACAGAGAGAGACACAGCGAGCGAGGGAACACAAGCAGGCGGAGTGGGAGAGGGAGAGGCAGGCTCCCCGCTGAGCAGGGAGCCCGATGCGGGGCTCGATCCCAGGACCCTGGGATCACGACCTGAGCCGAAGGCAGACGCTTAACGACGCCTGCAGGCGCCCCTGCAGGATAGTCTTATATGGAGACTATCTTCTTTACCTGTGTCGTTGGCCCTAGCTCTGCACAGTGCCTCAGTTTCCTCAGGGTCTCAGCAGAACTGTAAAGCCTGTTACTTCCCCAATCCCAGTTCACCAGGTCCAAGTGATTGCACCTCACTCAATATTGTTGTGACTACTTGCAAAATGAGGGCACCTGTTGTGCACTTTAGTCCTGGGTGGAGACCATCACCCTATAGACTCCAACCACCTTAGTTCATGACGACAGCTCCTGGCTCACATCTTCACCAAAAGTAATAATATGAACAGCCAACTTTACCTACTTTTCCAGGCAACATATTCATCATATCATTTGATCCTCACAATGGCTCAGCAAGCTAGGTACCATTATTGGCCCATTTTTAAAAAAGATTATTTCTTTGAGAGAGAGAGAGAATGCACAAGTGGGCGGGGGCAGAGGGGGAGGGCGAGAGAACCACAAGCAGACTCCGTGCTGAGCACAGAGCCCAGTGTGGGGCTTGATCCCATGATCCTGAGATCATGACCTGAGCTGAAATCAAGAGTTAGGCCCTTAACCAACTGCCCCACCCAGGCGCCCCTGCCCATTTTTCTTAGAGCAGGAAATTATGCCTTAAGGTGGTTAAGTAATTAACCCCTGAAAACATAGTATGGTGGACAAAATAATGTTTCCCCAAAGATGTCCACATCCTAATCCTCAGACCCTGTGCAGGTGTTACTGTCATGGCAAAAAGACTGCCTATGTGATTAAGTTAAGGATCTTGAGATGGGGAGATCATCCCGGATTATTCAGGGGGGCCTGATGTAGTCAGAAGGGTTCTTGGAAGAGGGAAGCAGGAGGGCCAGGGTGACCATGGAAGCAGAGGTTGCAGGGATGGGAGGAAGGGGTGACAAGCCAGGGAACACAAGCAGCCTCTAGAAGCCCACAAGGGCAAGGAACAGATTCTCCCCTAGAGCCTCCAGGAAAGAATGCAGCCCTGTTAACACCTCAATTTTAGAACTCCAGAATTGTAAGATAACCAACTTATGTTGTTTTGAGCTACTAAGTGGGTGGCGATTTGTTTTTGTAGGAAGGAAGCTATTTAATGGTTGATGGGGGATTTGAACTCCAGCAGTCTGCCTCCAAGGATCAGCTTTCACCTCCATATCCCCATCCCCAGTCATCGGACCTAAAATGTCCTACTGACATTTTCCACATGCAGTCGTTACAGTTCTTCTCTACAGTTTCCAGGGAGACCACAAAGTTGTGGAGTCCTGGGGCCAATATAGAGATGAGGAGGTTGGCCGTGTCAGGCTGGCCCTATTGCTCGGGCTCACGGGACCCATTTTCTCCCTTGTAAGACGGGACAATGATGGCGCCGGCCCTCTGGGGCTTTTGAAAGGACTTACTGAAACAGCCTGGGAAAATCACTGAATGCAATGCCTGGTCTAGAAAAACACATTAAAAATATATTATTCTCTTAAAACTTTATTGAGTGTTTAATATAATCTTCTAGCCTTTTGCTAAGGAGTTTTAACTTCAGAATTGGGGTTTGCAATAGACCATCACAGGGATTCGTAAATAAAAAAAATTTTAAAAAAAAAGGATTTCTTCAGTTTTATATAATGCTTTAAATTTAGTGTCCGGTTATTAGCTGCCATTTCAGAACAAATAACACAGCGGTTGAATAGGGTCTCTCAGAAACTCATGCCCATCCAAAACCTCAGAATTTGACCTCATTTGGAAATAGGATCTTTGTAGATGTAATCAAGGTACGGATTGAAATAAGATCATACTGGATTTGGGTGAGAGCCCTAAATCCAACGACAGTATCCTTATAAGAGACAGAAAAGTGCCCCCAGAGACACACAGGGAGAAGCCATGTGACAACGGGGCCGGAATTGGCCTGATGCCGCCACAAACCAAAGAACGCCAAGGATTGTTGGCAACCACAAGCTAGAAAGAGGCAAGGAAGGATTCTGCTCCAGTTTCAGACACGATGATTTCAGACTTGTAACCTCCTGAACCGTGACAGCAGAAGTCGATTGTTTTAAGCCCCCCAGTTGGTGGTACTTTGTTACAGCTGCCCTGGGAAATGAATACAAATGGCGATTGGGGTGCCCCTTGTGTCCCCTACTTGTGGGAGGGACCACTGCCTCTGGGCTCCCCTCCTTCTTCCCCCACAGGGAATAGCTCTTCCTCATCACCACTTTGCAGCTTGTGAACTGCAGCAAGAGAACAAGGACAGAAATGCAAAATCAGTAAGGATTTCTCCTCCAGCGTAGAACGCCCTCTACGTGGCAGAGGAGGAGCAGAAGGGTTACCCTGCTGCTAAAGCAGGTGGGTGACCTTGAAGGGTGAGGGATAACCTTCTGAGGTTCCACTTCCTCAAAGGGAACTGGCTGAACAAAACATCATTAAGGTCCCTAAATAATAGGAGTATTAAGCAAACAATGGCCTGGTAAACCCCAAGGGAAGACACATTCTTGTGTCCATCCTTCCCAAGGGCAAAGAGCTCCTATAAATGCTTAGAGCCCACGTGGTACCCAGGGCCTTGGTCAGAGTAAGATTTTGTGTTGGCCACTGCCTACTTTGTAGGACTGACACAGTAGATGGGTCCTGACAACAGACTGTCCTTTTTGAGGCAGACACTCCTTTTAACTTGGTAGATTGTAATTGTTCTGAGGACTGCTCACGTCGACATCAGCATCTCAGGAAAATGCTGGATGTGTTGGCCTCTCTGTGTGGGCCTACTACCCGATCGTGTAGCTCTTGCTCAAGTAACTCCTGCTGCAAATCATGATCCCAGAGGTCTCCCCTGGGCAGAACACATTGTCTCCCAGGCTTCAGGGGAATCCACTCTGCTCAGCAGGTTGCATCTTGCCTGCTCAACTTACAGCCACTCAATACAAGGTTAGAGGAGATTTAATTAGAGAGAAAATATAATCTTTCAATCTCTAGATTGCATATCAAGGATCAAAGTCTCCAAAAACTCTCCCTGGCTGTTTGCAATTTTGCATGAGCTCACTGGCAACAGGGAAGAAACCCAAGGTTAGGAAGAGTTGATTTCAGTTCTGGGCCACCTTAAAGTTGCTCTCCTGCTCAGTCGGAGATCCTTAGCCTGGCTTTACTGCTTCCACATGCCCGTCATTACTCCCCTTTCCTCCAAATCCCTTGTCCACAGCAACCAGCAAGCTGAGTTTTGTTTTGTTTATATTTTTTTACAGCTTAACTATTTCATGTCCTTTTACGTGTTCTAGCCAAAGGTTCAGTTGAAGTCACCAGTGTATTACTTCCGTGTAGATCTTTAAAACTTGTTCTACTCTATTTTTCTGTTTAAGGAAAATGACCGATAGTGTGTCTGCTTACACAGGAGGAAAGAAAGTGAGAATATTGATGTCGATGCATTGCTCCAGGTGGACCTGAGCTCTGGAAAAATCACATGAAGGAAGACTTTTAAAAAAGCGATTCACATGTTATTACTAATTCCCTGAAGGTTTTTTTTTTTTTTTTAAGATTTTTCATTTATGTGGCAGAGAGAGCACACAAGCAGGGGGAGCGGCAGAGGGAGAGGGAGAAGCAGACTCCCCGCTGAGCAGGGAGCCCGATATGGGACTCAATTCCAGGACCCCAGGATCATGACCCGAGCCGAAGGCACACGCTTAACAACTGAGCCACCCAGGCGCCCCTTCCTTGAAGTTCTTAACCAACAGGTTAAAACTCAAGACGGGTTCAAGTAAAAGAAAAAAATATATAAAAGCAAACGATCTAACAAAAACGCGTCAGAAGAAAAACATACAGGGAGTGAAAATTCAACAACCACTTGCAAGTGAGGATGGGATGGAGGAGGTGGGAAGTTTGGGGACAGAAAGCGCCAGCCACACACTGAGGAGGAAGACACTGCTGCGGAAGACATGGCGCCTTGCTCTTCAAATGTTATTAACGAGACAGGGATAACTGCCAAGTGTAGTCTCCGGGAGCAGCAGAAGCTCCACGGAGAGGCGGGGCCCCCAGCCAGCTCTCTCTTTCCTCTTGAGATCCCTCTCCTGGGTCGAATTCAGAACGGGCACACTCCTTGGGCTGCCCAGCCCCACTGCAGCTCAGGAGAAAGCCCAGGTCCCACAAAGGCTCCTGCAGTTCTCCAGGCTCGATGCCCAAGTAGGCCAGGCGGCAGTTAGCGGTGCCGGGTGGCTAATTTCTCAGTGCTCTGAGGATTGTTTTTGAAGATATAAATGAATGTCACTCTTTGAGCCCCACAGCTCCCCAAATATGAATCACTGGGCTAATCCAGCACAGGACGCCGAGCGGTGTGGGCTGCATTATTTGTCTTGGGCCCAAGGGAGAAAGCAATGATATATTTAAAGCAGGGTGTTTTCAGTGAGAGCATTAACACAGTGAATTATATGGAGAATGCAAATGAAGGAACAGTGAAAGTGACCTTGAGTTCTGCATTTCAAACTAGTTCCCTGTTAGCTAATGGGGGAGCTGATTGAGAACATCAGGAGCAGAGGTTACGGATGTTCTGTTTATTAAACAGAAAACATTAACAACTTGGTTGTACATTGAAACACACTAAAGACATGAAAACAAGCACAGGGCAAAGGGGGAAAGTTCAGTGAATTTCTCCTGAGCTTTCTTTCTTTTTTTTTTTTTCTTCCTAATGCTATCTCAGCTCTGGCATTTTCCAACTGTAAGTCAATGAAGAAATTCATAAGAGGATTTTTTTTTTTTTGGAGGTGTTTTCAGCCCTACAAAGTTGCCAATGTTAATGCAATCCACTCTAGAAACTGCCTGTTGAGATACAAAGCTATAGGTCATATGTCAGAGAAAGATGGTAGGAAGAGGCCATTCCTTTGGGGGAAGAGCAGGGACAGAGGTGATTAGAGCTGCAGGGGACATTTCCATTTGAAGGGAAAGGAAAAGGAGAATGAATTCAAATGACTTGCCCAGGATAGTGATGGAGGGAAGTCTAGCCCTCAGACTCTTGTCTGTGCACAAGATATGAGTTGTCACTTACCACCTTTCTCAAGTTCGGGCCGGGTGTGGAGAAAGTGGAAGAAAGCCATCCCAACGTAGCCTCTGAGTCACCGTGAGCAAGCTGCAGTAATCAAATCCCACTCTGGCAAATATGGCTGACCATCAAAGTCTTAACCTACAGGACTGAAGTGTTACCTACAACACCTGTGACCAAAACGCTTTGCCTACTACCCACAAACGCCTTCTGCTCACACTGAAGTCTGCCCTTCCTGCCCACCCTTCACCCAGACCTCCGAATTGGATCTATGAAATTTCTTTCTGCTTCAAGAACAAGCTTAATTAAGTGCCAGGTGTTCGACGTTGCTCCCAGAGTTCTCTGGGAGAGAGCCTCTTCCCCTCTTACTGTCGCTCAACACACTGAGCACCCATGGGCGGCTGAGGCAATGGGGGCCACTTCTGGCCAGGAAGATTCAAAGTTGATTACGGTGTGATCTCGGCCCTCTAGGAGGTCACAGCTCTTTTGCCTTTCTGTGAGAGATACAAATCAGGCTGCTTGGCAGGCCTGGAGTTACAGCCGGGTTCACCTTGATAGCTGGGAAAGCAAAAGCTTTTTTTTTTTTTTTTTTTTTTTAATCTTTTCCTTCATGGTCATGGTTCCACTGAAGGGACCGAAGAGATTCAGAAGCACTGACATCATTTTGTGGAATGCATCATTTGACTTAGGAAAGGCCAGAAGAGAAATCGGAGTTTGAGTCCACTTTTCCATCGAAACAAAACCCATTGCTGGAGTTGAGCCAAGGACAAAGTTCTAAAATTTAGCCAGCACCTGCCCAGAGAAGGTGAACTGCCGAAACTGACTCCAGGGATTCGAAAATCTAGAAAGGGGCGGTCTCCAGAGCAATAGGCATTAATGGTGTGGAGAGGGTTTTTGGAGGGTTGTATGCCTCCCCGCTAAGCCCAGCCTGCACTCTGAGAATGTGAGCATGTCAGACCCACGGTTGCCCTCAGAGAGCACCTAGGAATATAGGGTGATGAGGTCCAGAGCAGGAGAGGCCTGTGGCCTTGATTCATACTGGTGTCAAGCCATTGTGCCTTTGTGGTCACAGACAAAAGGGATTTATTCCCGGTGCCTTTAGGGAAGGAAATTTTATAGCAGCTCACATTGGTGCTACTGGCTAATAATCTTCCAAAGTCAAAAGCAAGAGGAAAAAATGAGGAAGGGATCCACCAGTAGACCTAAGTACGTTGCCAGATCTCCAATAGGTCAAACTAGGAACCAAGAGACTCGGATTACACTCCCCGTTTCGCTTCTAAGACGGTATATGAGCTTAGACAAGTCCCTTTGTCCCAGTTTTCTCATCTATGAAATGGGACTATTACTTTCCCTATTTTCCTCATGGGGCTAGTATGAGGCTTACAAGAAACCTTTATATATAAAGATATTAAAAAGTGGCCAGTAAACAAGAGAGAGACTATTAACAATAGACTCTCTTCCCTCTCCTCCCATGGGTGATTCTGTGGCTCCATCTGGCACCCCAGAGTCAGCGTGACTTTATTCACCTCTCCAGGACGTGCCGGTTCCCAGCGGCTCAGAGATTCAGGTCAATCAAGCAGCTGCTAAGCCAAGAAAGATGGCTGCAGAATGGACATCTCCTTAGGATGTGACCACTCAGCAAGGCCTGGGACAGAAGTCGTCTCTCTGAGCTGGTGATGAACTGGGGAGCAGGCATGAATTTCTTTAATTAAAAAGGTAAAAAATCTTACTATGTCCTGAAAACCTTACCACATCTCAAAGAGGACCCTGCTGCTTTCCTTTTGTACTTGCTGAGTCAGCCTCTGGTTTACGCATCGATCAGATGGGTCAGAATTTGGAAACAGAACTGTGGCTCATGCAGAAATCAGGTCAACAATTAGCAACCGTGGCCGTTCATTAAGAGCTTCACCAAGCCTGCGTTCAGCTGTGTAATGAGATTGGGTAAAACCTGATGCTTACCTGGACTTAATCAGACTCACTCTACCCTCTTACAGGGAGCTAATTCACAGCTCTTGGTATTCTCCGCCCCGCCCCCGCCCCCGCCCCCAGCCCTGTTTACTCATTCTAATGTTGGCCTCTGTAGTGAGACCCTGGAGTATAACCTCAGGAGCTGGGTAATGGAGGGCTCCCCTTCCCAAAGAGCTACTTTGACTTGCTTGGTAAGGAAGAGACTAAAAGAAATTTGGAGAGGAAGAGTTCATTTGAAAAAGGCGAGGAATCCATGTTTGGATTGGCTGCAGCTGCTTAGTGGAGAACAAAAAGAAGAGGAGTCAGGATCTTTGCATCCTACCCAGCTGTAGCCACAAGTTCCTGAAAGGTGTGTGCAGAGGTCACCTGCAAACAGCCCACATGCCATTGCTGGCCAAGCTTTGGGCCGTCCATCCTCAGCTGGCTCTGGCCTGATGAGATGGTTGCGCCTATGCGTGAGCAAGGAGGTGCCTTCTGTGTAGATCAGATAAAGGCTTAAGCATCACTCATCCTGCTTGCCTCCTTTGTGTGGACACCTCCCAGAGCATTTTTAGGGCGGAGGGCTCCAGCCAAGTAGAGGGAGACCCAGGCCCAACATAGCATCAAGAAAAACAGGATAGAGATAGAGACAGAGAAAGATGGAGATAGAGAGATAGAGATAAAATATATTGTGTTGAATTGTGTGTGTGTGTGTGTGTATGGGATATAGGATTAAGAAAAATAAGGGATATAGGGGCGCCTGGGTGGCTCAGTCGGTTAAGCATCTGCCTTCAGCTCAGGTCATGATCCCAGGGTCCTGGGATCAAGCCCCGCATCGGGCTCCCTGCTCTGTGGGAAGCCTGCTTCTCCCTCTCTCTCTGCCTGCCCTCCCCCTGCTTGTGCGCACGCTCTCTCTGTATCAAATAAATAAAATCTTAAAAAAAAAAAAGAAAAAGAAGGGAGATATATAAATATCTTCTGAACAACCTGATACACGAAATATAACATTCCACAATGAAGCAAGAGCCTTAGAATTTTGCTCCATTTTGGGCGCCTGGGTGGCTCAGTTGGTTAAGCGACTGCCTTCGGCTCAGGTCATGATCCTGGAGTCCCTGGATTGAGTCCCGCATCGGGCTCCTTGCTCGGCAGGGAGTCTGCTTCTCCCTCTGACCCTCCCCCCTCTCATGTGCTTGCTCTCTCTCATTCTCTCTCTCTCAAATAAATAAATAAAATCTTTAAAAAAAAAAAGAGGGGCGCCTGGGTGGCTCAGTCGTTAAGCGTCTGCCTTCGGCTCAGGTCATGATTTCAGGTCCTGGGATCGAGCCCCGCATCGGGCTCCCTGCTCCGCGGGAAGCCTGCTTCTCCCTCTCCCATTCCCCCTGCTTGTGTTCCCTCTCTCACTGTGTCTCTCTCTCTGTCAAATAAATAAATAAAATCTTTAAAAAAAAAAAAAAGAATTTTGCTCCATTTCATTTATAAAATAAGGGGATGGCATTAAAGTAACTAAGCTTCCTATGTATGTAAATAGTCATATTTACATATTCCTAACTATGTAAATAGTTAACCTTCAGATAAATGGTTAAAGTAGCCACAGAGATCCTTCAAAAGATGCCATATTTGAACGCTCAAACAACTTTTACAAAATTCATTGAGGCTCCTGCAGTCTGAAAAAAAAAGCAAATTCAAAAAAGATGAAGGAGATGTCTGTGCAGGATGGCAGATATCAGATTTTTCAGACAATCCTTGGGAGGCTGTTCTCTAATGAACAGTCTCCGTATCAGTGAAAACATCAGGCCGGCAGTGGGAGCGTCTCTTGCAGTCCTGTGATTACAGCACACAATGATGCTGATTGCCAAGTCACTTCATACACAATAGCCCAAACAAGAGTAGCAGCGTCTTTCAACCTGAGAATAGATGCACATACACAATGCATGAACATGCACACTCAATATTTCTATTCTTAGAGAATCTCTCCTGCAGTAATATTTCTGAATTCCTTCAATAATGCTGTCAACTTTTAAAACATTTTGTTAAAATATTCTCCCTCTAAAAGGAAAATTACTACCCAGATGAGCTCATACACACCTAGAAGGTTAATCCTACCCAACATCTATGGCCACAAGTAAATTGTTTTCTCCAAAGTGGTGATAAGTATGTTTGATATAGACTGGTTTTCAGTTCCTTTTTGTCACAAAAAGCACAGCTGCAAATGATCACTCTGGGATCAGGGTTGTTTGGGGGCCATTGGACAATGGTTTCATATGAAGCAATGGGTCTGTGTGATGACTGGACCCATAATTCTGATATCAAGTCGGATTATACTACTTGAGGCTAAAGGCCATTTGGCCAACACTGCTTAGATTTCATTAGTACATGCTCTAGTCATCAGAACTTGCCAACTGAAACCACAAAGTTAGGTATTACAGGATGATAAAGTGGATGATTTGAAGCACATTTTCCTTGATCAGCAATCTGAATGGACACACTTCCTGGGAGCATTCAACACATGCAATAGCACTTCCTCCTTGGTGAATGCCCAGGCCATGGTTTGGGAACCTCTAGTTTTGAGCTGAATGTAACCTGTGTCTTAATTTTAGTTTTGAAGGGCAAGTGCCAGAAAGGGACAACACCATGTGTGACCTATAGCTATTGGAATGGAACATCAACTTCAGAATCTTTGGAAGTAATTTTCTAAAGTTAATACAGAGACGTTTCTCCGGAAAACTTGAATGACAGTGTCTTCTCTGGGCTTGTTTGGCTGGTCAGTTTATGTCTAGAAGTATTGTCTCCTTCACCTCTTTCTCTGTCACCACAATCCTCATTTTTTTCCACCATTGTACTATGAAAATTTTCCAACACACAGGAAAGTTGAAAGCATTTTAGCGAAAGCTCATATACTCCCCACCTGGATTATACTATTTTACTCTACGACTTCATCAGAAATCTATCCATCTAGTCATTCCTCTATGCATTCTTCTTTTAAAATATATTTTAGGGGCACCTGGGTGGCTCAGTGGGTTAAGTGTCCAACTCTCGATTTCAGCTCAGATCATGATCTCAGGGTCGTGAGATCGAGCCCCAAGTCAGGCTCGCTGAGTGTGGAGCCTGCTTAAGATTCTCTCTCTCCCTCTGCCTCTGCCCCCACCCCTGCGTACATGGGTGCATGCTCTCCCTCTCTCTAAGTGTATATGTATACGTAAACTACAGACATCAATCATAATCCTATTTAAGTCTCCCTTTTCTCTTCTCTGTCCAGTGTTTGTCAGTTTTCACTGAAGTTTTCTCCCTTCTAGGAAGAATTTAAGAAATGAATTTACACAGAATTCCAGAGGTAGAAAGTTCTGTTCAAACCAATCCAGATGCCCCAGTTCTGAGTAGGTGTTTCTCACCACATATTTACTCCTCTTTTCCCCTTATCCAAATGAGCTAGTTTTTCCCTTACATGGACACTTCATTACTTATGTTTTCTAAAAACTAGAAAGTGAATAACCTTCAACAGAAAAAAAAAAAAAAAACGTTCCCTATCTGTCCTTGGTATTAAAGATCTATTTATATATCTGAGAACATTCCTTGTCAAACAATAGCATTCCGCTTCTCTGTTTATCATTCCCCCCTCCCCCACTTTTGGATACTCTCCACACCACTTCATTGCCAGCATCAATTCTGACATAGAATTAGAGTATTAGAAAGACTTTAGAAGGTTAGTTGAGAAATCTGTTTAAATATGGTAGACTGAAAAAAATGTATCTCTGTCTCCTCCTGAAACACCATCAATATATAAGTAAAGGAATAAAAAAAGAAGACATAGGGCGCCTGGGTGGCTCAGTTGGTTGGGCAACTGCCTTCGGCTCAGGTCATGATCCTGGAGTCCCGGGATCGAGTCCCGCATCGGGCTCCCTGCTCGGCAGGGAGTCTGCTTCTCCCTCTGACCCTCCTCCCTCTCATGCTCTCTGTCTCTCATTCTCTCTCTCACAAATAAATAAAATCTTTAAAAAAAAAAAAAAGAAGAAGACATAAAGTCAGAAGGACAAAGAGAGCAGGAGCAGGGATGAAAGCTGACAACAGATGTCACCAAGTTTGGGAAGATTAAAAATGGATAGAGGCGTGAAACTCATCTAGCCAAACAGGGAAAGCATAAATCCACTTGCCCTCATGGGAGGCGTTGATAAGAAACAAATCAGTTTGCTCTGCAAAACTCAGGAAAGACTCAGGGCTTGGGTGTATAGAGCATCATGAAAGTCTGAGGCATGCCTTGGGGCTGAAGACCCAAGGGTTAGCCAAAAGACTATATTTGGGTACCCTCAAGCCTGTGCCCGCCCCCCCCCCCACAGGAGATTACAGACTTATCTGGAGAAAAGGAATCAGAGCATCACCTCTGAAGTAGGGAACACCAAGCACAGTGGAGAGAAGGTATGAGGCATGATTTTGAAAATAGGGACATTCAATGAAAGTTCACATACTGAATAGTAAAATACCATTCCTCTCTCTCTTTGCCTGCTCTCACCATGCTTGTTGCTAGGAATATTTTAGGATTTGGTCTCTGGAGAAATCAAGGTGCTAAAGGGAAAAGAATTATGGATGCTGACATTTGGGTTTTCCCCAAAGAAAAGAGCAAGTCTCTATCACAGCATTTATATACAGCTCACCAGTCAACAATAAGCATACACACACATACACACACACACACACACACACACACACACCCTCTAATCAGCTTTTTATTACTCTTCAATATAAATTCTTCAAGAATCAAGGATCAGCAGATATTTGAAGAAAGTCTATAACAGAAAAGGCAAAAATCAAAAGGAACCAAGAACACAGAGAAAAAATAGAGGGAACAGAGAATATTTCCCCAAAAAAATCTATCATTAATATAGTCAGAAAGATAACAGAGAACAGTACACCTATAGTAAAAGAACAGGAGGCTACAAAAAAGAAATAATTAGATTAAGAGGGACTCTTGGTCATTTTAAATATTATAGCTAATGTGATAAATTGAATAGAAACATTGGAAAATAAAGCCAGAGAAAAATCACAGAAAGTAGAACAGAAGCAAGCCAGTAGGCAATAAAAATAAAAGATAGTAAAATTGGAGGATAATCTAGAAAGTCCAATATCCAAGTAAGAGTTCCATAAAGAGAAACTATGAAAAATAAAAAGAAAATTATTAAACAGTAATATAGGCAATTATCTCTATTTTCAAGTACAGAAGGCTCAAGACTGAAAGAGCTCATTAACTGAACAAGGCAATAAGTAAAGATAACTTTAAAAAATGTTTAAGTAAATAAATATAAAAAATTTAAAAATCCAATCTAGTCATAAAATTTCAGCTCACTGGAGATAAAGAGATGCTCGTAAGAGCTTCCAGAGAGAAAAAGATTGAGCCACATACAACAGAAAGGGAACCAAAATGGCACTAGACTTGTCAATAGTAACACTAGACAGGAAGAGAGCAAAGTGCTGACAGCAAAATCGCGAGGGAAAATTAGCTTAGCTTAGATTTCCATTTCTAGCCAACAGGACCAGCTATGTAATTTGTGGGGCCCAGTGAAAAATAAAAATGTGGGCCTCTTGTTCAAAAATTAAGAGTTTTAAGATGATAACAACAGCATTAAACCACGTGTGGGCTCCTGTAAGTGAAGTGCCCTGTGTGACTCTGCTCAGATCAGACCCCTGCGAAACTTGCCCTGCTGGTTAGTTTCCAATCACACTGAGGGTAAAATAGAGACATTTACTCTCCATACACCCTTCCTTGGAAAATGCACTCCAGAAGGATAAGGAATAAATCAAAAAAGAGGAAGACGGGACCCAGGAAATAGGAAAGAATGGCAAAAAGCAGCACCAGGATAACACACACACACACAGCCTAAAGAGTATTCAGTCTGGATCGGAACAGGGAGATGGTGAGGTTCAACACAGAGATTTAAGGGAGATGGGCAGAGTGAGTAGACACGGATTTATGCAGTATTTGGAATGGCACTTACACGTTGGGGAAAATTTTCAATAGATGTGTGATATCTGTTACAGCATTTGGAAGAAATGTGGCAATATGCACATGGGAAACCCAGCAAATAAAAATAAAAGCTAACCCCATAGAGTAGCTATATGGGTGTGCACATAAAATATCTTTCTTATTATTTAAATCTTTAACTTGAAAAGATAGTTGTTGTTTAAAGAAACATAATGACTGTAGTGCGGGGTTTACAACATAGGAGAAAGCAAAGAGTAGGACAACAAAAGTTCAGTGATTAAGAGGTAAGAAACAGAGGTGTGGTATTGTAAATGGAGGGGCCAAGGGCAGGTCCCCCCAAAATATGCCGCCTTGACATAAAGATTATTCTGAGCTAAAAAGCAATCAAAAACCTGGTTGATTCAGGAAAAGCTCTTTACCTCCCCCACAACTACCTAAAAAGAATTTAGATGGAGGACCTGCTCCAGGAAGAGAACAATCACCATAGATAACCACATTATTCTGTGAACTAGGTTTGGTAGACAGGGAGGAACCTAGCAAGTCCTGTTTGATCAAATCCTCTGTGTCCCAATGTTTCTGAGAGGCCCAGCAAACATGTGTTTACCAAACATTTACTCTTTTTCATCTCCCCGTGAATGGCAGTCCTTCCCTTGGAAGTCCCAGTCCCCCACCCCTTTCTCCTTAGTTCAGAATAACAGGTATACCTCTTTGTGCTGGACTGTCTTTGGAATTTCCATGTCTGTGTGAATTACCCGTATGCACGCTACTAAACTTGATTTTCTCCCATTAATCTGTCTCATGTCGATTTGATTCTTAGTTTGGCTAGCAGGACCTTGAAGGGGACAGGACATTCTTGCTTGCCGACCTAAGTTTCTTAGACTAAGTGGTATAATAGCACTTGAAGATAGACAGTGGTAACTTAAAGATGTACACGATAGACCCTAAAGTAACCACTAAAACAACAAAACAAAGAGGGGCTCTTGGGTAGCTCAGTCAGTTAAGCGTCTGCCATCTGCCTTCTGCTCAGGTCATGATCTCAGGGTCCTGGGATCGAGCCCCGCATCAGGCTCCCTGCTCAGCGGGGAGCCTGCTTCTCCCTCACCCTCTGCTTCTCCCCCCTACTTGTGCTCTCTCTCTTGCTCTCTAACAAATAAATAAAATCTTTAAAAAAAAACAAAACAAAAGAGTCACAGCTAATAAAATAAAATAGAATTGTAAAAAAAGTTCATCTAAAAGAAGACAGAAAAAGAGAAAAAAAAGGGATTAAAAAAAAACCCAGAAGGCACAAACAGAAAACACACAATAAGAAGACAGAGTTCAAAACCATACCAATAATCACATTAGAACTAAAATGTGGAAATATCCCACTAAAGGCAGAAATTTTTAGATTGGATTAAAAAAAAAAGACTTGAATATACACTGTCTATAAGAAACATACCTCAACTATAAGGTAAAAGGATGAAAAAAAACATACAATGCTAACACTAATCAAAAGGATTTGGCTATATTTTTGTCAGACAAAGGAGATTTCAGAGCAAGGTATTACCAGGCACAAGGAAGTTCTTTTCAAAACCATCAAGTTCTTTTCAAAACAATCAAATTCATCAATAGGACATAGCAATCCTAAATATTTATGTACTTAATAAATGAGTTTCAAGGGATGCCTGGGTGGCTCAGTCGGTTAAGCGGCTGCTTTCAGCCTGGGTCGTGATCCCAGGGTTCTGGGATCGAGTCCCACATCGGACTCCTTTCTCAGTGGGGAGCCTGCTTCTCCCTCTCTCTCCCTCTGCTTGTGCTCTCTGTCAAATAAATAAAATCTTAATAAATAAATAAATAAATAAATAAATAAATAAGTTTCAAAATATATGAAGCAAGACTGATAGAGCTGCAGGGAGAAACAGACAAATCCACATTATAGTTGGAGATTTCAAGACGGAAATGACGACTGGTTCGGGGACTCTTGCCAATCTGGAATAGTCCACTCTTCCATGTTAATACCCTGCACAGATCAAGAAATTGATGGACCTCTCAAGAAGTGAAGGAGATCTGAAAGAGAAAAACCTCCAGAAGGGCTGGACCAAGCACACTCTGTTTCCCCTAAAGTCACCCATCAGAACTCTCCCGCCTGCCAAGGAGAGAAGAAGTCCATCTCCATGGAACCACATGGCCGAGGAAATGAAGGTTCTCCCTTAACACATATGTTGGAGATATTTCAAGGCAATGTTTTAAAATCTGTATGTAAATAAAACCAGTTGGAAATTACGTTTTTTTGTAACTAGTACACACATTTATTGAACATCTGCTGTGTGCAAAGGAACATGCTCACCACTATAGGGCATAAGGATGACTTACTACTCGGACGAGCGTATAATGTTCTACAAAAGCTTCCCTGGTATCTGGCATGAATTTTCAAACACTCACTCCAAGGTAAAGAAGTGATTGAAATATCACATGGTAGTTTCACACATTTGTCATTTGGATTGAATAGCAGGTTTTCCTGTTTCCATTTCAGGGTGGAGTTTTTGCCTGTAATTCTCTGGAGACCTGTCCTGTTTACATCTGAGACCACCGAGCTTAACAAAGGCAATAAGGTTGGGGAAAAAAAAAAAAAAAAAACTCTGAACATGGTCTGTGCTAAATTGATTCTACCTTTTTATTTAGTCATGGCTCTGGATTAACTTTTAAAAAGTAAAAACCATAATACCAGCCTAGCAAACATCTATCTCAAGTTCCCGTTGTTTTCTCTCCTTTGTTCTGCATTCAGTTTTAGATTGCTGGGTGAAGCTTACACTAAAATGTGTTGAAAATAACAATGATGTTCCATTGGGAGAAACAAAGGAAAGAAATAAAAGTGGCATTTAAGGGATATAGAAAGAAATGACTTTTCTTTTCTGCTTCAAATTGAAAAAAAAAAAAGTGTTGAGACTTGAAATAGTGTTTCTATTTCAAGCCCTAGTGGCTTATTTAACTTGGGTGGATTAATTTACTGGGGGTAGGATCCTGGTTTATCATCAGTGGAGAGGTCATTTTAAAAATCTTTGACCTTGTCAGCTCAGGGGTCACTTCAGGTTGGAAGTGTCGCACCTGCTATGTCATCGCCAATTTTCAGGAATCTTTCTTGCCTCGAGATGTTGACCTTGAAGATTCTCTGTATTTATTGCTGGGAGTTTTCTTCCTATTACAGTTCTTCCATCCATTTTTTTACTTGTGAAATACATCATATTTTTCAATAAAGGGACTTTACTTTTAAGAGAATAGTATGGAGAGAAGAGGAAGAGAACTAACATTTGTTACAGTTGGTGTGTGTTCAACGGCGCTCTAGGTATTTCATATATAATCTCATTTAACACTTAAAACAATCAGATGCGTGGTCTTATTCCCTCTTACAAATTAGCTCCGTTAAGCAACACACAACCAAAGATGCACAGAACAAGTATCTAAGCCCATGTCTAAAATCAAATACTTTTCATTAGAATAGATTAAAAAAATCTGTGCACATTTGATATGAATATTTCTTTAAGTCCTCATGAAAATATATAGCTGTCCTGAAAATACAACAAAGTATTTTCCCTTTATAGATTATTTTTCCAACAAGCTCCCAAGAAACTGCCTTGGGTGATGAGCACCAAACCATTTACCTTCTTGGGAATTCAGATCTTAGTTCCCTTCCTGTCCCTTCAAACTGGAATATCCACATCAGGGTTTACTGTGGACTGAACTGTGTCCCCCAGATTCATATGTTGAAGCCTAACCGCCAATGTGATGGTATTTGGAAATGGGGCCTTTGGGAGGTAATTGGGTTTAGGTGAGGTCATGAGGGTGGAGCCCTCATAATGGGATTAGTGTCCTTACAAGGAGAGACACCGGAAAGCTTGCAAGTGTCTGCGTCTGGGCATGCTACCTCTCCGTCTCTCGTTTTCTCCTGCTCTCTCCCCCGTGTGAGCACACACTGATAAGGTGGCCATCTGCAAGCCAAGAGAAGAGTCTCCCCCAGAACCCAACCATGCTGGCTGGCATCGTGATCTAGTATTTCCAGCCTCCAGAAAACAGTACAAAAATAACTCCTGTTAAGCCATTCAGGCTATGGTGTTTTATGGCAGCCTGAGCTGATGAATACAAGGTTCTTCAGAATTCAGTCCAGGGGACTGTACTCTGTGGACGTTATTTGATTTGCTTAAATCCCTCAACCTACTGATTCTTAATGATCCCCTTGATGGGCCAAAGCTGAACCAAAAATGCAACAACGTTCTTTCAGGTGTTTATGAGCAGTTATGAGCTAGCACTAGTGAACTGCTGAAAGCAAGTTACTGAGCTTTGGTATTCCTGAATTAAATTACCATGTTAGAGTTTCCTAGGTCTACACAGTAATGCCAATGGATTTCAAACATCAAAGCTTTTAGTATGCATATCTATGCAGATACGTAGAGTAGAAGATAATTTCAGAAATTACACTTCATTGTAAGTTTTGAATCAGCTATGGTTTTGTTATTTTTGCTTTAAAAATTTTTTGGAATAATTATAGATTCACAAATGGTTGCAAAGATAGTACAGAGAGGTTCTATGTACCCTTCATCCAGTTCCCCCCTTGGTTACCTCTTATGTAACTATAGCACAAGAGTAAAGCCAGGAAATTGACATTGGCACACTTCCCATGTAGAGTTCTGTAACATTTTATCACCAGTGTAGTTGTGTGTAACCACCACCATGATCAAGACACAGAACAATGCCATGAGCACAAAGATCGCCCTCATCCTCCCCTTCGTAGGCATATCTACCCACTGCTCCCCATCATTCCTTACCCCCAATGACCTCTAATTTACTCTCCATCTTTATAATTTTGCCACTTTAAGAATGCTATGTAAATGGAATCATACAGTATGTGACCTTTTGAGATTGGCTTTTTTCACTCAGCATAATGCCCTCGAGATCCATTCCAGCTGCTGAGAATCCATTTCCTACTGCCCTGGAACAAATCACCACAAACTTGCGACGTAAAGCCCCACAAATCTATTACAGAATGGAAGTTTATTCCATCTCTTACAGTTCTGAAGTTCAGAAATCCAAAATCAGTTTCACTGGGTTAGAATGAAGGTGTCAGCAGGGCTTCAGGCCATGCCCTCTAGAGGCTTTAAGGAAGAATCTGTTTCCTTGACTTTTTCTAGGAACTAGAGCTACCAGCATTTCTTGGCTCTTGGACCCACATCACTCTAAACTCTGTTTCTGTCATTACTTCTCCTCCTCTGACACTCTGACCTCTCTCTTTTAAGGGCCCCTGTGATTACATTGGACCAACAGGATAATCCAGAATAATCTCCCCATCTCTAGATCCTTAATCACATCTGTAAAATCCCTTTTGCCATGTAAAATAACATATTCACAGTTTGGGGATTTAAGACATAAACATCTTTGGAAGGGACATTATTCTGCCTACCACAGTGAATCTAACAACAGTTAGTTCCTTTTTATTTTTATTATTTTTTAAAGATTTTAAGTATTCTCTATACCCAACATAGGGCTCAAACTCACAACCCTGGGATCAAGAGTTGCATGCTCTACTGACTGAGCCAGCCAGGTGCCCCAGTTTGATCCTTTTTATTTCTTAGTATTCCGTGGTATGGTAGCACAGTCAAACCCTTCACCTATTATAGGTCTCCAGTTTGGGCTATTATAAAACTGCGAAAGAACTGTGTACAGATTTTTGTGTGGACATGAGCTTTCATTTCTCTGGGATAAATGTTCAAGTATGCAAAGTGTAGTTTAGATTTTTTTTTTAACTGCCAAACTATTTTCCAGAGTGGGTGTCCTGTTTTACATTCCCACCAACAATGTATAAGAGATTCAATTTCTCTGCAAACTACCCAGCATTTGGTATTGTCATTATTTTTTTATTTTAACTCTTTTAGTAGATATCTAGTGATATCTCATCATTTTATTAATTTGCATTTTCCTAGCAGCCTGTGAGATGAAACATCTTTTCATGTGCATATTTGCCATCTGTGTATCTTCTTAGGTGAAATACCTCTAAATGTCTTTTGCCTATTTTCTAGTTGGATTATTTGTTTTACTATTGAATTTTTCAAGTACTTTATGTATTTTAGACAGGAATCCTTTGTCAGATATGTGGCTTGCAAATATTTTCTCCCAGTCTGTAGTTTGTCTGTTCATCCTCTTAATCGGGTCTCTCCCAGAGCAAGAGTTCTTAATTTTGGTATAGTCAAATTTATCCATTTTTTCAAAAAAGATTTGAGAGAGAGCATGCGTGCACATGCGTGTACGAGCATGGGGCGGGGGGGAGGGTGGTGGGCAGAGGGAGTCCACGGGGCTCTATCCTAGGAGCCTGAGATCATTACCTGAGCCAAAATCAAGAGCTGGGTGCTCAACCCATTGAACCACCCAGGTGCCCCAAATTTATCCATTTTTTTTTAATGGATCATATGTTTAGCGTTGTCTATGAACTTTCCACAAAGCTCTAGGTTCTCAAAATTTTCTATGTTTTCTTTTGCAAGTTTTATAATTTATGCTTTATATTTAAATCTATAATTTATTTTAAGTTGCTTTTTGTATAAGTTTGAGGTTTAGGTTGTTTTTTGTTTTGTTTTTGTCATCAAGATCAAATTTTCTAGCACCATTTGTGAAGAAGCTATCCTTCCTCCCATTATATGGCTTTTGCACCTTCGTCAAAAATCAGTTGGTTGTGGGACACCTGGGTGGCTCAGTTGGTTAAGAATCCAACTTTTTTTTTTAAGATTTTATTTATTTATTTGACAGAGAGAGAGAGAGAGAGAGATCACAAGCAGGCAGACAGTCAGGCAGAGGGAGAGGGAGAAGCAGGTCCCCTGCTGAGCATGGAGCCCCATGCAGGGCTTGATCCCAGGACGCTGAGATCACTACCCGAGCCAAAGGCAGACACCCAACCGACTGAGCCACCCAGATGCCCCAAGAATCCAACTCTTGATTTCAGCTCAGGTCATGATCTCAGGATCGTGAGATCGAGCCCTCACAAATTCAGCCTGTAGAAAATTCCAGTGGGGAGTCATTCAAAAAAAATCCACATTTCTACTTTCTTTGGAAAAATGGGGAAGTCTGGGAACACTGGGCTTCACATTTCTACTTGGCAACATTTAGCTAGAGCCCTGTAACATTCCCCCCTTAGAAGAAGCATACCCCCTAGAAACCCCCCCCCCCCCCCCCCCGCCCAGATGAATAAGTATGCACTTATGCCTGGCCTAATTTCCTTATTTGTTACTGTACTGGCCCTGGTAAGTTACTGAGTTTCCACTTCTGCCTTCAATTACCTGGTGATGCATATTGGCATCAACCATATTTTTTGGCTTCTTAATTAGGCTTTCATAGATCACCCAAAGGGCATATAATACATGTTAATCGTCCATACCCTATGTATTTACTATATGTATTATATTCACCCCCACTCCAAACTGTCCTTGTTCCATGACATTTCATCATCACCAACTATTTCTCCCAAATGGAGAAAGCAGAGTTAAGTGTGGTCTCAGACGAGATTGAAGATGAAAGAACTAGCCCAGGGAGACTTCTATATGGGAGCTCTTCAACATGGGTTGATATTTTGTCACAGAGATTCACTGGGAAGAAGTAAACCTCTGGTAAACAAACAAAGGCCATTTTTTCTTAGAGTGTTTTTTCAGCTCTGAACTTGTACTTGCGAAGGTACTTTCCCAAGAATTTATCTTGAGATGGGGGGGGGTGGTCACACTTCAAAGCTTCACCAATAAGACTCAATTTTTCTCTCAGGAGTGAGAAAAGTGGGTTCCCTTGGGTTGACTGAGTTTATTCTGCTTATCTCTACTGTTCATTCGAGTGTATGACAGAGTTAACCTAGTCCCTGTATAACCTCTTAGCACCATCTCTATATGGCCAGGGAGGAGAGTTCATTTTTAATATCCTACTTCTCCAAATCCATTATCCATGATAATCCATTGTGTCCCCTGGGTACTTAATGATCAAAGCAACCATAAACCTCTTTTTGAAGATCAAATGGTTCTTTAATCCATTTACTTACAGCATCCTAAGTTACAGAAAATTAATCTGAAGTGTAAATGGGCCACTATTCCAAGTTTCTCATGGAGCCTGTTAACAAGGTAACAAATCGGTAATGGCTTATGTGCCAGGTGGGTCAAAATGTGGAACAAATCACCTTGGTTGGTTGCTCTTCCCTATGCTCTTCATTCTAACTTAGATTTTACTGCCTGCTTGGCCTGCCCGCCTTCTCAGAATCCCATCAATGAATTAACAAAACTCAGCCAGCCTGAGAGCTAATTGGACTTTAAACTTTCCAGTGAGGGTGCCATTAATTCTCATCTTTCCTTCTGCATCAGGTTAGCTGAAACCATTTGGGGAAATCACCCTAGGTCTTTGAACTCTCAAAGAAGTAAGAAAGCAGTGATTTTAATTAAGCAAAAGCACCATGTTCCAGGCTAAGTTTCCCTTTGCCCTTATTCACGTCCTCTTCCCTCATTACTGAGGGACTATATCACATTACACCAAAATGACCATAGACATAGGTGGCCACTGTGAAGCCTCTTTGCCTCAAGAAAACCCCAAGGTCATTACTGTAGTTCCCTTTACATTTTTCATTTACCCAGTTAAGAGAAAGGATAATCATTTCTGAACCACTCAATAAAAGAAATTGAGATTCCATATTAACTAGAAAAGCTATATTGGTATTATCCTTTATAAGGATTTTCCTTTGCCAGAGAAGCTGGATTAACTTGAATATAGAAAACTCCTGACTCTGATCACGAGAAGAGGCTTTTTAATTATTCATTATGCAGTAACTAAGCGTTCTTTGGTTAAGAAAAAAAAATGCCTCTTCTAAATAAAAATCCGTTCACAGGATGGATGAAAAGCCTCACATTTTCTATGCCTTTCCTGAGTGTCTACTCAATGTAGGTTTTCTTCATGTGAATTATATGTAGATGTAAGCACATTAATGATGGTTGAAACATTAGTCAGGAGACTGGGAGAAAGACAAAGAATAATAAAATGAACCCAGGGACCCAAGGAGGAGGACGAGTAACAAGGGAAAAGCAGCCCAGGGGAAAATGTTGCTGTGGACTGAAGAATGGGTGGGGGGCTCATCAGGATGAACTGGTTTCTGTGGATTGGAATCAGGACTGTTATCATTCAGCACTTCTGCTGCCTGCCAGGGGTGGGCTCAGTCCAGCTCAGGATGCAAGCAGGACATAAAGAATGTTGCTTCCTTGGCAAGAAGGACATTTGTAGGACTCTCCTTGGGGCTTAGCAGAGAACCAGGAGAAATCAGATGCCCAGAGAAGGACCTAAGATAGGAAGAGGCTGTTATGAACTGAATGTTTTTGTCCCCCTAAAATTCCCATGTTGCCATCTTTTCCCCCATTGTGATGGTATCAGGAGGTGGGACCTTTGGGAGGTGATAGGTCACCAGGGTGAATTCCTCATGGCTGGGATTAGTGCCCTTATAAAAGAGACTCCAGTAAGTTCTCTCACTCTTTCCATATTGTGAGGACACAGCAAGACAATGGACATCTGTGAACCAAAACATGTGTCCTTACCAGACACTGAATCTGCTGGCACCTTGATCTTGGACTTTCTAGCCTCCAGAACTGTGAGAAATGAACTTTTGTTGTTTAAGCCACCTGAGCTCTGCTGTTCTTGTTAGAGCAGCTGGAACTGACGAAGGCAGCTGTGTGTGAGGATCCGGAAGAAGTAGGCAGCCCTTAAGAAGGTCTATGTCAGATTCCTCTTCCCTGAAGCTGGATGTGCCCCAATCTTGCAGAACTGGGCTGGCCTCCTGATAGCCATGCTGTACTCACTGGGGCTTCTTACACTGGATAAGGGATTTTGTTGTGCCCTAAGCATCAGGTCTGAAAGACATTGTTGAGGACTGTTAAGAACTGAATATTTATGTACCCTCAAAATTTAAAGGTTGAAGCCCCAGTCCCCAGTGTTAATAGTATTTGGAGATGGGACCTTTGGGAGGTCATTAGGGTTAGTTGAGGTCATGAGGATGGAGCCCCCATGACAGGATTATAAGAAGAGACACCAGAGAACTTGCTCCCTCTCTCCACCATGTGAGGACATAGCAAGAAGGGGGCTTTCTGCAAGCCAGGAAGAGCTCTTGCCAGAAATCAAAGCCCGCCAGAATTTTGATCTTGGATTTTCCAGCTTCCAGAACTCTGAGAAAATAAATTCCCATTGTGTAAGCCACCCAGTCTATAGCATTTTGTTATGGCAGCCCAAGGTAATACAGTGGCTCATTACTGGGAAGGGGTCGTGATAGAGGGGGCGCTTGTCAGCATGGCCAAGGAAGTGATCTGGGAAGACAGGTATAATAAATCATATTTTCCCTGGTACACATTCCAGCTGAAAAGCAAACCTTTGTATAGAGCTTGTTCTTCTCATGTTAAAACTCTACTCCAGGGAGCAAGACTCCGTGAAAACTTCCATCAGGGTAAAAACCAAAGAGATAATGATAAGCCTTCAGGAAGAGGAGTACAAGTGTAAGTTTATTTCATGACATTGATCAGTGCTCTCTGTACATGAGCACCCAGCCAATCTGTGGTCACATGGCCATCCATCACGTGAACCCCCTTCACCTTCAGATGCCCTTGCTAGGGGATTCTAGCGCCCTTGCTCTTGCTTAGCTCCTGCTACTACCGCACTGCTCAAGAGCATTTCTCTATCATTCGGTGACCCCCAAGGATCTGATTTGGACTCTAGCTTCCACCATTTACCGGCAGTATAACTTTGAGTGAGATACTTATGGACATCAATTTATAAAATAAGCGTAGTAGCTTCTTAAGTTTGTAGTGAGAATAAAATAAGTGCCGAAGACATCTTTGTACAATGCTTGGCCAAATGCTCATTTGGTATCCTCAAAAGGAAGAGGAGAAGGAATCCAAGTGTGTAACCGAGAGTTGGGGCTTCCTAGCTGGGAACGGAAGCTCTGGAAGAGAGTATAGAACAATAACATGGTACCTCCTTCCTTTAGGAGTAAGATTTTGGCCTTGTCATCATGGTTATTCCTTGCGGACCTCTGCAGCATCTCCAGCTGCCTGGAGCATGTCTGCTTCTATTCTTGATTAAGCAGGCAAGAGAGGATATTCACAATAAGCATTTTCTAGTTCTTCCCTAAAAGCAACAATTTTTTTATTATTGCTACTTCCCTTCCAAACGCTAGTGCTTTTAATGGAATTGCAATAGCAATGTTGTCCCAGGGTGATGGGCCACTTTGACTGAATAATATCCCTGGATTCTAGGTCTTTTATTAAAAAAAAACAAGTGGGACACAGGCCCATCTCATGAATGTTAATGTGATCAAGACCGTTGCCCACTGGAAAAAAAAAATGTGTTTTAACTGAGTCATGAGAAAGCGTGCCTTGCCACATCAAACAAAAGGAAATCAATAGCCTTTAAAGGATTAGATGTCCCAGAGGCTGGGTGGGACAAGACAAGTAATATTTTGTCTAAATAGCGTTTTTGAAATTTTTTTTCCCCAAAATTCACCTCCATTTATAGGACTGGGTCGGTTAAGCATTTTATTTTTCTTGTCAATGAAGTGTCAAAGCAGTTTGACCAAATGTTGAGTGAACACTTGGTTTCAGTCTCAATACACATGCTCTACAAGCTTGCTTAGTGACCAGATAGGTATTTTCCTCAAAGACTTGGTATCTTCCTAAATGGGAATCAGGCCAGGGTCTCTAATCTTTACAGATGTAGCTCTCTCCCCCACCTAACCTCCTCCCCTCCCTCCCTCCCTCCCTCCTATCACAGCCACCATTGCCAAGTGACTGACTCGTCACATGCCCCTCCCAAAGGAAAAATCAGATTTCTGCCTCTTTTCTCTGTCCTCCCATCTTAGCATCCAGAAGAGCTCCCTCCAATTTACCTTGATTGTGCAAAATGAGCACCGCCATGGTCAAAGTGAGTTAGCAAATGCTCCCCGTGTAAGACAGACAACACGGTGATGCAGACAACTAAAAAGGCACTTTACCAGGATGTGAAGTGAAGGGCTTACACTGGGTTTATTGATGAGCACATCTCGCCTTCTAATGGAAACCAAGCAGTAGCATTGCAGAATCTTAATGTTAGATGCCAGCAGGTTGCTTTACTAGCCTTGGCCTTCGTGACCCTGGGAAAGAAGCAAGTCAGAGAGGAGAACCAATCACAGATTGGTTGAGCACTGCCATGCGCCAGCTAGAAGCTTCCATTATGTGGACAGGCCCTTATGGGCAACAAAATATTTATGTTCATTCCTCTTGGCCACTAGGCAGGAAAGCACAAATTACTAAAGGTTGTACTGTTCAAATGATTGCATCCAGGGTTAGAGGTAAGAAATCTTTTGTGGACATTGAGATGGGTGTGACCAGATATGAAATTTTTTATTACATGTTTCAGCTGATTATTAGCATCAAATTACCCAATTCTCTGATACCCATAAAAACATTTCAACTGGCTCCCTTCTCATAGAAAAAGGAAGTCTTTTGAAAACCCAGCCAGAGATATGGAAACAAGAGTGACAAGGGATACCCAGAGTTCCAGATATTACTATGGCAGCTCTGTGGATTGGAAGTCCAAAATCCATTCACAACCCTTTTCCCCTTGCCTTCCTTTACTAAGGAGGTTGGAAAAAAAAGATTTCAGAGGTTTGCTTTTGGCTAACAGTGGCTATGTCCCACAGTTCTAGCAGATGGGTCAAATAAAAGTTACTGAGTAGAGCTTTCAGGGGAGATTTTTTTTAAAAGGAGAGACTCTGCTAGCAGAGCTCCTTAGGCCATTATCCTTCCTTTTCTTCTCTAAAACAGGTATGATATCAGGGCACCTGGGTGGCTCAGTTGGTTGAGTGTTTGTTTTTTGATTTTGGTTCAGGTCATGATCTCGGGGTCATGAGACTGAGCCCCGCATTGTGCCCTGTGCTGGGCATGGAGCCTGCTCAAGATTCTCTCTCTCTCTTCTTCCCTCTGCCCCTCAATCCCCAGAGTGCTCTCTAATAAATAATAATAATAATAAGAAGAAGAAGAATACAGAAACAGGTATGATACCTGGGGTGCAGCAGCCCTCTGGAGATCATGAAAAATGAAAGCCACTTGCTAAGGATAGAAGAAGAAGATAAACAGAAGCCGGTCCTTGAAGACACTTAGAATTGCTTTCCTTGTCCACGATGGTCTACCTCCATACCTTTCATTGCATGTAACAAATGTGGCAAATACACCCCTTACTTGTTTAAGTCCTATCAGTTAGGTGGTCTGCTACTTGCAGCTCAATGCAATCTGAATGGACACACTTCCTGGGAGCATCCAACATGTGCTGGCTCAGCTCTGTCGCTCTGACCCTAGTGCTAGGTGTTTGCATCTGTCTTGGCTGACCCCTCTTGGGCCTGCACTGCTGCTGTGGCATTAGACAGAATCTGTCCTCTGCGAAACTTTCTGAAATTAAGGGATTGCAATGGTCATTCCCACTTCGTTTGAGCTTTAAATGATGAAATCTTCCTTTTTACCATATTTCTTGACTTGATGAGATCGAGTTTGTGATTTTTCTGGGTTTATTCTAAACCTCCTTTCCTTCCTGATACCCCACACCACTTTTGTAAACAAAGTTCTTAAAATTTCCACGTGCAGGCTGCCACAAGGGCCAAGCCAGTCTACTCTTTCAATCACAAAGCTGAAGAGTCCTTAAAGATCATTTTCTACACAGAACCCCCTCCAAAGGCAATGGTCTTCCTCCAGGACTTTAATAATGGACTCCATAAACTAGTTGAAGGGCAACAGCCCCTGCAAAAGGCCCATAAATATTTGATGGGCTGATCTTAACTCTTCCTGAAGATGAAACCACTTTGTAGAGTATCAAATTGTCCCCAGAGACTCTTCTGTCTGAATAGTTGGTTGTAGCCACTTTACTTATCATTTGTGGCATCCCACCTTCCCCTTGGGGCACCCTACATCAATCAATAGGAAGTAATTTGTCAGATGTAAAACATGCAGCTTATTTGTAATTATCTTAAAACCCCTGTGTGCTTATCCTGTGTGTGTAGAAATGACTGAGAAGCACCACTGCTTAAGACCATAGAGTCATCTCCGAGAGAAGGTAGAGCTCACCATTGTGCTGCGCCTACCTTTCCAGAAAGAACATCAGCAAAGAGAAAAGAGTGACAATAGCTAACCATTACATGGCGCTACTGTATGCCAGGCTGGTCTGAGAACCTTAAGTATAACAACTCATTTAATCCTCACAACTTGGGAAGGTAGGTACTATTAATGTCCTTGTTCTACCACTGAGGAAGCCAAGGCACAGACACTCAACGGTGGCGTTGAAATTTGAAAGCAGGTAACTCCAAAGTCCAGGTCTTTACCACTGTGTTTTACTGCTTGTGGTGGGCAGATTCTAAGACACGCCCCACCCACCCCGGGAACTTGGCCTCCTGATATTCATGTCTGTGTGTCATCCCTTCCCCTTGAATAAGGGACTGGACCTATGCCTTGCTTCAACCAACAGAATATGGCAAAGGGGACAGGATATTGCTCCCACAATTGCACCACATAAGGAACAGAGAATAATCTCTGGTCAACTACCAGCCAGGAACTGAGGCCCTCAGTCCAACAACGCTCCAGGAACTAAATTCTGCCAACACCACATGAGCTTGGATGCAGATTCTTCCCCAAGCAAGTTTTCAGATGAGACCGAAGCCCTAGCCCACATACCTTGTGAGAGTTCCTGAAGCAGAGGATCCAGTTAATCCAGACCCTGATTCCGGCCCCACAGAAACTGTGGGATAATAAGTGTGTGTTGTTTTAAGTTGCTAAATTTGTGGTAAATTTTTATGTAGCAGTAGATAACATATATTGCCTCTTGGGAATACAAATCTGGCTCCTCAGAGGTTGTCACCAACTGAGAAAACAAGATCGCCATTGTTTCTGGTTAAAAGCCTGGGTGCAAAACTACAGTTGAAGGGAATCTAGGTGGAGATGTGGAACCAAATCAGTGCTACTGTGTTTGTGAGAAGCAGTGTGCTGACTGCTCTCAACCACACACACCCCCTCTGACTTTGTTAACATCTGACCTTGAGTCTATAGAGAAGATTACGGGAACAGACCAGTAAAGACAGACCAGTAAAGAGATGTACCTCGTATACTTTTGCAACAATTTGCTACATCTCAAATAGTTTCTAAAGTCCTTAAGAATTACATGATTTTTGCTGTCACGTTGTATTATGTATAAAGAGTGAGCATCTGGAACCTAAAAGCTACAAAAAAAGCTGACAACTCAGAATGAGGGAAAAGCACAGGAGTAAGTAATCCTGGCCCAGGGAGGTGTCAGCTGGGGTGGAAACAGGCCTCTAAAAGTAGGACATCAGGGCAGATGTGCACGATCTGGGTTAGGCTCAGTGAGTCAGGCAGGTATTAAAGGTTGGATTAAGTCACTGGTTCAGAATCCAGGGAGAAAGTAATTGAGTAGGGGGCAGGAGGATTAAGAGAACATGCAGTAGAGGCACGAATTGATAGGACACACTGAATTATAAGCCCAGTGTACCAACAAAAGGAAAGTCCCCGATGACTAAAAGTACCCTTGGCCTTAGCCCAGTCACTGGTATCCACCTGAGACCGTATCAGGAAATAGCCCTTGTTAGAACAGATAGTATTCTCCAGAGAAGGCACTTCAAGACCAAAAAACGAAGTAAGCCATTCCATAGTGTTGACAGTTACTTACTGACAGGGGAACGGAGACCGTGTCGACAAACAATACGGACACCACGCAGTTAATCTCCACCGAGCCCAGACCTGAATCCCCAGCTTTTATAGAGCGAGGAGCCTGGTGGTGCAGCCACAGGGTCATTATCCTAAAGTGGCACCATCCGTGTGCCAGTCCCCTGTGCGGATCTAAAGTGGTGCCTTCTGTGAACCACTTCAAGGAAGATGAGAACAAGCCTTCCCTCATTCCTGTCCGTGCGTATGTTAACTTCCATGGGGCCTGGAACACAGCCCCAAGGTGGGATTTATACACAGGCAGGAACAAGATGGAGGGCCAAAGATGGAGTCAGTGTTGTCAGAACTCCTACAGTCCTCCAGCAGGGCTCGCTGAGAGTCTGATGGGGGAGAGGAATGAAAGCCCCTAACTGGAGAAGACGTGCTAGTGATATTTTGCATTGGCTCTCCCCAAAGACTGATTCACAGGATGATCTTTCTGGACAGTTCCTCTCCCGGAACCTTAGGACAGGAGTGGAAGAACCAATCATAGATTCTTAATGCTGGAATAAATCTTAGGGACAATCTCACCGAATCATCTCATTTGACAGACTAAGAGAAAACAGAAACCTAGAGAGGTTAGTAACGTGTCCAAGCTCACAAAGGGACTTAGTGGCGATGTCAGAAGCAGGGCCTCGGCCAGGCACTCTTTCCTTGATGCCACACTTGCCTATTAATCAATGGGGATTCGAGAGCCCAAGCACTCAGCACTTAGCAGACAAGCGACACCGTGTAGTTAAGTGCTAAATTGCGCAGACAGAATGTAAGTGCTGGAGGAGTTGAGAAGATAAATGAAAGAGGGGTAATTAGAGAAGACTCGTGGAGAAGGTTCAGTCCCATCTAGGCCATGAGGAATGAGGAGGAGCGGTGAGTTTTTCTAAGCAAGTCCAAATTTAATAAGCATCCCTAACCTCCTCCTCCTCAAGACAAGGACCTTCAACACTGTAACGTCTCCCCAAACTTCCCCCACTTCCCATCTTCCAAACGTTTGTCTAATATATTATGTGCAAGGGTGTTAAAATACAGAGAAGAATTTGCTTACTATTTTCGACAATCCATCCAACACGTTTTAACAATCTATTCACCATTGCTTCCCGATTCCATACCTCTGGCTTCATTTTCTTCTCTCTGAAGCACGTGGTATTCAGTGGTTCTCTCAGCAAAGGCTCTGAGTCAACAATCCCAGCCCTGTGTTCCTGCCAATGTCTATTTTGCCCTCAGTCCCGAGCAACACTTTACCTGGGGAAGGACTCCTTCTAGCATTTACCCTTAGTGCTGACAAGGCTGTTGTCCATGTGATGGCTGTTCGTTTGTGGGTTACCAGCGGGTCTTTTCTCACTGCTTGCTTTCCTATAGTAAGTGGGGTTTTTTTGTTTCTGTTTTGGTTTTCACTTTCACGTTTCTTCACTTTCACAGAATCCTGTTTGGATGATAAATTACCACCTAGTCACCTAGGTAGAAGCTAAAGAGTGTGAGCTTCTTGAGGGTAGGGCCTGTGATCTCTTTGCCTACCGGCCTCAAGCACACAGTGCCTGACACATAACAAACATTTCAGTGTGTGTTGAAAAAATTAATGACTCAAACACAGGAATTGGAACATTTATGAAGGTAGCAAGAGATCAAAGACAATGCAATATTTATGAAACCAGAGCTTCAAGGAGGAGGCTATGGGTAACAGAATCCAGTGTTCCAGGGAAAACAAGAAGACTAGAAGAAATAAAATGAATGTGGGCTTCTTGGAGACAGGGCCAATTCTAGGTCCAGGGCCACGAAAATACAAGACCAGCATGGGCTATCTTGAGTCAGAAAGCAAGAAAGTGCTAAAGGATTAAGTGAGTCTATGTCAAAAGAACGCAGGGACTGGTATAAAAGGGCTCCCACTGGCCACATTTGTGTGAATTTGAGCATTAAAAAGAATAATGAAGGAAAAAAAAAAAAGAATAATGAAGGCTATGGGTTAGAAAACAGAAGAAAGGAAAAGAAATCTTGGGTCTGTACCAGTACTGAACAAAAAAGGAGCAGGCAAGCTTTCTTTTACATAAGAACACCAGCCAACAAATGTAGAAGGAACTAGAAAATGGCCATGTTGCAGCCATCAAGGTAATAACTGATCAAGGCAAGCATAATCAAAGCATACTAAAACCACTGAGTGAAAAGGTGTCGGGAACAGCATATTTGCATGGTCTCAAAATAATACTTGTTAATTACGAGTGGGAAAAAGACACTTCTATAAGGGAGAAATTTAGCAGACAACAACATAGTTACCAAATGAATAATGGGATAAAATTGACTTGTACCTCCTGGTGTGATGCAACTAGAAGAACACAACATTATTTATGTGGTAGTCTTGCCAAAACAAAACAACATTTAACCTGAATCTAAACCTGAGGAACCAATCAGATAAGTCCAGAATAAAAAACAATCTATAAGACAATTGGTCTGAACTCTTTGAAAATGTCAGCGATCATGAAATTCCACAAAAGATGATGGAACATTCTAGAATATAGACTAATGGAGATTGGAAAACAAAATAATCAAAGACAATGCATGAAATGTATTTGGATTCTGGATTTAAAAACCATGACAACAACCAAATTTTAAAGGCATTTTGGGGGACAATTTAGGGTTTTGAATATGAACTGTTTATTAAACGATCTTATTAAATTCCTTGGGAACAATAATGTATTGTAGTGAATGACCTTTTGTTAGGAGATACCTGCTTAAGTATTTAGAGTGAAGCATTTAGGTGAAACGTCATGATAAATACAAGCTTCTGTCAAATTGCTCTGGCAACACACATACACAGAGGGACTGAATGTGGCAAAATGTTAGTAATTTGGTGAAGGGTATATGGATGTATATGATTCATTGTATTATTCTTTCAGGTTTTTTAAAAAAGATTTTATTTATTTATTCATGAGAGACAGAGAGAGAGAGAGGGAGAAGCAAGCTCCCCACAGAGCTGGAAGCCCAATGTGGGACTCGATCCCAGGACCCCAGGATCACAACCTGAGCTGAAGGCAGATGCTTAGCTGAGCCACCCAGGTGTCCTCTTCCAGCTTTTCTATGGATTTGAAAACCCAAAATAAAAAGAAGGAAGGAAGGAAGGAAGGAAGGAAGGAAGGAAGGAAAGAAAGAAAGAAAGAAAGAAAGAAAGAAAGAAAGAAAGAAAGAA